>NW_006797638.1:1708890-1756767 GCF_000442215.2 Lipotes vexillifer
GCGGTATGCGGGCCTCTCACTGTTGTGGCCTCTCCCGTTGTGGAGCACAGGCTCCGGACGCGCAGGCTCAGCGGCCATGGCTCACTGTCCAGCCGCTCCGCGGCATGTGGGATCTTCCCAGACCGGGGCACGAACCCGTGTCCCCTGCATCGGCAGGCGGACTCTCAACCACTGCACCACCAGGGAAGCCCTGGAAAAGAAAACATTTGAAGTTAAGTACTTAGCTCAGAAATATTTGTATTTCATTTTTTAAAATTCAATTCAACATTTACTGAGCTCCCACTATTCAGAAGACTTTACCAGTCAGTCGTTCAATCAGCAGATGTTTATTGCATTCCTTATGTGTGCCAGGTACTGGTCTAGGCACTGGGATGGTTACAGCAGCAGACATAGCAAAGTCCCTGCCTTGAAAGAGCTTACATTTTAGTCAAGGCAGATGGACTATTAACGTAAAAGCCAAGAAACAAGCTAGTAAGTAAAGAAACTCTTAATGATTCCAGATGCTCCTAAGTGTTGTGACACACATTTAACAGGATAAAGGGTTGGGAGTGACTGAGCAGGAAGTAAAGGAGAAGAGATGCTCCTTTAGCTAATTTTTTTCACATTTCGAGGCTGTCTAGTCCTGCTGCTGCTACTACCCTTCGTTAAACTACTTGAAAACAATGTGCTGTCTTTGTACCAGAGCAATGTGACATCACTGACTGAGTTGTTTTCTCCAGAAGTGATGGAAATACACTAGTCAACCACATTTCCTGCCCCTTCCCTTGTACATTGCTAACTGGTTGTAAAAGGTGAAACTTCCCACCTATTCCCACACTGTGGTGTTCCCTAAGGCATGGAAGGAGAACCAGATGCTGGGCACCAAAAAAACAATGACAAGTGTCTACTGTAGACATTCAGTAGAGAATATTTGAAGAAGATACCAGATTTAAAGACTCAAATACTTAGAATGATAGAGTCACTGAACATAGTAAGAAAAGTGAGGACAATGGATGGATATGAGGCAAAGCATTAAGTTTTCCATTACTAATATATTTTAACTGTATAGCTGTCCTATAAATTGGTTCAAGCCAGTCTCCACTTATATATATATATATATATATATATATATATATATATATATATATATACACATAATCATTCATATGCAAATGATAATATAACTAAAAAATAAGCTCTTAGAGAGAATGTATCTAGAGAGTAAAGAGCACAAATATCCCGTATATCTGAAACTGGTAGATAATATTTCAATTTGGATTTTACTTTAAAATGTATAAAATACTTTCACATACATCATCTCATAGAGTCATCAAGAACAATGATGTAAAATAGGTACTGTTATTATCTGCATTTTATACATGAATAAACTGAGGCTCAGCAAGGGGATTCACACAGAATCATAAAGCTAGAATGAGTTAGAATTAAACATCTCACCCAGGGGTTATGTCTACAAGTCCGGTACATTCTCCACTACACTACAGCTACAAATAGATATTTTCAAGAGGAGGCAGACACAAAGAGAAGGAGTCAGAGAGATGATAGGATTTTGAGTCTGAAGCTATGGCTAGCACGTCAGTGAGAAAGTAATCAACTGTGTCTTTTAGCAGCAGAAAGCTGCAGGGATAAAGAACAGAAAAATGGATCTCAGATTCAGTTAGAAAACTAATCAGTGATTTTTAAAAGGAAAGTTTCTAAACAGCAAGGTGGTGATGATAAAAAGTTTTGCAGTTATCAAGGAGGGATTTGATTTTTTTAATGTAGGGTTCTTACGCCGAGAGTGTGTTCAAGTAATTCTATGAACAAACAGGTATTAACAGTCAGTATAGAGTCAAGATAAGTAATAAATTTGGGAAAACATGGGCATGCTGAAAGGAATGAGGACAATATAATAGAAATATAAAGATATCAAAGAGAGGAAAAATACATTGTTATGTGATTTTTCTCACAACTAAGCATTCTAAAATACAAACTATTAATACATTTCTGTGATCTGTTGAGGAAGGAAGTATAGACACAAAGAAAGGAAGGTATTTCAAGCTGGAATTATAGAAACCATAGCAAATGCTTCCACAGCATTCTCCATTACTGCGTGGTACAATATTAGTGACTACGAATAAGCATAGAGAGGGCCACAGGCTTCATCAGAGAGGGAGGGAGTTCTTCAGATTTTCTCTCTTACACAAAGCCCTTACTATGATCACCATAAACTGTCTTCTGGTGACCTCTGGGGAACTGGATGCCAAGAAGCATTCCAAGGTCATTACCTAGAAAACTACTCAGAATCACCTGTTTTCTTTTTTCTTTCCTGTTTTTTGATTTTCTGAATCCCACTAGATTATAAGCTTTTCAAGGACAAAGACAAAAATGTCTAATTCATTTTTGTGTCACAGTGTCTAGCATATGGGAGCAACTCAATCCATGTTAACTGAACTGAACTGACTTATTTTAAAATGCAAAATCTGAGTCACTCATTCATTCAGATACTCAACATACTGACACTAAAGCCAAAAACATAAGTTTGAGTCCAGACACTGCCACTTGCCAGTTCTATGACTTTGGGCAGTTCATAATTTAACCTCTCTGGGCCTCAGTTTTCATGTCTATGACTTAGGGATAATGATTTCTGCCTTACTAATAAGCTCACTAGTTTGTTACAAGGACAGAATCTGATAATACATATGAAGATAAACCAGAAGTTATTAAGTGCTTTACAAAAAAAATTGTATTTTTCTATGGAACCAATAGTGCCAAGATGCTCCAATGGTTGACAGGTTCCTTGGTCAAATCTAAATGCTGGGTTCAATAAAGGTAAACAGGCTTCTTATGAGCAGGTCTTCTTAGAATCTTTCAGCTGGAAATTAACTTTGTGAAAGTATAAGAATGGGCTAGAATAGGAACGAATGTCTTTTTCTGTAAGACCAATGAAAGTGTCCAGTTCATGTAGGTTGTATCAAGATACTCAAATAAAGCGTCCAGTTCATGTAAGTTGTATTAAAATACTCAAATAATAACAGTCACTCTCATTTTTCAAAGGAGGGCCATGTGCCGGGCACTGTCCTTGCATTTTATGTACATGAACCTAAGTTCTCATCACAAACTGCAATGTACGTATTATTGCTGTTAGTCCCGTTTTTACAGGTTAAAGAAGAAAGAGGGTACGTGTGTCTTTTTGAATTATGGTTTTCTCAGGGTATATGCCCAGTAGTGGGATTGCTGGGTCATACAGTTCCATGTGTAAAATAGATAGCTAGTGGGAACCTGCTGTATAGCACAGGGAGCTCAGCTCGGTGCTCTGTGATGACCTAGAAGGGTGGGATGGGGGGAGAGGAGTGGGAGAGAGGTCCAAGAGAGGAAGGGATATATATATACATTAGCTGATTCACTTCGTTGTACAGCAGAAACTAACACAACGTTGTAAAGAAATTATACTCCATTAAAAAAAGAAAAAGAAAGAGGGACTAAAGAACTTGCTCAAGGTTACAGCTAGGAAATAGCATTTTACATTTACGGAAACTAAGAAATAAGTGACTTAAGCAATATTTGCTTTTTCTCACTTTTATTCTCTCCTTTTCTTCACCCTGCTACAACTCTAGTTCATATCTATATTACCTCTAGTCCAAAATATTCCAAAGTGTGTTTTGTGAAATAAAATCCACGAAACTGTGCCAAGAGAAACTCATTGGTCAGGTATGTTTGGGGGATGGCACATATTGGAATCCTCCCTTCTCTGTGTCACAGTGCACATTAAGTAGCACATTGAAGCCTCTGAGAAAGGCTGCTGTAAGGAGCTTTCCTAACGTTTGAACAGAACCTTAAACCAATAGCTGTTGATGTCCCACAAAGCCAGAGAGATCCGTGGAATGAACTTTAGGAAAGGTTGACTATTAAGTTAATCAGTAAATGCAATAATCATTATGCCAGTTTCTACCAACAGACATAGTGTACCATCTTCACCATAAAATATAGGTAAAGTTGTAAATGTACAGTTGATGTGATAATTTTTCTAAATGTGTTCAACCAATTTCCTAAAGATTTTTCCATGTAATGTTTTCCTAGCTATGACAGCAACCGATACTATAACAAAAGATGGCAGAAATTCAGATCATTTTTTCATGTGAGAAACTATATCCTAATAGATGTTTGGATTTATTCTGTGGTACTGAAAATTATTATCCTGATTATCAAAAATTAGTTTAAATCAGTGATTTTAATTAAACCAATGGAGTAAGCATTTCAACTTGGAGGAGAAGCCAGTGATAGAACTATTTCTTCCCATTTCTTCCTCTTCTAAAACCAGGAGGAAAATGAAGAATATTAATTCATTTAGCTCTGTCAGACAGGATTCTTCAGTTACTTAAGAGTCATTAAAAACTTCTTTTGAGTGAGGATAGATTGGTACCAGACTTTATTTGAACTTCAAATACTTTTAAATCAACTCAAATAAAAAATAATACATTGTCTCTTTTTTATCCTTGGAAAACATGTACATTGCCTATTTTCGTTACTTCATTGTTTGTATTTTGTTAAAATGTGTATTTTGTTAAAATGTCATAGAGCTTAAATTATTATTGTATGCCCATTAGTTCTGCTGCCTTGGGATGTAATGATTCATATTAGTAGTCTATGTAATAAAAAGGGCTGGTGAATTTTTACTGACCTGTCCTTCTGGGACTATAGTTTTTAACATTCTCTGGAAGCTTTGCAAATCCTTTAATGATAAAGTGCTCTTACACTGTCTTTATCATTGACAAGCTCATAAAGACCAGAACTGTTTCCTGTAAATGTTGAACCCAACACTATGTTGATATGATAAGTTCCTTACTTAAAGAGTCACCAAGGATACATAATTAGAACGTTACCACCTTAAGGCAAATAAGGTGATTCTTTAATCTTGTTAGCAGTAATATTTTACTGGGGTCTCTACAGTTTATTAGATGAGTTCATCCTTTTGAGGTAGAGTTACCAAACACCATCTAACTATTATAGACATATTCTTTTCCTAAATTTTAAATCATTGAAGACTATAGAAGAAGAACAAGGACTGGCATAAACCAATTAGCTCAGTTGCTAGTATTTTCAGGAGGGTTTAGTCCCTGGGTAGGCTAATGATTTTGCACAAAGATGAAAAAATATATCCTCAGGCAATAAGTTTTATTCAGTGGTACGAATTAAATATTGTTATATTTGTATATGAAGTGTGGTACCCTTATTATTATATTTGTGTATGAAGTATACTTTGAAATATATTTAATTTTATTTTGAATTTTTTTTTTAAATTAAATTTTACGGAGTGAAATGATCAGATCTTCAGTGTACAAATTGTTGAGTTTTGAAAAATGTATATATCCATTGTAACCACTACCCTTATAAAGATACAGAACATTTCCGTCACCTCTAAAATTTTCTTCTTACATCCTTCCAATTTTTCTTGCCCTCCGCACCTCACCCCTGCAACCTCTGTTATATTTCCAGATTTTTTTTTTTAACCTGTTCTAAACTTATATAAATGGCATATAGGGCATCTGTTCTTTTGTGTTTGGCTTCTCTCACCTAACATAATGTTTTCAAGATTCCTCCAAGTTGTTACATGTATCACTAGTTCATTCTTTTTAATTACTAAGTAGTATCCATTGTATGAATATATCAAAGTATCCATTCTCTTGTTGGTAGACATCTGGGCTGTATCCAATTTTTGTCTATTATGAATAAAGCTTCTGTGAATATTTTTTTACATACCTTTTTGTAGACATTTGTTTTCTGTTCGATCAATAGTTTGTAGACATTTGTTTTCTGTTCGATCAATAGTTAGTAGTAGGAGTGCTGAGACATGGGGTAGATATGTATGTTTTATTAAAAACTGCAAAAAGTTTTCCAAAGTGATTGTACCATTTAACACTCCTATGAGTAATATACCAGAGTTCTAGTTGAGTTGCTGCCCATTCTCACCAACATTTGTGTTGTAGACTTTTTAATTTTAATTGGCATGATTAGTCCATTTAACTTTTATGTAATTATTAATATGATAGTGTTTTTATCTATGATTGTGTTATTTGCTTTCTATTCGTCCAGGTTTTTTGGTTTTCTCTTTCTCCTTTCTACCTTCTTTTGAGGGGTTTTTTTTTTTAATTGCTCTAAAGTCATTTTAGTATGACTTTTTGTATTAATTTTTAATGGCTGCTGTGGGGATTAAGGGTTGATCTGTGCATTCTTATCATAGTCTACTTAAGTTAATATTGTACAATTTCATACAAAATGTAAGGTGCTTACAACATTATAATTCCATTTATCTGTCTGTCCTTTATGTTACTGTTGTCATATGTCTTAAATCCATATACACTAAAACTACACAATACATTGTTACAATTTTTGCATTAAAGATTCAGTTGTTTTGTTTGTCTGTTTTTAATTAACAGAAGAAAAAAATGGTCTTTATTTTTGCCCTTATGTTTACCATTCGGCATGCCTTCTCATAGACTCAAGTTTCATCTGGTGTCATTTCCCTTAAGCCTAAAGAACTTCCTCTGGCATGTCTCCCAGTGCAGTTCTGCTGACAACAGATTCTCTGTCTTTGACATCTGACAATGTCTTTATTTCACCTTAATTTTTTTTTGGGGGGGGGTGCATTGGTCTTCGTTGCTGCGCACGGACTTTCTCTAGTTGCATTGAGCGGGGGCTACTCTTAGTTGTGGTGCACAGGCTTCTCACTGTTGTGGCTTCTCTTGATGCAGAGCACGGGCTCTAGACCACAGGCTTAGTAGTTGTGGCGCACGGGCTTAGTTGCTCCGCTCCATGTGAGATCTTCCAGGACCAGGGCTTGAACCCATGTCCCCTGCATTGGCAGGTGGATTCTTAACCACTGCACCACCAGGGAAGTCCCCACCTTAATTTTTAAAAGGCATATTTTCTGATTGGAAGTCGAGTTCTGGGTTGATGGGGGGGGGGTTCCCTTGTTATTTTTTTTAAGTTATCGTTTTATTGTCTTTTTAAATTATTTTATTTATTAAAATAAATTATTTTATTTATTCTTTTTTTTTTTTTTTTTTGCTGTGTTGGGCCTTTGTTGCTGCACGCGGGCTTTCTCTAGTTGCAGTGAGCGGGGGCTACTTTTCACTGCAGTGCACGGACTTCTCACTGTCGTGGCTTCTTTTGTTGCGGAGCACGGGCTCTAGGCACGCAGGCTTCAGTCGTTGTGGCACACGGGCTTAGTAGTTGTGGCTCGCAGGCTCAGTAGTTGTGGCACACGGGCTTAGTTGCTCCAGCAGCATGTGGGATCTTCCCAGACCAGGGCTCGAACCTGTGGCCCCTGCATTGGCAGGCGGATTCTTAACCACTGCGTCACCAGGGAAGCCCCTGCTTCCACTGTTTCTGATGAGAAGGTGGCTGTCATCTGTATCCTTATTCGGCTGTATGTATTATGTCCTTTTTCCCCTGGCTACTTTCAAGTTTTTTCTTTGTCTCTGGGTTTTAGTGGTCTTACTATGATGTGTCTAGTGTGCTTTTCTTTGTATTTATCCTGTTCAACATTTACTGGACTTCTTTGATGCATAGTTAATGTTTTCACCAAATTTGGGATTCATGGATATTACTTATACAAATATTTTTGCTGCCCTATTCTCTTTTTTCCCCCCTCTGGAGCTCCAATTACATATAAATTAAATGGTTTTATATTGTCTCACAGGTCACTTAAGCTTTGTTCCTATTTTTCCCAGTCTTCTCTCTATTTTTTTAACTTGGTTGATTTCTATTGATCAGTTTTCAAGTTCACTGGAGCTTTTTTCTGCCTACTCCAGTTGGCAATTAAGTACATCCAGTGAATTTTCCTTTCAGATATTATACTTTACACTTGTAGTTTTTCCACTTGGTCCCTTTTTAAGGTTTCAGTTTGTCTGCTCAACCACTCTGTCTTTCACTCAGTATGGCCTTCTCTTTAAGCCCTTGGACATATTTATAATAGTTGCTTTAAAGTCTTAGTTTGCTAATTCTAACATCTAGGTCACCTTTAAGTTTGTTTCTATTGTTTTCTTTTTTTCCTCCTTCTTTGGATCACATTTTCCTGTTTCTTTGTGTATCTAGTAAGTTATTATCTGTTAGATATTGTGGATGATGAATGCTTGTCTCTGGATTCTGTCTTAATCTTCTGGCTTTTGTTGTAGTGGGCATTTAAATGACTGGTAGGTGACCTTGAACTTGTTCAGACTTGGTTTTATACTTTGTTATGGTGAGTTTTGCCCTTATTTTTAGGGTGAACCCTTAGACCTGGGACATCATCTTTACACCTAAGGAATAGCCCTTCTGGGTTTCAGTGGAAAGCCCATGGTGTTTATCCAGCCTTTATAATTTGACAAGACTCAGACTCTAAAAACTGTCTCTCCCATGGTGGGCAGCAGCTTAAATCTCTGCTCAGCTTTTTCAGCTTTCCAGCTGTAGCCATCTTCTAACTCCTTGGAGTCTTCTTTATGCAAACATAGTTCAAAATTCATCTAAAAACTTGAAAGGAATTTACACATATTTGGAAATTTCCCCCTCTGTGGTTGGCTACTTTTTCTCAGGAATTTTCCTTCCTAGTTTCCAGCTGTTCTGGCATCCCTGAACTCCATCTCTTTGACACTTTTAGCCAATAATTACAGCCTTTTGCTTGGATCCTAGCCACCTTGCGCCATGTAAAAAGGAGAATTCTCTCAAGTGAAGAGCCACCCAGTGCAGATCCCTTTTTTGAAGGGTTTAATCTCCTGTAGTTCATACCTGCTTCTGGTTGCTCTCCAGTGCTATCAAATAGCTGTATGTTATATTTTGTACAGAGTTTATTATTGCTACCAGTGGGAGGGTTACCTGATTATCAGAACAAGAACCTTCAGTATAGTATTTTTTTAATGCAATTGCATTGAAATGTAGTTAATTTATCCATTATTAAAGTATTGCATTTTTGTAAACAAAAAAAGTCTATGTGTATGTATAGGGAAAGTATCCATTATTAAAGTATTGCATTTTTGTAAACAAAAAAAGTCTATGTGTATGTATGGGGAAAGAAATGTCTGAAAAAATATATTTCAGGTTATTTCTGATTGGTAGGATTATTGGCGATTTCAATTTTTTTCTTTTTACTTATCTGTATTTTCTTTTTTCTCTATAACAACCATAGGTTGAACATTACATTCTTTCTTTGCTCTTCTAGGCAAATTTTTTGTTTATGATGACTCTTTATAATAAGATGTACTTGTGTTTCTTCAATGCATTTCGTATTACTTCACTAGGTTAACTGTCTAATAAAATCCTAGTAGTCTATCTGTATGGTAAACAATACTCCTTCTGCTTTTAGGAATAAATTGAGACAAATCAAAGTTAAACAGCTTACCCAGAATTTCATGCATATTGATAGACTAGCCAGAAATAGATCTTAAATTTTAAGTCCCTCAGTTCAGCTGCACAAACTATTTCTAAGCCATCAGCAACAATGTATGCAGTTAATTCTACATTTTCTAATGGGTATGGAAGAAAATTATCATAGTTAAATATAAGCCTCAAATATTTTAGAAACTTCACTTTTGTCACTGATTTCAATCTCCTCTTCATCAAATCTTTTACTAGAGCTCTTAGCAAATTGAGAATTTGACTGATTTTAATTTTAATTCAGATTACCTTCCAAGGCCTAACGCAAAAGTGGCAGGAAGGCACACATTGAGATAGCCAGGAATTTTCTTCTTTCCTAGATTGCAAACTTCTTTTAAAAATACAGTCAAATAGATATTTATTTACTGATAGATATGTAAGCTTAAACAGGAATATTTTTATCATTTTCTTATGTTTTTCTTATGTTTTTACTAAACATATTTTCTTATGTTTTTACTAAAATTGTTCACTAAAAATGTCATAGAACTTAGTGTTAGAATTAGTGTTGTCATTCTGAAGTTTCAACCTGAAGATGAAACCGAATAAAACTACCTTTTACAAAAGATACTAAATAAAATTATCTGTTAAACGTCAAATGGATGAAAATAAAAAGAAATAATTATTAAATCTTAATCGTTTTTGCTGCGTGATCCTGGATTGAATTTTATTTTCTAATTTGTTATTTTTTTTGGCTGCGCCGTGCAGCATGTGGGATCTTAGTTCCCCGACCAGGGATTGAACCTGCACCCCCTGCACTGGAAGCACAGAGTCTTAGCCACTGGACCTCCAGGGAAGTCCCTGGACTAGATTTTGTATTGGAAGGTAAAAATGCCATAAGGACAACTGACCAAATTGGCATACAAATAGTAAGGTAAAAAGTATCTCACAAGTGTAAAATCTTCTGAATTTGATTAGTGTAGTTACATAAGAGAATTCGGAAGTATATTCTAAAGGGCGTGATATTTGTAACCTACTCACACAGTTCAGAAAAAAATAATACGTGTATATACGTATATGTGTATGTACACAAAGTGAAAGAGTAAATGATAAAACAAACATAAAAAATGTTTTTAAAAACTGGTAATCTGGGTAAAAGATATTCAGGATTTAACTGCATTGTTTTTGCAACTTCCTTGTAAATTTGAAGTTATTTTTTAAATGAATTTTATTTTTAATACTTCTGAGTTTATTTTCTTAGAATACATTCAAATCAGTTTTTTCCGTATCTCAATCTGAAACATTAGAATCACATCACTATACATGATTTATCACTAAATTTTATGATTTTTTTTTTAAAGAAGTTTTGGAACTTGACCTACTAGCCAAAAGAAAACTCCATGTTTGCATCTACTTAAAAAAGTATGATGACCCTTAGGTACGAAGAAATATAGAAAAAGTGCTGACTAGGGCTCCCCTGGTGGCGCAGTGGTTGAGAGTCCGCCTGCCGATGCAGAGGACACGGGTTCGTGCCCTGGTCCGGGAAGATCCCACATGCCGCGGAGCGGCTGGGCCCGTGAGCCACGGCCGGTGAGCCCACGCGTCCGGAGCCTGTGCTCCGCAATGGGAGAGGCCACAACAGTGAGAGGCCTGCGTACCGCAAAAAAAAAAAAAGTACTGACTAAACAACAATTTTATTAAGAATGACATAGTTACAAATGCATTTTATTTCCAAAGTTGTTTTAAATTATAATTGTTCATAAAAATATCCACTCACATTGTGTATGTTTTGCCACCATATGTAACACTGTAATTAAGTATCTGTCAGTATTTCCAGGGGATTTTAAATTTGTAGAATCTTGCTCTAGGGCCTGAAACTTCAGCACTTAAAACATTTCACCAGAGACCTCCTTAAAAAGTCAGGACTTTTTCCTTTTCTTTACCTTTTTTCTTTTTTTCTTTTCTTCTTTTTTTGGCATGATAGGTTATTGAATAACACAAGAGTGACTATGGCTATATAGATTAAAGGATGTGGAGATTCTTATTTGTCCACTTGTGAAAATCTAACATAGTTTTAATCTGAAATTTTTAATTTGCCTTGTGAGATTATTCCAGTCTCTTTTAGAGGTAAATTTTTAAACTGAAGAGTTACTGAGACTTCATAGTGATACATCTTCTTTGTCTTATTAGAAAATTTAAGTACAATAATAGTCTTTTTAAATATATAATCATGCACTACAATGGCTGTCCACGAGGCTGCTCTGAACTATGTGGTATGAGAAAGTAGCTTCAAGTCCAGAGTTATGAGTACTGAAACTCACTTTCTAATGAAATTCTTTTCTCTGGAACTGCTTTCTTCTATTATAATTTTAGTTTGTAAGAGATTCACTTTTCTGAATAAGTTAGATATTTCCTCTCTGGTCATAAGTCTTGAACTGTTATATTTTGGTCAAATGCAATTCTGAAATAAAGTGTGAAATATCATCAGTTATAAAGTAAATGTCATGTTTTGATTTGCATATATAAAATAGAAGTTTAAAATTCAAGCCAAAATTGTTACCGAAATTTCAAACCATGTTCTCTAATAATTATGTTAGATGCTACATTCAGTGTCTTGGGGTTGCATCATCCCAGATTTTTAACATCTTCTCTATTTCACTTTTAAAGATAAGAAACAAGATTTTTACAATTCACGTATTTCACAGAGACCCATGCTGCCCCTTATGTTTTCAGCTGTTCTTTGATGTCAGGAAGAGATGTGAGTTATATAAAAGTGAAAATGTTGCTTTCTGTGTCAAAGTCTACAACAAGTTTCTTGTGCTGTGTTGGAAAAATAAATGTTCTTCTTTTTAAAAATACTGATCTGGAATGCTTACACAGAAACCTCACGTTTAGGAAATGACCTATTGATTGGCTATCTAAAGTTAGAAGGATTGACCTTGAAGTCTCCAATAGGTTTGTATTTGTGGCTTATGGAAGATTGCTATCTTTAGTCAGCTGAGAACAAATACTCATCTTCCCACATTCAAGACACATTCAAGGTGCCCGTATTAGCAAAAAAGATAATGATATGGGTATAAAGAAAGAATATGCAGATTTTGTAGAAGTATCATGCTAACTTGTGATGTTAATAGATTTTTTCTGTATTGCATTAACTGCTTCCATATCAGATCACTGTGGCATGGGTCATCATTTTATTTGGGGACATGACTACTGTGCAAAACTTCTGTGTTTAGTGCCCACCTTTAAAAACAAAGCGAGGAAACTTGGATCTTACAACAGGTTTTCATCTGGCTTTAAAAGATGAAATTAATGAGGGAATGAAGAGAAGAAAGGAAAGCCTACAAAAATTAAATAGAAAGATGCATTTAATGTTTGTATTCTTTCTTGCCCACCATATACTGGTTACCAATCAGGAAGAAAAGTGCTTTCCAGTTTGGGCAATTTTTTTGTTGGACCATTCATATGTTCTAATCTCATTCTGCTTTGATCAACAGGAGGTAATTATGAACTTTCCTGAATATTTTAAAAGGTTCTGTCTATAGTTGTGGGATAGATAGATGAGATAGATAGATAGATAGATAGATAGATAGATAGATAGATAAATTATCTAAATAATACAATAGTACAGCTGTCTTTTAAAAAATACAATTGTCTAAAGTAGATACAGACCATGCATTCCTTTAGATGTGCTTAATTTTATCTCTTGAGTAGGCCAGCATATCACAGACTATCAGGTCACCTGAAACACATTATTTTGATGTACTCTTAGTTACTTCTCCCAAGTTGGTCTTTAGTAATGTGTCATAAGTCTGCATTGAGGACACAATTATTAAAACTGTTTTCCACAACCGGATTGTTTTTACCACCTAGATGCAGTGAATCATAATCAACTGTGTTGGCCTCTTTGTTTGTCAGTAGAAAGCTCAGTCAAATTTTCGGCCATCATCTGGCAGTTGTACAGGTTTTTGTATTCATTGTCCTTATGTATTAATCTTACCCTATCCCTGCGTTTATGCTATTTCTCTACTCCTTTTACTCTTATTTCTCTTTTAGCCTATTATAAGGTATATATGTCATCTTAAATGCTTTTTTCAATGAATGATATGAATAAATAACTATTAAACAAGCAAATGTAACTCTACTACTATATTTTTACTTAATACGATATTATTGAAGTTTTCACTATTAGAGATACAATTTTTAGTCCCATTTTTTTACATTTTGTAAATATATTTTTTCTAGTAAATAGTTTATAGCATTCTCTATTATTAGGATTCCTAAAGTACTTTTGTCTTGTAGGAAAGTTTTCGACAATTTATGATTCTACTAATAGATATAAATTGTTGCCCCCCCAAACATTGAAATCTGACTAATTGAAAGCATCTTATTTTCAGTAACCAACATCTTCCTTTTTCACTGTGCAGATTAATCCTCCACCTTAGTTAACCTTATAAGTGGATTCACAGGCTTTCCCATCAGTGTGACTTTTTAAATTTTCTCTCTGGAACAGAAATAAAATAATAGATGCCATTCACTTTCAGTAATGCCCAAAGGATATAGTTGAGATTCTTTGGGATGTAATTCCCATCCAATGCTACTTTAACAATATCCAAGTAATAATTCTGACAATGATTTTAAAATGCTTGGGGAAAAAAGAGACCTTTATGGCCCTATAATTAACTTTAAAACGTTGCTTAGAACCAGTATACAAAGTAAAGACGTGGAAATAATATGTACTTGCCAAATTTTGTAACACTTTAAAGTTATTTGTAAAATAACTTTACATCCATTGCAATATCTCATACCCAGGACTGCAGCTATTTACAAACCCATAAGTAAGTTTAATTCCAGAGAGGAAAATTTAATTCCTTGAGCAATACTGAAAGATTTCACCCTGTGAGTCTTCTAGACAGTTGCAGAAAAGCCTAAATGTTAAGTCCAGTTAGAGTTTCGATATGTCTTTTTAGGATAAAGTTTAGTACAGATGCAGTAAGGATTATAATTGTAAATAATTTTCATAACCCTTTCTAGTAATTGTTTAGCCATATCTGCTTCTATTCAGTTTTTATCATAAATCAGTCTTTAGTGGAACTTAATTTAAGTGCTCATGAATTTTCTCTATCCTGATACTCTAAAATATTATCTGGAATTGAAATAATCAGTCCTATCTTATATATTCCCAGGTCATTTTCTAAACTAGGCAATAGTAGGAATTTACTATGTTTACATGACATATTTGAGAATATATATATTTAATTTAAAATCAGTACAATATTATCTTAATGGGAGATGTTATTCTATGTGTATTAATGGTGTGTAAATAACACAGGATCATTTAAGGATTCTTCCCATGTAGAAGGCAGTTGCATTATGGGATTTTTTTTTTTTTTTTTAAAGAAAAGAACATTCATAGAGGAAATGCCTTGGGGGAGAGAACTGGGAATGAAATTAAAGTAGCATTAGACAGGTTAGGGCAACTCTAGACTTGGAGCCTGAATGTAACAAAAATCATCTATTTCTACATTACCTTAACTAGAATGAAAAGACATCACACTGTTAGGAGCATAAGTGATCCTCCAGAAGCTTTCAGCATCTGTCATAAAGTGACCGGGAGCTTTCATGACCAGTCAGCCACTAGATGACATTACCTGACAAAACTTTTTTTTTTTTTTCTTTTTTAAGTGCATCAAGAAATCAATCAAAATAGAAAATGTAGTAATTTTATTCCAGATTTATGTTGTTCACAATAATTTGCTTTATGTGATATTTTATTTACCTCATTAGTTAATGTTGTGAATACATTTGGAGGTTATTTTGTTTATAGTTTACAGTTTCCTTAAATTTATGACTGGAAGAAATAAGAGCTGTAAGAGTTAGAAAATAAAAAAACCTGAACTTATTCACATATGATTGTTTATGTAGAAAATTCAAAATCTACAGATAAATTTTTAGTATGACCAGGGTAATTTACCAAGGTTGCTAGATACAAAATCATTATACAAAAAAAATTGCATTTCTATATACCAATAACAAGCAGTTCAAGACCCATTTATAGTAGCATCAACAAACATGTCATATGAAAAAAAATTAAGTTAAGGGACATATCATGTTCATAGATTCAATCACTCAACATAGTAAAGATGTCATTTCTCCCCAAATTTATATGGAAGTTTAACATAATTCCTGTCAGAATTCCAGCAGGATTTTTTTTGTAGATATAACCCTCTGAAGTTTTCAAGGCCACCCTCACTTATGATACCAACCACAAGTAGGTACCCTAAGGCCATCTTCAGGTCTCATCATTTGCCAGAAGGATTCACAGAGCTCACTGAAAGCTGTTATAACTCTAATAACAGCAAAAGGGTATAGATTAAAATCAGCCAAGAAAAAGCATATAGGGCAGAGTCCAGGAACGTTCCAAGGATGAATTTCCAGTTGTTCTCTTCCAGTCAAGTCTTGGCTAATGTTGTCTTCTCCCAGCAACATGTGAGAATACACATAAAATAGTGCAAACAGGGGAAACTCACTTGAACCTTGGTGTCCAAGGACTCAGTTAACATTCACATGGTTAACCGCCTGCATGGCTGACTTTATTCTCCAGATACTCCAGAGGTCCAGCTGAAACCTTTTGGGGAAAGGTCATTACTATGCAGTAGATATAGACAAGTGTATTATAAAATTTATATAAAAAGGCAAAGGAACTAGGATACTCAAAACAATTTTGAAAAAGAAGAATAAAGCGGGAAGAATCAGTCTATCTGATTTCAATACATTACTGGCAAAGATACAAAGAAACTAGATCACTCACACATTGCTGGAAGGATTGTAAAATTGTACAGTGACTCACAGTGTGGCAGTTTCTCTCATATTACAAAACATGCAAGTAATATATGGCCCAGCGATTGTACTCTTGGGCATTTATCCCAGAAAAATGAAGATTATTTCACACAGAAATTTGTACATGAATGTTTAGAGCAGCTTTATTTATAATAGCCAAAAAACTGAAAACAACCCAGATATCCTTTGAGAAGGGAACGATTAAACTGTGGTACATCCATATCATGGAACACTACTACTCAGCAATAAAAGGGAACAAAATATTGATTCACACAAAAACCTGGATATATCTCCAGAGAATTAAGCTGAATGAAAAAAAGCCAATCCCATGAGATTATATACTGTATGATTCCATTTATATAACATTCTTCAAATGACCAAATTATAGAAATGAAGAACAGATTAGTGGTTGCCAGGAGTTAAGGAGGGGCTGGAAGGGAAACATGAGTGATCTTTGTGGTGATGGAAATGTTCTGTATCTTAACTGTAGCATGTTAATATCCTGGTTGTCATATTGTACTATGGTTTTACAAGGTGTTCCTGTTGAGGAGAATCATAAAAGGGACACAGGATCCATTTGTGTTATTTCTTACAACTGCATATGAATTTAAAATTACCTCAAAATAAAAAGTGTAATTATAAATGAATGAATCCAAAAAATGAAGTACAAATCCTCTATGGAGAAAGTGGTAAAACTTCACTGAGACATTAAAGATGATCTAAATAAATGGTAAGATGTATCACATTCATTGATTACAAGATTGAGCATTGTAAATATATCAGTTCTCCCTAAATTGGCCTATAGAGGCTTTAGTACGATTCCAAATCATTAAGTGATTGGGGCAATCTATAATGGCTGCTTTATCACCTTGTCCTTCCTCCACTTCCTCCTTCTATTGGCTGCCACAGCAAAGGTCTGTGCTTTTGAAAGTCTGACAAAGC
Organism: Lipotes vexillifer; assembly: GCF_000442215.2. Classification (NCBI taxonomy): domain Eukaryota; kingdom Metazoa; phylum Chordata; class Mammalia; order Artiodactyla; family Lipotidae; genus Lipotes; species Lipotes vexillifer. The sequence continues at coordinate 1,725,997 of NW_006797638.1, forward strand.
AATATAAAATGATGCTGTGGATACAGATGTGCATATGATTCACCTGTGTATTCAGAACACCAGTAGCACTTTGCTTTGTAAATTCACAAGTTCTTACTGCTGTGATCTTCTGTATGCTTCCATTTCCTTTATTTCAAAATGGGAACCATCATCAAAATAGTGCAAAAACCATAGAAAACGTCTATGAATCTATGTTTTATTATATCTTAATAGCATTCAATAAGCATCAGTTTTCTGGTGAATTCTGTTCTGGACAGTTTTTTATACAACAAACATCTATTAAGCCTCAGCTATGATTTCTGGAATAAAAAGTTTTGAGGCATTACCCCCAAAAGATTTGGAGATAAGACAAGGTATCTTTCACACATGAAATGACTAGTTAAGCAAAGCAAGTATATGATAATATAGTATACACTATACACAAAATACTGAAACATAAAGAAAGGAAGTAGTTGATATGGGGTAAAGTTAATCAAAGAAAGCTTATTAGAGGACGTAAATACTGAACTGAATCTTTGTTGTTGTTGTTGTTGTTGTTGTTTGGCTGTGTTGGGTCTTCGTTGCTGCACGCAGGCTTTCTCTAGTTGCAGCGAGCAGGGTCTACCCTTCGTTGTGGCGCGCGGGCTTCTCATTGCAGTGGCTTCTCTTGTTGCGGAGCATGGGCTCTAGGCGCACATCCTTAGTGGCTCCGCGGCATGTGGGATCTTCCCGGACCAGGGCTCGAACCCGTGTCCCCTGCATTGGCAGGTGGATTCTTAACCACTGCGCCACCAGGGAAGTCCCTGAACTGAATCTTAAAGCAATTAGACATATATCTTCTGGAAATTTTTAGCATTATAATGCTTAACCAATTTATAAGTATTAATTATATTTAAGCAAAATGTCTGTGTAGCTGTGGCCTATCACAGCCGCTCTGGACTTTAGATTTCTCACTTGTGAAATGAAACCGTTAGATGAAATTTTATCTCGGGTCCTTTCCACGTCTTTGCTATCTTATATTTGATATGTTTCTATCTGCTCTAAATTTGAACCAAGTATTTGAACTACATTTTGGGAATACAAGCTCTTGAACAGTCAAAGTTGGACTGTCTGAGAGTTCTCAGTTCTGACACTCTCCTAAACGTCTTGATGCTAGTAAATTGTATTTACTAGATAAGCACAGCATTTTAGCTAAACGTATCTGGAAGATATTTTGAGTATGTCAGTGCTTATCACCTAGTTGCTAATGGACTGTGGATCACCTGCATCTACCTCATCAGTTTGTTGGAGAGAGCAAGAAAAACACTCTGCTTCCTTCAGTTTCAGTTATAGAGAATCCAACTGTTATTATATTCCCTTTTTGGAGGAATTTATTTCTTAACTCTAAAAGCTAGCATGCACTTCAACATAGGGTACGTTTATCCATCTGTGTCGAAGATTAGTAAAGTTTGACCTCTGCCTTCAAAAACTTTACAGTGGTAACCAATCTCTTCTCTGACTGGACTTCAGAGTCACCAGAGTCACAGATGCCCAGACCCTGAGATTTTGGAAAGGTTTAAAAATTGTCAATTGACCTGGGCCTGGGAGAATAGGGGATACTTATAGAAGAACAGTTGAGGAATTAAACCCAGGAAAGAAGGCTGGATCCAGGGAATGGAGGACTTTAAACCACATGGAGGAATTTCTACTTAATTTGAAAGATTATGGAGACCATTGGATATGTTTGAGCAGAGAAAGAGGTCTGTGACACAAATGATACTTAGGATTATTGTCTGGTAGCAGGGTACGAGATAGAAGAGAAGACGTTGAAGGCAACGAAACAAGTTAGGAGGAAGTTTCTGGATTCTAAATGATAGGTCATTAAATCTAGAGTGGTGACAGGGGAATGGAAAGCAAAAAAGAGACTGGAAAAACTTTGCTGAGGTGCAATTGTCAGGATTTGGTAACTGATGGGATCAGGAGTCGGCAAACAAGCGAAAACTAAAATGAAAAATGACTGAGAGGCTTTGAGCTGGAGGAGCGAAGAGAATAGTGTGTCTGTTTATAGAAATGAAGACAGTGGAAAGGCCTGCCTAGAGAGTAAGTCCACCAGTTACCTCTGGACGGCTTGCAGAAATGGAACGCTGTGACAGCACAGTCGCCATCCTAGTACCTTCCCATCACACACACCAGTCCTAAGGGCGAGAACCCAGAGGTGTCAGCATATGTAACAAGACGAAAATGCTGCTTCTAGTTCAAGTCCATTTTTTAATTTACTACTTTGAAATATTATTTTATTAGGCTGTCTTTCTTACTGTGTATTGCTATTGCCTACTACTATTACTCACTTTATGTGAACCAGCGGTAGGTGGGTTTTATACTCTGAAGTGTGCAGGAGAAGAATGAGCCCCAGAGAATGATCTAGAGGTGGGAGGAGTTGATAAATGCAGTCAGGGAGGGTTAAATCCATCATTCCAACTCCCCATAATCTATTCACCATTTACCGACCAGTGTACTCTTTAAATGCAAGTCAGATTATATTTCTTGTCCACTGAAACTCTGCAGACAGCTCTTCCATTGTGCTTGGGATAAAATTAAAACCTTTCACTGTGCCCTGAGAGACCTCACATGGCTTGGAGGCTGCCCACCTCTCTGAATCATCTACCACTTTCCCCCTCACCCTCCATGCTCCAGGTGCTTTCCAGTTCCTTGGCTATGACCAGCTCTTTCCTCCTCAGACCCCCTCCCTCTCCTTGTTCTTCCAGAACCCTGCCTGCAGCACTCTCTCCAGACCTTCACCTGGCTCCCTCTTTCCCCTCTGGTCCCAGGTCAGAAGTGTCCGCCCAGTGTAAATTGACGACCATCTCTTCTCCTCTTCATTCTCTTCACATCCCTCTACCGTGTTTTTTTCACAGTGCTTCTGACTCTCTGAAATCATCATGTTCATCGGTTTACCTGTTTATTGCCTGTCATCCCCACTAGCACATATGCTACAAGGAGCAGAGTTTTTATATATCTTGCTCACCACCACATCCCCAGCCCAAGAGAATAGTGCCTGGCATACAATAAATACATGTATGAATGTATAAATTAATCACTCACAGGACCTCTGGAAAAACTGCCCACAAAATATTTCCTTTAGAATAGAATCCACAATTGAGCGAGGAGGATCACGGACGATTCATATATTTGAACTAGCAAATGATTTTGTTTTGTTTTGAAATAAGGAAAGTATTTTGCATTCCATTCTATCTCACCCCTCCCTCTCTCCGTCTTTCTCATTCTCTCTCTCCCTTCCTCCCCACCTCCCTCTTACACACACACACACACACACACACACACACACAGTCATAAGCTTATGGCAGCCATAAGCCATAGGTACCTAGCTAGGAACACAGAGAATCTGGAAGAAAAGGGAAGCGTGACAAACTATCTAGAAAGCTGCACCAGCCCTCTCGGACAGTGTTATTTTAGAATGGGGCCCAGTAAAGCTCTTCACTGATTGTGTTGGGAATAATAGGATCAGAAACCTTTACTTATGGAAATGACTATTTTATGATTCTTTGCATTCCTTGTGTAGAGCCCTGTGCTCTTTCCATCCTTTGGCAAAGTTACTTTTGAAAGTCACGAAGGCAAACGAAGAAGAGAACTTTTGCCCACACCTGGGCTCAAATTTTAAAGGAAAACAGTATCCCTGGAGGCCAGGCTTTGTGACAACACTAAGAGAAGTATGTGAGACAAGAATTAAAACCAAAGAAAAGACTTCTGCGCCAGCTCTCTGGGCTTGAAAGGCAATTCAAGCAATTACAAGGTGTCCATTTTTTATTGGTTAGGAGAGGTTTATTAGAGAGGTCTGCCGGGTTCAATGTCAGAGACCCACAGCTACTGCAGGCTCTCTACTCTGCCTAAGAATAAGTTTACTTCCCAAAGTTGTCTCCTTGAGTCTTAAGCTGCCCAGTGCCCAAAACCGCCCCACTCCCCTTTCATAGATGAGAGATACAGAAAAGAAGCTGGAGGAAAGGACAGGCTTTCCCAGAAACTGCCCGTGAGGCAGAAGTTTCTACCACTGCTTTTATGTCTTTGTTTCAGCCTCCTATCTCTGGTCAAGCTCGACGACTTGCCTTTAGGGTCTCAACACAATCTCAGCTTTAACAGATTTGCAGCAGTGTTAGCAATGGAAAGAGACTTGCTTGTATCTTACACAGGTGGTTTAACCAGGCCAGGCAGCACGTTTACTGAGCTGCTCCTGGAGTCTCCCTCAGCGAACACCCCACTTCCTTTACTATCCTCCCCGCCCCCGAAACTCCCATCCTCACCTCCCGCTGTGTGACGGAGTCTCACTCACACTCGGTGCCTTCTAACTAGGAGAGTCTCCATTAGGAGCCCTTCTGTGTTCAATATTGGTAAATTTAATGGTGTTCTTCTTAGAAGCTCTAGAATTCATTTTTAAATGAATTGTAGTAGTAATATATATTTTCTTTCTTTTTAGAAGGCACATTATTTTTCTGTGCTCTAGTATTTCTCTAATTCTTTATATCTTTCTAAAAATTACTGCTGGTGAGCTCATAAATTAATTAGTTAATCCCACTGGGACTCAATAATGCATATTACAGACCTCCTGATTTTTATATATTAGATTTTCTCAAGAATTCCCTTACCTGTTATTCTCAACATAGCTATATTGACAGGGTCTTCATTACTTCCTAATTGCCCATATTTCTTTTTCTTGTTAAAGATCAATTTTTAAAATCAAGCCTTGTCAGTTTGAAAGTATCATAGATATGTTATCTTGTTAATGTGTTTCATATCTTTCTAGATTTTTTTCTTTCCCCCTTTGTCATAGGAAACGTATAAAATTTACTCATTACCTTTTTCTTTAAAAACAAATTCTTTTCCAGGGGAGGGGGGTGTCAGTGAGAGGGTGGGGGCCCATACTAGTTTTTTCCCCTAAAATAAAGATTTTAAAATGATATTTCATATTCAAAGGTGACTTTGTGAACAGTTATATCCCCTATTCTAAACCAGACCCTAACATGTAAATTATGTATAGATTGTTGAAATTATTCCATGACCTTTTGGTCTAGGACCATGTAAAATAAGGTGACCAGAAATAATTAGAATAGTGAATGGCTGACCAAGAAATCAGACTGTCCATCATATTATAGTAGTAAACCTTACCTCTGGAAAATCTGATTGTGTATGTATAATATCATTTGAAGAATTATTATTTGCTTTCCCAGAGAATTCTTCACTTTATTAAAAGATTCTTTAAAGAAGTAGATAACCCACTTCTTCCTTTAAAAATATTCTATTTACAGAAATTATATTTACATATAACTTTTTAAGACATCTACTGCAGAAAATGAGGTACAGCTTCAGAGTAGTCTACATCTACCAAAGTAAACATCAGGGTTTTGGCTGCTAACTCAGTAGCATACTTTGGCATAGTTTTTGCCAAAAAAAAAAAAATTCCAAGCACTAAGATCAAGTGGAGGGTGGACAAGGCAGACTTGTAAGAAACACTTGGATTAATGTCATCACAGGAAGAAGTAAGGGGAATAGACAAGGCAGAAGATATAGCAATGTTTTCTTCTCTCTTATCCTATTCTTTGAGCATTCTGCTGTCAGTGCTATTTCCAACCATTTTTTGTTTAATTTGTAAATGCTGTTACATAAATGTAGCCTCCTTCTTTCTCAGTTCCATTACAAGACACTTTTTCTTAAATATATAGTCTTTTGGGAAAACATATGACACAATTTAGCAATTTGATCTTCCTCGTATGATTTATAGTTTCATCCTTTATACTTAAAGTTTCTAATCTTTTTGAACATTTGTGCTATCTCTACCTCTTTGAAATTTGCTGTAGTTCATTTTTAAAAACAATTGATAGATAAAGAATAAATATTCAGTGTAGTATTTTAATTGGTAGATCCCCTGTCCACTACCTTTTGGTTATTTCACAGTGAATAACATCGTTGACAAAAATGCCAAGATCTTCTCCAACCACAATTATTTTTAATCTATGAAACAGAATTTCCTTACAAATTAAGTAGTTTTTATAGTAGCGACATTTATTGTTGATGTGATCTGTTTAATATGACTGTAGTCAGAAGGGAAGTTGAGTCCATTATTCTTCCAGAAATTTGTGGAAGAAACATTAATTAAGAGAAGTAAAAGGCATTTTTACTCTGTATAAGGATAAAAGAGCTAGCTATAAGTAGATTATAGATAAATTAATTCAGATTATAGATAACTTAATCTCTAATGTAATAAAAAAGAATTAACTATTCATTTTTATTTAAGCTAACCCTTATCATCTAAAAACATACTATTTTAATAAATATTGGACTTCCCTGGTGGTCCGGTGGCTAAGACTCCGTGCTCCCAATGCAGGGGGGTCCTGGTTCGATCCCTGGTCGGGGAACTATATCCCACATGCCACAACTAAGATTCGGCACAGCCAAATAAATAAATAAGTATTTTTTTAAAAATAAAAAATAAATAAATATTACACTGTGCTTTTACTATCCTGAAATAAATTCTAGAGATAACATAATTCACCTACTTATAAGATTGCTAAATTATTGTATTCCTCTAGTTAACATATGAAGGAAATAAAAGAAAAATAACTCATAATAAGAATAATATATATATCAATATTTAAAGTGCTCAGGAAAATCTGCATGAGTCCTGTGTATAGAATCACCAGGAATTCCACATCTACAAATGCAGGCTGGTGCAGGTGTGCTTATTGGTGGCTCAAGTACTGTGGGCAATGAGGCCATCAGTGATGAGATTTTCTCATATGGCAGTCCATTCTTGGTAATATTCTGAACAACATAAAGTACAAAATTCCTTCAATTTACATGGTAGCTGGATTCCTGGAAAATTCCGTGTGTATTAAAATCATGCCAAAAGTACTGTGAGATTACTTGTTAAACAGATCTAAATTCTAAGCCCATATAATCATAAACAGGTTTTTCAACTACATGAATAGCTGGTGAAACATTTGAAAACCATGTGCAGTGCAGAACAGAACATTTCTTCATGTGCTGTAATGCCCTGCAAATTGAAGGATGTCCACCTCCCTGGCCTTCTCCCACTAAATGCCAATAGCTCCTCCCAGTTGTCCTGACCTCCAAAAACTTTCCTACAAATTTCCAAAATGCCCCAGAGGCCACTACCATGCCCATTAAGAACCACTGATTACAACTGAGCAAAGGCAATTTTTTGTAATAAAGAACTGAGATCGTGCACATTTATTTTGCCCCAAAGGTGAATTATCCAGTAAGAACAAGCCTGCCAATCCAAGAGGATACAAAAATCATTCCCTGAGAACATGGCAGATAATTAACCTGGGAAAACCCTTTATTTCCTACATTGTGGAAACAACTTAGATTAGGGAAATGGGGGTTTGAAAAGTAGAAAAAAGATCACAGTCCCTAAGAAGAGGAGCTTTTGATAGGGTAAAGTTGTGGCAGAGGAAAGACCAGGTCCTGACTATAAAACCGTGTTTATCTCCTTCAAATACAAAAACATAGTTAGTGCTAAATGGACTAGTTTCCATGTTACCTACACATAATTGCAGGTTATTAATAAATGGCTGCTTTTTTAGTTAGCCTAAACCTTCCCCTTTTATATCCTTTTATGAATAGATAATGTAATGGCCTAGTGTTTCCATCCTGATGGAAGAAATTCCCCTAAAGTTGTATATCTTTTAAGTATTCGAAAGCTGCTGTCAGAAGTTTCCATTCTCTTATCATTGCTATGGGCGGATAGTCATATTAATTCGTGAATATTTTCATTGAACGTTGGCCCCGAGTTTTCAAAAATGGTCTCCAAACATGTTCTTGAAATGTGTATACGCAGCCCCAGATGGACATGCAACTACCTTCCAAATGCTGTGTTAAAATTATTGAAAATCTACTTTCAGTAATTTAGAAAAGAAAGCCCTTTTTGTATAAGATATTTATGTTACCACTCCTTAGTTTAGGGAGGATTGTCCCTCTCCCATTCCATTCTCTATAATTCAGTTTCTAACCCACCTTGCTTATTAATTTACTCCCTTCCTCTGACAGAGCACACACTCTCATTATTTATACTCTTAAATTGCAAGGGTAAATATTGAGAGCCAGTGCAAGTCCTCAGTTATCTCAGGGACTTTGGTCTTTTCGGCCCAGGACTAATCAAGCAGAGAGTCATCATAAGCTAAAACTAAAAAGCCTTTGTAGTGATTTTATCACCTGGGAAATTTGTCCATCCTTCAGAAAGATTGTCACCAAGAAAGAAAAAAATGAAGGAGTTAAAATTGCTTCAGACCATTGACTCCTTAGGTGCCTCTAGATTCATACATTGAATTGGTTTTCAAGGGGTGGGAGGAATTATGAGAAGAGCTCCCTAAGAAAGCTTAGAAATTGATCATAGCCTTGGTAATACTAGGAAGTGTAAGTGTGATCACTATGGAGGAAATGCCAAATGAGCCTGGAAGCCTGGGAAATGAGAAGGAAAAGAGACGATTAACACCTTATTTTTTCCTATTGTGTTTGCGGATGGGTGTTTCCATGTAGTATGCATCTGAGAAGAGTCAATACCATTGACTTTAAAATATTTTTTCATTATAAGTGCTATTAGTAATTATTATTGAAATGAAACTGGAATTACAAGCACTATAGATAACAGGGATGGGCATTTCATAAACCTGTCCAGAAACTGGGCTCCCTTCTAAGTATACCCACAAAATATTATTTAAAGTAGGTATGTCTGAGCTTATCTGGAACTGCTCACAAACTTCTTTTGTGTTTGGAGAATACAGATGCCTCCAAATTCAAAGGAAGTCTTTAAGACTGTTATCTGAATACGTCAGTGAAAATTATATACTAACAATAAATATCTGGATATTACATATATTTTAAAGAACTTGAATTTTTACACATCTATTGATGAAGGCAGGCATTTGTATAATTTTTTCCCGAGAATTCTATTGACTTGTCAAAATCCAGTCAGGCACTTTAGGATTTGCCAGGATAAACCTGCACTCATCTCTTTCTTCCACTGACTAACGTTGAATTTTGCCCAAACTGAGTAAGCAAATAGAAAAAGGACCTCATTTTTTAGTCTGAACACAGTAGTGTTGGGGGATGTAACTCAAGGATATGACTTCAGTACTGGATCTTGTTCCAAATGCCGGTTCATTAGGCCAGTCTGCAGAGGAGAGGAGGATAGAGAGCATCCTTCTGAGGGCACCTGTTAAAAGAGGGGTTCTCTAGTAAGGCCAGCTCCCACAGCTAAGTCACATGCACAGACTATAGCTTTCTGCTCTCTGGTCGAGGCAGCCATAGCATCCTTATTGTTGTAACTCCCAGATTGTGATACTGTCACAAAACTGTTGCTAGGCAACAAATGTGGTTACCGGGTCTCAGCGAATAGCTGAAGGGGAAAGCAAAGTGTTGCACCATTGTAGAGTAACCATAGCAATGACCTACTATTACAGACTAAAGAATTATCATTAACAATGTTAAAGTATCAGACAGAGGCCCCGAATCCAGAGACTTCCAGACAGTGTCTCTCTGCATAATTGAGTGATCTAGGAAGAGATTTAAACCGTTTAAAATCTATTCACTCATTATTCCTACAGCAGAGTCTTTGTTATTATTATTTTTATTTTTTAATTTAAAAAGTGTTCCGTTATTAAACTATTAGTTAAATGATATAAGCTATCACAGGGAGTCAAAAACAGATTAATGTACTCATCTGTTCTTACGTCTACATCAGTGTTATTTTTTACCTGTCTTAAAACTGAAGAAAGATTTTATTTGAAAAATCTGTACATTAGTGTTAAATTGAAGCCACAGAAAGAAGCTGTAGTAAAACAAAATAACTCTATAAATTGACAACTTAACCTGCATTTTGTGAGTTGAATTCCTCCTGACAAAATATAGGAGGCCTAGATGCTCTTTCAGTAGTCACTGCTTTGAAACATTCTTTTTTTTTTTTTAGCTTTTCTAAGACTGTCCCCTAAAACCTGTTTAAAAAAAAAAAAAATGTAGGCTGCTAGGACACTAAAATCCAACTTGTTTCTTTCTCTTGGGAAGCAAAGAAACGTGGGTGCTCTGCGGAGGGTGCAAAAGCCGGATTCCGAGCGCAGGGGAAACCAATCCCCGCGCGCGCCCAGCCTGGGGAAGTGGGTGGTTTCGAGGCGGGAGAGGGAGTGGCCCTTCCCGCCCAGCGCCTCGATTGGCCCGGAGGGGCTGAGGCTCCGGGGGCCGCCGGCCGCGCCTCGGGCGACCGCGGGGAAGGGCCGGCCGCGGCCGCGGGTCGGGGACGTGCTAGGGGCTCAGGCCAGAGGCGGCAGAGTTCCGGGATCGCCACCCCGAGCGCCGCCGGCGGAGACGCGGAGTCGGTGGGCCGCAGCCTCCCTCCGAGCCCTGGGGGCCACGTGAACCCTCAGGTACAGGTGTGGTCCCTAGGGGTCGCGCGCCCTGGAGGGGTGGGGGCTGGGCTCCGAGGACGGGGCGCGGCGCAGCGCAGAGGGCGCGGGCTCGAGGACAGAGGACCGGCGGCCTGGGCCTCGGCAGAGCCAGTCTGTCCCGTCCCACCTGCGCCGGCAGCACGCGAGGCCACCTCGTAACTGAATCTGTGCATTTTGCAGGCACCGACCGTCACGAGCTAACTTCCTGGAAGAGCTTCCCGTCTATTTTCAAGTTCTTTACCGAAGCCTCTGAGGCAAAGACCAGTTCCCTGAAGCCGACTCTGACGCGGCGCTCCCACCGAATAAAGCACGAAGAGCTGTAAGAGGAGAGCGAGCGAGACGGGGGAGGGGAAGCCGAGGAAGCACACTCGAGCATATGCATCCACACGTCTCCCCACCGCCTGTTGTCGGCGAGCAGACTCCCAGCCCCTCATTAGATTGTTTTCTTCCTAGAGCACAGGGTCGTGATATATACATCTAAATAGCGTTTTGCATTATTTCTAGATGAGTGCAACTGTCAAAGCAATATGGGTTCACTGGTCGTGCTTCCTGCGGGCTGTGCTTGGGCTTCGCGCTGCCCGTCAGCGCGCAGATTAAGGCCGACAGCGCCCTGCCCGGCGCGGCCGGCGCGCCTCTAATTGCCCTGATGGAGCCCGCGCCGGTGCTGCGGGGCGAGGGGCGTCTGCGCGGTCCTACCGCCCGCAGCCACGTAGCCGCAGCTCCTCTCCTCTCCTCTCCCCCGGCCCCCCTTCCCCCTGAATCATATCCATTTTTTGTTCTCCCCCGAACCGAACCGAAGGAAACTTTTATTCTAGACTTAAAACTCCCGTTTTAAAAAGTTTTTTCCGTAAGGGCGTCTATGTCTTTTTTTTTTTTTTTTTAAGGAAGGCCCCCCCCCCTCCCAAGCCAAATTTAAATTCATAACGTGAATTCCGTGATGTACTGTGTAGTTTGGGGAGGGCAAATTGTTCTCTCCCTAACGATCTATTTTCATTTCGAGACCAGAAGAAAAACTGCATTAGAAAAATCTATAAAGTACCCAATCCACGTTATCGCTGAAAACCTTGCCAACTGAATACAAGATTTTACACAAGTCTCTAATTTCAGAAGAGATTGTTTAAACCAAAACATAATGATGAGCAAATCTTTTAAGTACATGTGGGAAAGGTTTCATTTTCAAGGGAGTTTCCAACTTTATCATTAGAATTTACTTTTTTAAATGTATAATGTGTGTTGGGTAGCACTGTAATTTAGATAGCATACTTAAGTTTTGTTTAAATCTTAATGTGGAGGAAGTTTGTTGTTGTTAATCCTAAGTAGAGTGGTCTATTTTGAGCTTTCATAGAGTTAGACCTTTTTAGGGAGAGTATTTTTTATCGTCGTAAGGAAAAGGAATCTGTGCGCTTGAACCTTTTCCTTCTGAAAGGCTTAGTGGGGCTAAAATGATTCTTTTAGTTTTCTGCTTCAACAGAAAGGGAAAGACCTGGTGTGAAAGACTTTCCTCCTCTCAATCCAATGGTATAATTCGTAGTAGTCCACCTCCTCTGTAAGGTTTTGCCTTACAGTTTCAACAATTAAGTATTTTAATCCAGCTAGGATCTGGCCAACTCTGTGAAATATGAGGTAAAATAAGTTAAGATTTTGCTGACTTTTAAATTCACATGTTAAATCTTAACATTATTACTTTTTTAATTACTTGTAGAATTTAATTACCTAGTGAAGATTCTGTTTCTAATAAGTGAGGATCTGAATTTAGTATTTTTTTCACCCTTTTTAAAAACATACGCAACAATATGCCTGCCTTACTTGAGGACACGATAAAATGTACCCAAAATAACTTAGAACTGTTTGACTCCTCAGAAAAATAACTTAAAATAACCACCTCATGGATAAAATGTTTTTATACTAGGAACCGATTTCAGCAAGTTTTAAAACTGGTAGTATCTGTGTTTGGTACACAAGTGCATTAATTAGTTCTCATAATTTTAATGATGGTAAATTAAGGTGATCTTTCTTTCAGTAATCTTATATGCATATCTTTCGACGTTATTTTAGCAGAAACAACATAGGAGGAAAAAGCAAAATGTCATTTTACCCAATTCCTTGGGTGGCTTAAAATGTGTAACCCCAGCAATGTCGAGCATGTTGCTCTGCAATCTTTTCTGTTTTAGAAGTAATAGTGAACTGTGTAAAATAATGGTACCTTCCACGGAGAGGATTTGAGAATTGATGTGGATTGAATATATTTTTCCAAGTGTTATAAATTGTGTGCTGTTTTCAGAATATTAAAATGTTCACAAGAAACTAATTTTATTGCATTTTTTTAATCAGCACTTGTACAGTATTCAATTTGTGAAGCTTCTGCAGCTGAATTAGAGCAAATATGCTCAGGTTGTAAACCAAATCACTCGTATTTCTTCTCTTCAGTTTTCTCACCCCTAGTTTTTAAAAAACCTTCACTTGGAACTAGAGTAAATCACAGCTTAGTTGCCTTTAATACTTTAAAACTACTGGGTTGTTAGGCCTTGTTTAACTATCTATAGAGAGCTATCTGCAAACTTAAGTTGTGTAAATGTAATTTCTACTTGTGGATCTGCGCTGTTGCAACCCAGAGGGAACTAGGCAACCCGTCCCAGACCTCCAACTGATTACTGATAAGATTCCTTGTAATGTAGAATCTTTTAACCTGTTGATTATGGGTTTGTTGGTATAAATATAATATTATTTTCACCTCAGTTTTCCTGGAATAACAACTGTCAGTTGGTAGTAGCCCGCCTGCTTGGACGAGACAAGGGTTAACAATGTTTCTGCTCTGCTCTCCCATTTTGATTTCTTTAAGACAAGTGTTCAGGAGAGTAGAGGTTTAAAGTTAGGAAGTGGGCTTTTTTTTTTTTTTTTTTAATTATATAGTGAGTTCTTAGAGGAAGTGGAATGGGAAGCAACGAGTTGTTGATCAATCTAAGGCTCAGAATAGAACTGTTAAAACTTAAAAGCCAGATACTGGCTTTGGAGCTTTCTAAAGGTACTTAACTATACAGCCGTTAAAAGTTTTCATGGATGTTTGAAGGCGGTGGGGGGGGGGAGAAATCTTCTTGTATTAATTGTTCTTTTCTCAAGTTTCTGCCTTGTGCTTCAACTTGGATTGCATTATTGTTTATACCAAAAGAAAAGGAAACTAAAGCACAGGAGTTTCCTATATATTATATATTTCTGTTTACTATTTTAAAATAAAAACAATTTTCCCAATATCCCGTGACTTATTATTCTTGTTCAGAAGCTCATTTAATCACTCACAGAGGTCAATAAAAGCAGAAACTTAATAAGAATGATGGGACAGCATTTATCAATATTTTAAACTTTATAGTTACTTATTATTACTATTATTGTTGCTGTAAGGTAATATCCTAACTTCAGTTGAATCACTATTTAGCTTGGAACTTTCAACAAAGCTTTTTTTAAGATATTTGTTTTTAAGACCTAAAATATCTCCATAGCTACAAGGAAGTTCGAACCCGTTGTTAAACTATCATTTTATAAAATATACTTTACTATATACGGTAAACAAATGTGTTTTCCAAAAGGACTCTGTTGAGGTTAAATTGCTCCCAAATCCCTGTATAGGTCCTTGATGTAGTACATCTAATCTGAAAATACCTTGTTTGTATTTATTTCACAGCTTTTCCTTCTTTAAAACCTGTAAGTTTTTTGAGAGAGTGTGGGTGACAAAATACGTTAACTGTATTATCAGTGCTAGTAAATTAGATTTTTTCATTTTTCTCTGGATTATCCGGGGTTGCAGTCCAGACACATGTGTGTCTCCGGTTGGAATCATAGTTTGCAACTGTAGACTGACAGGTTCCTTTTGGTGTCTGTAATCCTGGTTCATTTAAGAAAGATTACTATTACAGAAAGGCTAAAATTTTCTCAAAAATTTTCCCTTTGCCTTTGTAGAGAAAAATGTCTTTAAATAAATGTGATATATTCTCATTTTTGATATATGGGTGGCCAAAAAAAAAGGATAATAGTAGTGTTTATTTTATGATTACTTATTAGGAGGTATAATAATATAAAATAAAAGACTCCAGGAGGTACTCCCTTTCAAAAATTGAATACTTTCCTTCCTTCCTTCCTTCCTTGTATAGTGTGACTGAGTGGGAGTCTCTTGAATTGTTCGTCTTCCTTTTATCTAATATTCTATTAATCTCCAAAAAGATCAGTTTGAGTCTGGGAAAGGGTTTTTAATCAACACTTCACAGAGCTTAAAGCTACCCTACCTAAAGCGTTAGCTTTGTTAGGCGGTTTTAGATTTAAAGCATTGCAACTGTCATGCACTGTACTAAAAGTAAAGAATGTACACCAAGTGGAAGATGTTGAAAAGAGGGAAATAGCACAAAGTCGATTAACAGAGATTCGAGAATAGAAGTAGCCATCAAAGCATTCCAGCGTTTATCTCGAAATCTATGTAGGATAAAAAAAAAAAAAAAAGAGGCAACAATGATAGTTTTAAACCTCACACTTAGGAGAGATGAATGTTGATTTAATTGATTCATTTGGATCGATGTTTTTAAAGTTTCACACCACTGATTTTTCATGTAGTGATGTCTTTAGCAGTCAGTGGTCTGACATGAGCCTTCTCAGATTTCATCAGTGGGACTCTCCATGACATCTGAAATTATGCAACAGCCTTCGCAATGGTAACTTTGGAATTGGGAGACCTTGATGCCAAAGAGCATGGTTACATTGAAGAACTCTTGTTAAATCTTAGCACAAAGGTTTTAGAGGAGTGGTAATTATAAATGAACCCTAAAGGTTAAAGTAACCAAATATTATGGAGTGGGCTTTAATTGCTAGATAGGAGAGAATCGTACTGAAAGTTTGACCATTAAGTGGATATCATGCAGTGACCAGTCTTTTCCCCTTGAATGGAAAAAAGCTTGAAAATGGAAATTTGACTTAATCCATGAGGCCTTCCAGGCAACTTTTCCCAGTCCTTTGCCTTGAGATTTGTGAAAAACCTTTCACTATATTCTTTGTATTGTTGGAATTGAGTTCTATTTGAAACATGTTTCTAGAAAAGAAATCTAGAGAGGCCCTGCATCTTTCTTTCCAGATCATTCCACTTTTTCTTCCTTGGCTAATACATTGGGTAATATGGGAGACTGTCATAGGTAAAATAATGTTGAACTGTACTTTGTAGCCAGCCTGCAGTACCAATACAAAGAATCTGAAATGAAAAGACAACCAACACCCCAAGAATGATATGTCTCTTTTTAAAGTTTACAATTTGAATAATGAACTTGGATAGAAACTTGGCAGGAAAACAAACCATGGCACCATCACATCACCAACCATTTTCACTTTTCTGTCCAATTTCAGAGTGCATGTGTTTGTGAGTATTTCACTAGATCAGTGACAGCTCTTTATTTGCATAATTATATGCTCTGGTCTGAAGAGAAAACTAACCCCCAAATTTCATGGGTCACCAAACTGCAACAATCAATGTTTTATCACATATGCTAAGCAAAATCTAAGAAGCTATATGAAGTTTCTTGGGGAGTTTTTACTCCTCAGAAAATTAAAGCGTTTTCCTCTCCTGAATAGATTCAAAATCTTTCCAAGTTCTTTGTAACTGAATTCTGTTTGAAGGCAAAACTAGAGATTAACATGTAGATCTGGATCTTAGGCTCACTCGCATTACTTCAAAGTGGCTTAAGAAGAGCAGCATTTTTGGAACACTAAACTTTTAAATTCTAAGTACTGTCCTTCATGCTATCAGGAAAAACATTATTGGCCAAATTATGATTAGCCAAAATGAAGCCCAAATTAACTACAATTGAATATGAAGTTCATTTCCTTCTATGAAATACTCAGGGTTTTTTTTTAAAGACCTAATAGGAAAATATGTATATATGTATATATGCATAGATATCTGTGTGTATGTGCACACACATGCATACACATATCCATCCATGGGGTACATATGGCCATTCCACCAGGATAGACAACATATACAGTATGTGTATGTCTTTTCAGTGCTGGTAACATAGTAGGTACTCCATATATGTTGGTCACCAGGATTGTTTGTAAACTTATTTTCTTTTAAATAAATTTTTCATGTTCAAATTCTGCAAGGCTTTGTAATAAATATTTTTGAATGCCTCAAGTTCATTTGCATCTGTAAATTATCTGTATGTAATGTGTATCAGTGTTTAAGGTTGGCTTTATTTCATTAAAGAAAAATTGATTCAAACTGTTGGTGTTTTTAGTTTATAGGCAATCTGCCAGACTTGAAATAAACTAGAACATAGAGACACATGCAGAGAGTGACTGTTCGTTATGGAGTTATTAAAAATCCTGGAAAATGTGCTTTTCCCTAGCCTCTTAAGGAGTATACTAAGTGCATGATTTAATTCTACTGCAAAAGGACTTAGGTCTGTATTTCATTTAAAAGCATATAGTACAATGTGTTTTATTTAAAGCGATCTGTTAGTAATAATATATTGACAGTTTCTTTGTCAGGTAATTTACGGTCATAAGAAAAGCGTTAGAAAAAAGGAAACACTGAGCTAAAAAATTTAAGAATTGCATGGTTCTGAAGTATTTTATTCTCTATCTTGGAGAGGGATGGGAGGTCTTTAGGTCAGGCATCAGAAATTTTCTAAAATGTTCCTATTATTTCAAGCTAAAGAGAAACCAGTCTCTCCCAAGTTCTTAGCTAAAGCTGAATTACAAGTGGAAGACACTTTCTTTCTCTTTTAGTGCAAAAACTTAAACATCTGCTTATCAGGAACACTATCCACAATCATCACATCTCACCTTGTTGCTGTCCTTCCAAAATGTTCCCCTAGTTATGCTCCCTCTGCACCACCCCATCATCTACCTCCCCAATAATTGCTGCTTGCTGTCTTGGATTCCTCTGGGTGAAAATTCCTCAAAACTGAATCTGTAAAAACAAATAAATAAATACAAGTTTAGCTTTTTTGTCAAACATAATGAGTAAGCAAATGAGTTAATGTTGCTGTCTGACTAAGCATTAAAGAGTGAAAAAGAGTAGAACCCTTCTAGGTTACAACTAAAAGATTTTTAAGTTGGGGACCTATGTGCCTCTGAGATCAATTTGCATTTTATTTTTAATGTATAAACTCTTAAAAGGAAAATAATAGACAGTACATATCCCTAATTACTTTTTTTTTTTTTTTCCTCTATTTGACCTTTGTGGGGACCTTGCTATGAGTTTCAGATAGAGTTCTCGGTTTTCTCTTCTGCCTGGGACACAGAAAAATCTGTTATTTCCTATAGAATTCCACACATGAGGTGATTGACCCTAAAGCTGAACGGGCTTTCTCTTTTTATCATTTTCATTTCTTTTTGCTCAAGTACCACCTAATCCCATTGTGCCTGAAAAAGGTATCTATGATCCAGTTCATCTTCATGTACCTCCAAATAATTTTCCAAAGGCTTGTTTTCTCCTTTGTCTTATTTTAACTATAATTACATAAAATGGCTTTTTTCCAGTAAATGTTCCCACCTTCTCTGGGTACCTAGATATCTAACCAGGATTTATCAACTGACGAAATATTGATGGTTTGTTGTGGTGGTTTTGGTTTGGGGGTTTTGTGGGGGGTTTTGTGTGGGTGGTTTTCTTTTGTTTGGTTTTGGTCTTGGTTTTTTTGCTTTGCCTCAATAAATTACTTAACATCATCCCCTGGAATAGCCAGCTCTAAAAATAACCCTAGCACAGAGTGTCACAATTTGGCTTTCATACAGTTTCAAAGGAAAACCATTAAAAATGCATTGATCTCACAAATATTGATCTAGTGCTTGATATCAAACATCACATGAGATGCTGTCAGTTGCTGCTGATCATTGTGTCAGCTGTTTGAATTCTTGTCCCTTTGTCACATGGACTCAAGTTGCTAAGGCTAAGATTTTTCATGGTTAACATAATTAAGATAAATTGTTTTCCTGTTTCTCACATTTCTGGTTTGACAAAACAGTAATATTCTACCTGAAATTTTGTCACATAATTTCACATATATATACACACACATAACCTTTGTGTAAAACAAAACAAAACATGTATTTTACACATATGTAAAAACCTGTATATGTTTTCTCTCTCCCTCTCCTCCCCACCTCTGTTAACAAGAGTGTGATTTACTTCCTAGGTAAGCTATGTTTCCATTTAGTTCTTTATCCTAATTTTGAAATACTTTCTATTTTCATCTTGCTTTCTTTCTGGGCACATGTCTTTCTTTTAAGAAATCAAATCTGTTTTAAGAGAATGCAGTTGTTAGAGTACCATTTTGGAACTTAAAATGAAATCAACCATTTCAAATTCACACACACACACACACACACACACACACACACAACAGTTAGATAAATTCTCCTTTTATTCTTGCTAACAAAAAAATATAACTGAAGTATTTGGCCAGCGTGAAGTTTAGAGAATTATTTAAATGAAATTGGATCTATATATTTTTAATACTTTCTCGATAAATTCATCATCTAACAGGCTAAGTCATGCTGTGCTTTTTATACGGTATCAAACCTGGAAATAGCTAAGTGCCTTTGGATATGTTTAAAGTCTCAAATCACCTTTTTTCTTTCCGCCTTCCTCTTTACTTGTTACGTCAAGAATTGATAATTACATTACTTTGAAATATTGGAACACTTTAAGGAGGAAACCGTCCTATAATGACCAGTTACCGCTGCTGTCTGACTCAGCAGTGCAGGCTGAGAAATAGGGGAGAACCCTCGTAGAGTGCTGTTGAAATTGTACATCCATATGCGTATTTTCCACATTCATGGGAAGAAAAACAAATCCCAGCCGCAGGAGTTCTCGGTTTCTCTTTCCCCTTTTACACCTGAGCTCGGTTTGGGTGCAGCGAAATGAAGCGAAATGAAGCCGCGTTCTTCCCAGCACCATGGACAGCACCCAGCGCGCCCCCTTCCCTCTCCCCTCCGCCAGAACCCCGAGGTTCCGGCGCTCGCCTGATTCCTCTCTCCGACCACCCCCTCACCATAGGAAACTGGCGCTCGAAATCTTAGGATCTGAGTCCAAAGCGACAATGGGTTTAAAAAGTATACAGTTTGTGGGTGGAGAGTCTTGTTTGCTCCGTGCCGAGTGTTAACTAGAGTGCCACAGATTTGACACACCGTTTGCCTGCTCCCCGAATTTGCATCTACTTTATAATGAAAGCAGCGCCACTCTCAGTCATTTTTGTGGCAGAAGTCTTATCCACAACTTTTCTTTGGCCAACTTCTCACAACCACCCTTTAGCTGGCCAGAGCTGTACCAGCACCGGTTTAAGAGCTCTGTACTGTGAGCCCATTCTCCCTGGGCTGGTGATCTCAGTCGCGAGAGACCTGTGGACCGAGAGCTGTACGTTCAGACCCACTGGGCCGTCGGTCCCACGGCTCTGTCCGTGGCTGGAGCCGTCTCACCCGGGTGCGCCCAGGTACTGGTTAATTACCGCCCGGTAGCAGGTGGCTGTGCAGCGGGCGCCCGGCCGGCGGCGCGCTAAAGAGCTTGACAGAAACTTATCTGACAGCACTAAAAGGGGGCGCGTCTGGCTCAGTACCCACCACCACCTCTTTTCCTACTTTCAGACCTCGACTCCAAGCTCCAGATTTCTGCATGTCTCCCTCTTTGGCTCTCCTTTTTACTGTCGGGTTAAGCAAAATACAATAAAGGAAGATTACTTTTCGTGTGGTGTCTTTTTCTTTGCATGATCTCCCTAGCAACCTTTAAGTCACCACTCTTAAGACAAGACTAGTTTTTAAAGATTTCAAATTGCACCTTCCTTTATTGAAACTTGCCTCACTTGTTGGACTTTAACTTCCACTTTGTTGGAAGTGAAATCTCTTCCCTCCCTCTGGAACCCTGTTCTAATCATCTACTCTCTTGAACCGACTTTGGGGACCAAAGTATTACGTTTAGAGCAGGCAAGACGGCCAAAAACAAATTTCTATTAAAATATCGATTGTACAAAAATCGTTTCAAATCAACTTAATCCAAACTTTACCAGAAAGGGCCAGGAAAGTGAAAAAGGGAGAGAATTCTGGTATCTTACAGTAAAAAGTTTCTTTCCTCTAAAATAGCCTCGACAAACCAATTACAAAATTGCTTTTGTATAGTAACATGGATTACAATGCCTTTCAGGATAAAATGATTCTTTATTTAGCATAGTATTACAATGACAAATTTCTGTGAATTCCTCAGCTTAGTGTCAATTCAGCTTCAAAACACTCTATTTTTCTATCCCATAAAGACATACAAATATTTTATTAAATATTTCATAGGTTAACAATTCAGTCTGTTTTCTCACACAGCGCTGCTTACACAAAATTTTTGCCCCTTTTTTAGTGTGCAAAGTCATTGCTGAGTTATCCCCAAAAGTAATTTTTTCTCATAGTTTGGTCACTCTTGTGGTCTCAAGAGTCGTTTTGCCCAAATTCTAAGACAAATCCGTGCTACAAGAGAAACTCGGCCACACCGGGAGCTATTTTAACTAGCCGCACGACCCTCCTATGAAAACTAGGGAAACGCATTGTGGCAGCTGAAGTGTGCAGGGTAACAAAGGGGACCTGTTGAATAATAGGAACTTGGAGACTCGCATATTCTAGACTGGGGATCCACCTCCCAGTTGTGAAACTACAACTGAAATGTCTCCATAATGTTTGAATGTCTTTGGTTGGTGTATTTTTACGGAATTTATTCTATGAACTGGGTTTCCATCTTTGGATAAATGAATACTTTATTCTTACCTTCCAGAGGTTCAGGAACAAGAAAGAGAATCAGGTGTAGAGAAGGATGTGGAACTTTCCCTTGTTGGTGTGGGGAACTTGTGGAGATTTGGGTGGAATAGAGAGCAGTTATTGAACTCCTGGGTGTCTAGCATTTGTTCCTTCAATCTGGGTTTTTGGGAATCTCTTTCCTTCACTGGAGATTTCCCTTATGACCCGCGGACAGGGTGGCTAAGATCTCTATTTAATTAATCAGGAATTTCTTTTTTCTTTTTAAGTGTATTCTTGACAGAGTTTCAGATTGATGTTTGTGGGTTATTCTAAGTTAATCAGAAACTCCCAGACCTGGGTGGATATTTCAGGACCACTTTGCCAGAAAAAAATGTGGTGAAAAGAAGTGCAAGAAAACTTGATTTTCTTGTTTTCAAAAGACAAATCAATCAAAACACTGAGTGATACTGATTAGGTCCCCCTGAAAAGGAGGTTCTCCAGTGATGTTTGCTCACCACCTGCATGTGTTCGATGAAACTTTAAACCATTTCACAGCACACATGGCCATTCCCCCCGCAACACACACCTGATCCCAGCTTTTTCTTTAATTCCAACCTCACTCTTCTAGAGGGTTGTTTCTGTCCTATCCACTTTTTTCCTCCTTCAAAGTCTTTTAAAATAAGTTTCCTGTCTCTTGCCCATTTGTCAATGTCAAATATACACGCCTATTTAGTTAAAGTGTGTATTTCATATGTTATAAAAGAACAGCCTTCTTTATTTGGTTTCTTGGAAATCAATAATCTCTTAAACACTTTCCAAGACCCCTTGGGGAAGGGAGAAATGTAAACAATAACTATCAAACTTCAACATGACAATATTGGTTAAAATCTGCAGGATGATCATGCAAGTTCGAGTAGGTAATAGGGAATGTCTTCCTATCCCGAGATAGGAAGGGACCCAAGGTATCTGATGCCAGGCTCCATCCTCTGCAACTTGCCCAGGGAGCTAGCCATCTTGGAGAATCGGGAGCTAATTCTAACCTAGCTTACAAGACATCTTAATAGCCAGACTGGTCTACAGATGACTGAGCTGGGAGATGGCTGTATGACCACAGGGAGGTTGCAAAATACATTTATCCCCATTAAAAGAAACATCATGATTTCAGTCTTTCCTGACATAATTAAAGGCTTGGGTAACACTCTCTTATTTTGTCTCATGCTGTGAAAAATATCACCTACGCCTCTGGTGAATAAAACTTTAAAGAAACTTTGAAATAAATCCAGCAGTTTAATTTCTGCTTTTTAAAGTTAGTCTGTATGTGAAGAAATAGAAAAAGCATTAGAGCAACTGAGTCACACATTAGCTATCTAGCAGTTTAACATTAGAGAAGAGAATACACCTAGTTTTCAACTTACCCAACTTTTAAAACTAGATGTGTTCCCGGAAAACAATACCTGATTGGATTAAATTTGCAGGAGATTATAAACTAAGCTCTCAAGAAGGTAATAAAATATATGAAATCTCTTGAGTAAATGGTTGGGAGAGATTTATAAGTGTTTGAGGATCTGGTGATCCATTGGAAGCAGAGCTTACTCAAATTTGAATTTTCGTGATCAACTTTCAACCCTGAGAAAACGAGAGCCATTTGCCTAACTTAATCTGGAACATATGTTTGCACCAGTAGCAGGTTTTTTGGTTTGTGGCTGGGGCCGATCAAGTTGTAAATTTTCCGCTTTAGGTTTTCAGCGCCTGCTAGTTTCAGCCTAACACCTAAAGAGAGACCGCGGGGCTCTCCACCAAAGCAGCCAAGGTTTGACAAAAGGTTTCCAAACCACCCAGCTCTAAGTGTTACTGATTTTCCTAAAGATGGAACATTTCTATACAAATTAGTTCTCTAAATCCTAAAAGCAAGTAGCAAGTTAAACTCTCTTTTGTTAAAATGTTTGTAAAATATCTACATAGAAGGTGGTTTTTTTTTTTTTTTTTTCCCCATTTTCATCCTCACCTGCAACCTTTTCTTTAAGGGACGCACAATGGTTTGAGAGCGATGGGTGCTGTGAAAGTGACATCTTCATTCGACAAAACAACATACAGGTCCTTTTGGCTCATCTTAATATTTTTCCATCAGAAACTTAGATCTATTGATTTTGTCTCTTTGTGCTTCAACACAAAGAAGTATCTTTTTAAAGTGTTTTGAATATCTGAGAAGAATCACCTAGTGATTAAAATAAATATACATTAGAATCCACAAATAGCCCTTCACAAGCTTTATGGTAGCCTTTATTACTAATATTAAAACACATTTCTTTGTGGACATGAATCGTAGTTATTTGGGCTTTAAACAAATTATAATACTTTAAAATCAATGAATGGCATGCCATAATGATAAATGAAAGTAATAACTTCCCTAAGATTAGCTTAACTCATCTTGAAATGGAAATAGGTAATAGTAGTGGGAGCGGGAGGTGAGCTCTTGGTGGTAAACCTCAAGGACGGTAAATAACCATCTGGACCAGCTGATTTATCTTCTTCCTGAAAACCTCAATCAGATTACTGGAGGAAAAGTTACAAAAGTGTTTTTTGATATGCATCAGAACGGATAATTGAGCCATAAATGTACCCTAAATTCAGGTGCAGAGTTTCACTCAATTTTATTATTATATGGATTAAGGTGGGCAGCTCCCACCTGGGCGCTACCTTAATCAAAAAGTGAACAAGGGTGACAAAAACAAGGGCAGTAATAACATTACCAGCACTGTGCTAATCAAATGCCCACAACTAGTTGAGAACAACGGTGCTAACTAAAAAGCCGCTTTAATTCTGAAATGGAAGGTCCTGAGACACCGAGCGCCATCTAGCAAGCAAAGTTAGAATCAAAGTCAAGCGCGGAGCACAGAGCGACTAGGGAATTGGGAGGTAAAGATGCACTCGCTGCGACTTAACCACTGGCCCAGTCTCACCTGAGCCCAGCGCTACCTGCAGGTTTCTGCTCTTCGCCCCACAAGCCAGCTCAAACAGACTTAACTACTGAGGTGAGACAGACCCTTTCTGCCTCAGGCTAAGGCTAAAGGACAGCTCCTCACAGGGTTGCTTATTGTCTTTAATTAGAACAAGCGGCCTTTCCGTTCCCCCCATCCCTACCTCCAAAACCAGCGCAGCATCTAACGAATTCTGCACCTTCCTCTCCAGATGGGGACCAAGAGCAGTGCCTGAAAGGCTCACCTTGGGCTGACATGACTCCCAGGGGTTCAGCACACAGGAAAGCACATCGCTGGGAAATCCTAGCAGGATTTGAGAAGTCATTCTGAGTTTACAAGGCTGCCCAGACGTCTCCTGACACGCAATTCGAGCCATCTCTGAGTGGCATAAGACACAGATTTCCTTAACAAGCCACGACCGGTCATGGAAACTGAATGCAGCCTCTTCAAAATATAAATAACATAACTTTATTCTTCTCTAGGCAACCGGGTCTTTGATATTTCCTTTGGCTGAAGAAAAGTCAAAGGTAGCCAAGATGCTGCCAAATATCCCTGTTAGTTTGTAGCTTGAGGGAGAAAACAGCACTTTCCCCATCTTTTAGGTTTGAATGATGTTACCTAATTATATGAATATTCTGTGGAACTTGGCTAACAAAACACAGCTTCTGAGATTGTGATATGAAGAAAGTAAAGAACAGTTTGCTGGTTTCTGTATAGGCAAGAATCCCATATTTTTCTTTTAAACTAGTTGATCTGAATGCAAAAGACTAAGGGCTTCATCTCATGTCTGCTTTCTAAAGTACTTCTGTTGATTCTTCCTGGAATTTCATTTTAAGATTGGTGGTGGGGGAATCCGTGTATGTACATGTTAGCCTTAAACTACTCCTAATCTCCTGCTATTGAATATTGTCTTTATAATAACTCATCGATTCACATTGTTCTTAGAATACGGAGCCAGAGCTTGGGTTTTCTATTGTTCTGTCCCCTGCTCCAACCCCACACATACAAATTTTCCCAATTAAGTGTTTTGTGAAAATAAACCAACCAACCAAACAAACAAAAGAAAACCTTAGAAAAATGAATATTAAAATATTCCAGTTGATTTTTAACTGCTACTCCAATCTCAGGTTTGCTTCTCAGTGAAAAAAGGCAAGACATAATAGATATGAACTAACAATTCTCTTTATTTTCTACTCTGCTATTTACTGTGCAAAACAATCACATTGAAAATCAAGGAAGTGTTAGATAAGAATATGCTCAACATGCTCAGTAAAACATCTCCACAGGTTATAGTAGTTACAGGAAGAAAAATCCCACAAAGATCATAACCCACCCAACAAACCTAAGCCAATAAGGAGCTTAAGCTACAATTTACAAAACATCTAAAACATTTCTATGAAACCTCCTCGTCTCCTTATGCCTGAAAACATATGTCAAGATCTGAAGGTAGAAACTGTAGACACAAGTCACACTGCCTCTTCTTCCCCTCTTCCTCTCGGAAGTTCAGAGACATTCCCAGGCCAGTCTTGCCTTGGATCACAATAAAAATTTAACTTTTTTTTGTTATTGGTGTCTGATTAAATAGCACATTTCTCCCATCAAGGTTTTCTTAAACACGGAAACTTCTCCTAGACAGGGTACCCAGCTGTTTAATTTAACATTGATTTATTGCTTTTAAAAGTAAATTTACACACATGCCAGCAGCGCTCCGTTTTGTTTCCCCAGACTCTGAGATTTATTTTCGACTTAGCGCTTGTCTGACAAAACAATGTCCTTTAACTTTATTACACATCGATGAGGAAATCTGTCTTATTTTTGTTCAGATTTATTGCTGTGTTGCTTGTGGGGACCTTTTGTGATCCAGAAAGGCTGAGGTCCGAAAATAAATAGAAGATTAAACAGAGCTGATCACAAAATAATAGTCAAAACCTAGAATATGGCCCAGCATATTCCAACCTGCTGAGGGGTGAGGTGGGGTGGAGGATGACGCTCCCTTCGTGAGCACAGTTACTCAAGAGGGAAAAAATTACTTTAATGGGCAAATAGCATCTGAAAGTTAAGTAGCCAAACCTGGGTTCTGTAAGGTCTCCAAGTTCTTGGTTAAAATGTATTTGGAACTAGAGGGCAGGGAGGTGCATCTGCATGATCCCCAGCCCATGGCTGCCTTACCTCCATGCAGGACTCCCAATTATCACATGTTTGTGATGACTGAGCCCAAGGGAATTAGGATGGACTTTGAAGCAGCTTTTACGGTACACTTCATCTACATTTGGGTTTTCTTTAGTTCTCATTAAAAGGGCCACTTTCTTCTTTTCATTGATATACTGTCTTTGTGTCCTTCATTTCACACTCTTTTAAAAAGTTCTCTCATCAGATCAAGTGCAAAAAGGAGGGATGACATAATAACCATCATAATCATGATAACAACAACAAACAACTGGTACTGTGGGTTTAAATCTTTTTTTAAAAGAAGGTTTTCTCCTCTATAAGGCATGGTCCTCCAACACTACTTTTTTCTTAAACCTGACGTTGAGAATGGAGATAATAAACGTGTTTCTAAGGTTAAGTTATAAATCCAGGCAGGCTTTAAAAATCGGCGCGTGTGTGATGAGCTTTACTCACCCAACCTGATTTCTCAGAGGCATCTGACACCTTAGAGGTGTTCAAAAAAGGACACACTCTTTTCTAGTAAGAAGTAAATCTGTGATAGGTTTTGTTATTGGGGTGAGGGGAAACTTTCTTCCCCTAACAAACATATCATCTTTAACTAAAGACCTCTGTCCGAGAGCTTGACTTATCCACTCTGGTCAGTGAGTCCACAAAAACATGTTAAAATGTTTTCAATAATTTTTACCAACTCAAGAAGATTTTTAAAAGTTTAATGCATCATTCTTTCTCCTGAAATACACCAAGACACGTTGGCACACGCACTTAAAAAGAAAGAAAGAAAAAAGAAAGGAAAGAAAAGAAGAGAAAAAGGAGAGAGCTCTGTCTTTAAAGGGAGGGGAGGAGGAGTGACTTCGAAACCTTGAAAACTCTCCCGTGCGTACGCGGAGCTTCTCCCCACCCGCCCCTCCCCGTTTGCTCTTTGAAAAGGAGTCCTGTCACTCAGAAAGGAGCTACCTCTTCCACCTCCTCCCCATCCACCCCCGGGCCGGTCCCCCTCAGCCTCGCAGCCTGGCCCCGGCCCACCCCGCGGCCCTCCCCGCGCACACAGTTTCTTCCGAGTGCTTTTCAAGCGAGAGCTGGAGAGATGAGACGTGCGGCTTCTCCAACGCGGAGCCAGACGAGTACTTCTCATCCCGGCGGCGCGCAGCCCGGCGCAGCCGGCGCGAGGCCCGCAGCGCTTTTTATGTCGGGAAGCTACCCGGCACCCCCGGGTCGGCCGCCCCTCCCAGAGGGGGCTCGCGACGCGGCGCCCGGGCCTGTCACGTGCCCGCGCCCCGCGCCCCACGGAGCCCTTTGTTCGGCCTCGGTGCCCACGCGCGGCTGCGGCGGCTGGGCGGTGCCGCGGGAGGGATGCTCCGGGATGACCGCCGGGCTGGCCCGGCTCGGCCTCAGCTCGCTGGGACGGGCCCGAAACACCTTGAGCGGACGCCCCAAACGCTGGGCAAATCGAGATTCCCGGCACTTTGGGGGAAACGGACCTGGGCCACCCCACCTGTTTCAAACCCAAGGCACAAAGGGGGGTGAGGGGCCCAGGGAGGACGCACTCATAGGAGTGTAACCACTGCGCCGACTTCCCTCCTCCTTTCCATTCCGCCTCACCAGTTTCTCGTCTTTTTTTCTCTTCTCTTACCCTCTGCCACGCTCAGAGGCTCAGTGGGTGGGAGTGTGTGTGTGTGTGTGTGTGTGTGTGTGTGTGTGTGCAGTTAGGTGGAAATTTCATAAGAATATGCTCGACACTTATAAACTTGCCAGGGTGGGGGGGAGCATGCTCTCGAGTAAAGGCAGTGGAGGGAGAGTTTATGCGACTTATTTGGGAGGAAATAGGGGGTCAGATTTGGTCTAAGTGGAACATCTGCAAAACATTCAAGCAGCTTATTCAACAAAGAATCTAGCCATTTATTGTAGAAATAATAAAAAGCCACTAATGATTATGGTTCCCACCCCTTCCCCCAAAAGGCCAAATCCTAATGAAATAATTCAAAGGTAGGCCTCATTTCCTAATAGTGGAATTAAACAACAACAAAAAAGAGCCCAGCTAAACTTTCCAGCTCTGCCTTCTTAAGGGCCTGGGAACCTTGCTGAGAAATTAGGTAAATAAAAGGCGAGTTGGAATTTCTGTTGAGCTCAGGCCGCGGTGCCCCGACTTGCACGTAGTTCTGCCTTGATACACAATTAAATTACAGTAAATTCCTCTTTAAATAATACAATTTGGAAGACTCTTAAGGATTCGAAGATGTCTGGGGTTAAGTAGCTTTTAAACCGTCAGTTTTTAAATGGCTTGTGCAATGAATACGCTACCTTTAAATCCTAAAGCCATTATAAATATGCTATACATCTGGGTGCCAGTTTATCTCTCCATATTTCTTTTTAAAATGAGGAAAGCATTCATAAAAAGCTACTTGGCACACTTTATTTTAGGAAAGCAGATGTTAATTTTTTCACGTATCATTTTATGACCAACTACATGTGTAACGTTGGAAAGCATCCAGAGCGCCTCTATTATTTGCTAAATGACTGTTAGTTGAGGCATATTATCCTCAGCCTAACCATGGTATAGGTTATATCAATAAAGTAAACATCTGTGATTTTTTTTTTTTAAAACCAGGGGATGGGGGTATAAAGAGTTACTATAAACGAGGAAGGGAAGGAAAAAAAAAAAAAGAGTTCGGGTAGGAAGCGCACACCTGCGTTGCAGCAAAGAGGATATTTATATTGTTCGATGCAAAACAAAGTCCCTCGGTCGGGCACTCGGGGATATTTACATGACGGGAGATAAAGTTGAAAGCCTTTCCCGGCGTGCCAAATGGGATTCTCCCTGTGGCCTTCTGCGTGGCAAGATAACAGGTAGTGAGCGCTCCTGGCGGCGTCAGGCATCCGCCCGCCTCACCCCCTCCCCCGCCAGCCGGCCCCAGGCCCAGCCCGAGTTGAGCTGGGCGCTCGGGCTCTAGGAATTCCCAGGCACTGCGGAAATTTCAGCGGGGTTCCCAGCCTAGAAATCTGCTCAGGAAGCGTCCTCATTTGCCCTGCGTCGCTCGAGGACGCCGGCGCCCAGGCTAAGCCAGTGGCGTGATAATTAATGGAATACAATATTTATGGTCGGATGTATTGACTCTGAAGCGAGCGCGCCGTGTAGACAGTCCGTGGGGGTCTGACAAACGGGGTGAGTGAACAAACATAATGACCCGAGTACTTATGTCTATCCGGTTTACTCACTTAAACCCGAGGTACGTAACATCATGATAAATATTAATATCCACCTAGACAGCCCCGCCGTCCTCCTAAGCTCTCCCTTCCTGAGCGCTGCCCTTTACAAAAAGGCCAGAGACGAGGTTTTTTAACATAAAATGCTGCAAATTTGAAAAATAGGTCACCAATAAAATTGGTCTCAGCGTGGAGCGTAATTGCAACAAAGTGCCGCCGAGTGAAATCGAGGAGCAAGCTGGCTGAGGCCGCACAGTCGCGAACCATCTGGTGTGTATTAAAAGTGGTGCTGTAAATATTGCTGAGAGCTAATGCATTATCGGCTTCTATAAGTGCCCAGGGCCTGTAAGCTTTCCATATGTTAGAATATGCAGATCGAGGGAGAGTAGAGAAAGGTGTCCTATCAATCACCGGCTTCTAAAGCATTGTTTTGCCCACTGTTTGTGGAATTTTGGCCCCAAAGTGTAGAATATTCATTCCCATTCTCTCCTTCCCACCCCTGTCCCTTTCCCCTCTTCCCCTCGGTTTGCTTTCTCTCTTTTTCTCTAGCTCTTTCTCCCAGCTCCCTCCTTCCATCCCCTCCTCCTCTCTCCCTTCTCTCCAAGGGGATAGGACAGGCATTGCTGACGTCACTTCACATCAGTAAAAGAGAGTAACTGTTTCAGAGAGAGGGAGAAAAAAATTCATCTGTTTTTCATCAGTGCTAAAGTTTTGCCTTTTTAATAGAAATGAGCTGCCCAGCCTGAGTAGTCCTTCTGTTTTGAAGCTTTTGGGGGGTGATAGAAGAGATTGCGAGGTGTTCTTCATCTCACGAGCTGAATCATCCTGTAAGCGATTCTAATGCCAGAATCAGCTCAAATAGATGAAACTAATTAAAATAAGATGCAAAGATGATGTCTTCTAGAGAAGATTTCACATCCACACCTACTAGGCAACTTTTGCCAAGGGGGGTGGAGGGTTTCTGGCTCCCTGACACTTCTGCTTGGAGTCCTGGAACTTCATCCCTTCCCCCGGTTCCTCTCTTCATAATTCCACCCCCCACATACCCAAACCGCCACACACAGCACAGCTAATAATTTTCCTGCTGTCACATTACTTTTCTAGGGAAAACAGTTAAGAGTCCTCCTTTTCCTGATGATACCCTGCATTCAGGAATTTACTATAATTACCCCCTCATCTCCTCTGAGCATCCCCCCTCCCATATTCCTCACTAAAAGTTTTTACTCAAATCCTGTGCAAAGACATTTCCCTAC
>NW_006797638.1:1756911-1765994 GCF_000442215.2 Lipotes vexillifer
CCTACATTGTCCCACAGATCATTTTCTCTTTCCCAAAGTTGTCCTTCTCACTTTCATTCTTCTTATTCCATGTCATCCTTCCCCTTCCCCATCCTCTCCACCACTCCCTCTTGTGCACACACAGTACAAACCTCCAGCACTTCCAGTGTGGATAAACCTGCTGGTCATGACAACACAAGTTCAATCAGCAAATAAATAAAACTCTTACTTTTTTTTTTTGGCTGCCGGCTGCATTCCCCCTCTGGCCGTTGCCTCCTTTAATTATAGGAGCTATATTTCTTCCCTGGGAGACATTCGAGGGGATTTTTAGTTGGAAACTCGTTTCTGCTGAGTTATTTAGGAGCCAGGACCAGTGAGTGAGTGGCCCGTACTCAGAGGCTTTGAGTTAAGTGCAGATTGAGACATATCGAGTTCCCTCTAAAAGGATCATTTCATGTGGGAGGTTGGACACAAAGTTTGCACTCGTGACTGGCATTCCAGTGAGAGACATGCATATTTTAAAACAACAAAGCAAGCTAGAAAGAAGGCTTAGGGGAGGGGGAAAAACTTGGAAAGAAGTTACTAAGTGACAAACATCTGTCAACATGGGATAATTTGTACACTCCAGTGTAAAACTATCTGCCTCGTTTGATGGCGATCAAGGCACAGGATCTAGGAGAGCAAAGTGGATACATATTTATCCCTGTGAGATATGGTGAAAAGACATTTTCCCCCAGATAGGTGTAAGGTGATTAAAACTGCATGAATGAATATTATTTTTAAATGTTTCTTAGAATAGTGGAGGTCTCTAAAACTGCTTATTTCTGATGGTTAATACAAAACTAGAGCCTTTAATTTTGAAAGTTGTAGTTTATTTAAACAACAGAGTGATAAAGTAAGAAGCAGGGCATTTATTATAAAAAATAAAAGGAATTTTATCGTAACAAAAAACAAAAGCAAGGCAAAGAAAGAAGAGAAACAAAAAGCTCAAACAAACCCTGGTTGCTATATTCTAGAAATCCTTAACTAAAAGTACCGGCTTTACATGTGTATGTGAGCCAAACATATAAACATCCACCTCTCTGCGTGTCAACAAGGAGAAAAGGCAAAATATTTTCAGAGGATTTTCTGTCTCATTTAAGCTTGGAGTTTCAACAAGCATATTACACTTTGAGAGAGAAAAGCAAAAAAAGTTTCTTTTTTTAGGAGGGAAGTTTTTAAAAGCAGAGTAAAAGATCAGGCGAGATCCTGGCACGTCCTTTTTTTTTTTTTTTTTTTTTTTTTTTTTTTTCCCACAAACCACTAAAAACAAGAGGAAACAGAATTTTTTTTTTTTTTTTTTTTTTTTTTTTTATACCCAGAATCTCCAACAACCACATGGAAGTTCAGGCTTCAGCTTCCACCGAGAAATCTTTTTCTCCTCCAGATCTGAAGACAAAAGGAGAGGAGGCCTGGTGGTGAGCGGGATATCTCTGTTAGTTGTCAGTGCAGGTCCATGGGTTAGGAATGCTAATGAGCCTCTTGGCCAGCTGAAGACTCGGTTCTCTCTCGTACACCCTGACGTTCACACACACTCAGGCTCATGCATGCCGACTGACAAGCACACAGACAGAGGCTTGCGCATGACCCTGTCTCTCTCCTTTTTCCTCTGAGCCCAGAGATCGATCGCTGACCCCACTGTTGGGCCAACGCTTTATTTATCTGGCTGCGCAATGATATTTTCAGCCTTAAGCGTTATATACAGCAAATGTCTTCCTAAATCAACACAATAGGATAGCTTGCGGAGACCAGCCTGGTCTCTCTTAAAGAAATCCCTCGCTCTCTCTCTTTTTTCCCTCCCCTCCCTTACAGACACCCCTTCTCCTTTCCATCTTTACAACTGGGGCTATTTTATACGTTGGACTGGGGGGTGGGGATTTGATCTCTTTCTATCAGCTTGGTTGGAGGAGGCCTTAGCAGACTAGGAGATGGATAGACACATTATCCACCCATCACTGTGACCTCCATCGGGGGTTCCCTTGTCAGCCCGATCCAACTGCCTAGACCTACTGTATTCACATGATCCGGATTTCTCAAAATTGGGGTGGAAGAGAAGGCGAGGGGTGGCCAATCGAGTGTGCAACCTTGCACCGTGTTAATTGTTTTCTTTCCTCTCAATTACATTCATAAACCTATTTTCTGCATTGCACGTTATTTCTTTGTGCTTCAAAATTGAAACCACGTGCAGCCTTCTCCCCTCAGCGCACACAATAAATACGCTGCCCCCTCCCCCAACCCATCACACAACTATTTACATCTTGGTTACTCACTCTGCGCTCCGGCCCAGGAGAAGAGATTGGCCCCGCGGGACTAGGTGAGGCTTTGTGAAAGCATCTCTCAAATCCGTATCTCGGCCCCCTAACTCGGGGAGAGGCTCCTGAGCTCCCCTCCCGGCCTCCTCCCACCCCCTCCTCGCACAGGTGGTTGCGGCTTACTCTGGGAGAGCTAGCAGGGAGGACATCTAGGGAGAAAGGCAGCTCAGCAGTATCCTGCCGGGCCCGCCCGCTGCCCTGCCCACACCCTGGCCTGCCGGCCGCCGGGGGTCAGCGGTGGCGGCGAGCTCGTCTCCACTGGCCCCTGGTCCACGCGCCGTGGGCGCAGCGGAAACTGCGTAGGGAGCGGCCGCTCCCCTGGGAGCCTTCCAGACCCAGGTTCTCCCAGGCAAAGAAGTCCCACCATAAATAAATAAATAAAGTCCAAAGGCGGGGGGAGGGAGAGCTGGAAAATGGATTCGCTGACAAGGAGAGATAATAAATGAGAGGCGCTTTCAGATAGATATCTCAGACGTGAAATTGCGCCCAGCTGGTTGTGTAAGCAAACAAATAGTTTCATGTTAGGAACTCTCAACTTGTGGCTTGATGAATAGAACACGACAGAGGTAAATGGGTCTTTAACTCATTTAGGAATACAACTCTTTGGCTTTCCAAGTAAAAGGCCCAGTGACGCCACGAATCCTGAGCAGGCCCTCTAACAAGAGTTTTATTAGTTCCCACTTGTGTTTCCCTGAATCCCCTCCCCACGCTTCTTCACGGTTTCCCATTGCAGAGACATTCAGGTGATTTGTTCTGAGGAATCGAGGAGCTTACGAGGTGATTCTGCCACTGTAGGAGATACAAGGACTGCCTACGAGCGGAGTGGGAGAAACAGGATTTTTTTAAAAATAAACTTTTGCACACTCCAAGCAGACGGGCTCAGGTAGGCTTGGGTGCAGGGGCCTCCAGATCCCCAGCGCCCCTGAGCGCAAAGTTGGGCGGAGGGGCTTCCAGGAGCGAGCGGAGGCCCTTTGCGGCTGCCAGAGACCAAACGCCTGAACCGACCGAGGTGCAGAGTTCCGGAAGTCCAAGGTGGTCCTGGTGGCCGGGAGGGAGGCCGATCCCCAGCCCCGGGCTTCTGCCAGGCCTGGCCTCAGGTTGGGATGTGCATGTCGGGGCAAAGGTCATATTTTAAGTCCTTTGCGCCAGTCCTTGTCCCTCTGCGGCAGACGAGGCGCAGCTATAGTCCCTAGAAATTGCCGGAGGACAGCAAGTCCCAAGACAGCCTTTTTTGATGCTTTCAGCAAAGTTTGTGGCTAAAGTAGTTTAAACCGACTTCAAAGCCCCTAAAATTCTCAACGTTTGATTTTCATATGTCACAGGTAATTTCCAGAGGGAAGTCACCTTGTGTGGGACACTCTCCAACTGTTAACATGGGCTTCCTCTGACCCTGGGGGGGGGCCCGTCGGTTCTACCCGGCCCAGTTCGCCCAGCCCCACTCTCCTGAGTCCTCCAGCGGACTTTCTGGGCTACACCTGCCTGCGGCCTCACACCTGGGTTCCAGGGCTCCCCCTGGCGCTTGGCTCTAAGGTGGCTCAGTGCTCAGGGGCCTCCGGGCAGCCACCCAGGCAGAGGAGACTCCCACCTGCTCCTCGTGGCCTTCTGCCCAGCGGCTCCAAGGGTCTGAGGTGGCACAGGATCCTGAGGGGGCACCCCGGCCTCTAGTGGGCTGTTGCTCCACACTGCGAGGGGCCCCCGGGCCGCTCGGCCCTTAGCTCCCCCACCATGGCCACTGGTCAGCCCGGCCAAGGAGATTTTAGATGGCCGGGAGCGGAGACGACGCTTCCGGTTTGTCGGAAGCTTCATCCAGTGGCTTAGATGCCTGTCTCAGTTCGTAAACCTTCCCTTAGCCCGAGCAGATTCATGGGGCCCAACTGCGCGCTCTGAGAATGGAAAGCCTCGGGTTGCAGACAGCCTGCCCTGCTCTGCAGGGGCATCCACATGGCCCCGGGGAAGGCTCTATCTCTCTGGCTGAGACACACAGAGAGCTCTGAAGATGACTGTCTCTCTGTGTTTAATGCAGGCGGGGACTACCCCAGCCACCAAGGAGAGAGCGGAGGAGAAACCCACTGCCCGCAGATCCCAGAAATGGCCTCTGAGCATCTCTCGCTCGTCCCCAGGGCCTCCTGGTTCCTAGACCAAACCTGTGAGGGAGTCTGTGAGGCCACAGGAAGCCCTGCTTTTCTTCCTATGCTGTGCTGGTCACCCCCCCACCCCTGCCAGCTTAGGCCCAGGCTTAGAAAGGTCACTGGGATTGCCCAGGCTGTAGGCTGTTGAGCAAGAGACAAGTTAGCACTGTCAACTCTGAGCCCCGGAAACAAGTGCTTCCTACACCCTGGGCCTCGGCTTCCCGGCCAATCCCACTTTGGGTGCCTTACGCTTGGGCCTCCATATTGAAATTAATTGAAAAATACGTTTCTGACCTATGAAAATGTTGAACTGTTTTCATCAGAGGGAATCACACTGTAATGAATATATTTACATCTCATTTCAAGAAAGGTAGGAAAGATGGGTGAGTGCTTGGAGGCAGCTCGGCTCCCCTCAGCAGCCCCCTGCAGCAGCCCAGCCCACCCTAATCCCCCCACTCCCGGGAAGGCTCCCTGAGACTTCCTGGGGGGCGGTCAGTGGTTAAATACGAGTTCTTCCCACACTCCTCCTGCCTTGGGTGCCCAACCTGCAAAGAAGTCAGCCTAGACCCAAAACCATCGCCCCTGGGTGTGGTGCAAAGGATGAGGCCCAGGGCCGGGTGGGACTTGCTGGAAGGGAGGAGGGCCCCAGGGGCTGCACACCCCACATACCCTATCCGTCTAGCTGCCTTAGGGCTCGGGCCGGTCCGGTCCCCAGGCGGACCCGCAGGGTCTTCTTCACAGAAAGCGGTGGCATTGCCAGGCTGCTCTGCCCCCAGAATATTAAAACCTTAGGTGGACTGGAGCTTGTTTATGCATTTTTAAAGGGGTGAGGCCACCTGGAGACTTCTAGACCGCAAATTGAGAGCAAAACTTTGCCACTGACTTCAGAAAGTAAAGCTCTTGCCTCATCCGTGCCTGTTTGGGGCCGGGGGAGAAAGTGAGGGAAGAGGTGAAGAGGTGTTACTTTAAAAGGCCTGGCTTTATTAATATGTTAAGAAAAAGCTCCCTTGGCAATATGTGTTCTCACAGTGCCAACTTGGATCCTATAAAACATTCATGCTCCGAAAGCTGTTACAGAGAGCAGAGACCCACACACACACCAAAGGGGAGACCTCAGCAGGAGGTTGCTGCCCTGAAAGGGCCACTAAGACTCACACACACCGCCTCTGGAAAGAATCTGCTCCAGCCCAGCTGCTGGACTCCCAGGTTCCAGGTCCACACTCCTAAGTGCCACAGTGGGGCCCTTCCAGATGCCCCACAGAGCTAGAGGGCCCTCCCGGGAAACCCCTGTGACAGGGTCTGGAGTGAAGGGCAAACTGTAGCCAGATATAGCGGACCACAGGAGGAGCAAAGCCAGGGCTCACAGCTGAATCCCCAGCTCTCTCTCCCAGAGCTGGGAAGAGGCTGACCCTCCAGTCACAGATGAGACGCAGAGGTGTCAGAGTGGCCCTCTCCATGCTGAACCTCCCACTGTCAGGGCTCCATCCTCTCCAGCCAGGCAAGTTCCCACCTGCAGATACTGAAGCAGGCAGCGCAGAGACTCAACTCCGAGGGACCGGGCCTGCTCCAGCCTCCTGGCCAGCTGTGTGCTGGCTGCCCACCACCTACAAGGTCACAATGGCTGCTGCCGGCACCGAAGTGCCCTGCCACCCACTCCCCACTCTGTCCCATGCAGAGCCTGGCCTTCCGCATTTACAAAACCAAAGCAGCTGCTTGCTTTTAGGAAATAAATCTAGCCAACTTGGTAATGGACCTTAAAAGTTTTCCCCCTCACCCCGCCATTCTAATAATAATTGGAGTGGAAATTAATTGGACGGTTCTCTTGCACTGATGACATCTGTCAAGCAACCAGACACGTGGGTTTTGCTAAATTCTTTTATTTTTTGTTTAAATTTTCACTTCAATTTTAATTCTTGAAGAACAGCCTCGACAACATATATCGCACTCATTATAAGAAGCAAAGGGTTATATCAAAAATTATTAGTATAGAATCACAGGAAATCTGGTTTGGAACCAGAAAAAAATACAAAACAGATATAGATACATAGACACAGGACAATTTTTTTTAATAATTATTTGGAAAATGTTATTTTCCCCTAATTCTTGTTTCTTTTTTATGTGCATACGATGTTTAAATTTTACAAAAAAATGAAAATAAAGACTAGTATTTTACAAAATGAATAACAGTGTGTGTGTGTGTGTGTGTGTGTGTGTGTGTGTGTGTGTTTCTACATAGGATTCGGTCCACTTCCATGTGTGTTGTTGTCTGTACAGAATATATCCACATCTGTCCACAATAAATCCTGGAAGGTCCGTTAGTCTCCTTCTGTTTTATTAAAATTTTCATGGTCCTCTCTTCCAAATTTTTTTCTTTCTCTCATCAGACACAAGGTCTTTTTCCTTTCCTTTCCAACGTGTCCACAGATCTGACACTAAAAAGAGTCTCTTTTTCTCCTGGTTTGCAGCTCGGGTTGCATTTCTGCACGGTGGGCTGCTCCTGTCGCCCTGGCCCTCCTCCCCGCTGCCCGGCCCACTGCACCCTGCATCGGCCGCCTGGTGTCCCCGCGGCATTGGAGTCCACGGCCCCCCGCCGGTCCTGTGAGTCTCTAGGGGGTGGGGGCAGGTGGGAAGCGCCCAAGGTCTAGGAGCACTGGATAGACATGTAAGGCCAGTTGAAGCTGCTCCCAGACAGTAACATATCGCGGATGAGAGTTTCGATGGGGGTTTTACCTACCAAACGGACGAAGAAGAGCTGCTCGATGACCGAGGAGGATACGGTGCGCAGCGAGGGCAGTCGTAGTAGCAGTTTGCCGAAGCGGCTGGGCTGGTTAGGGTACTGGCTCCTCACGTACTCCTCCAGCGCACACTGCGACTTCTCCTGCAGGCTCTCGATGTGGGCGGCGTCCGACAGGCCACAGGCATCTGCCCAAGCAGCCACCGGAAGGAGAGACAAGGGGAGGGGGCACACGGTTAGGTCAGTGGACAGCAAAGTCACAAACAGCAAGCCGTTCTTTTTTTTTTTCTTTTAAAGAGCAAAGGGGAAAAAATAGAAATAGGAGGAAGAAGAAAAGAAATCCTCCCCGCCATGCCTCCCTCTACTCCTTCACTATTTCCTTCCCCCGGCCCCCAACACAAATACAAACAAATCAAACTCCCACCAGGCCTGGGGAGCTGGAGAGACAGACACACACTTGAAGAGGCAGCAACCTCTCTAGTCCCTTTGTTTCTCCTCTTTCACCTTTGGATTAAATAATGTACGATGCTGGAGCCATGTTTGCTGTACACAGCAACCTGTCCTCCACCTTCAGGGGAGCATCTTTTCCGTTGTGCTCACTTAAGGGAGGATTTCTGCCCCTTCTGC
Source organism: Lipotes vexillifer (assembly GCF_000442215.2). NCBI lineage: Eukaryota > Metazoa > Chordata > Mammalia > Artiodactyla > Lipotidae > Lipotes > Lipotes vexillifer. The sequence continues at coordinate 1,764,732 of NW_006797638.1, forward strand.
CCCTGGTTTTGGAGTATTCAAGAGCCCTGACTAAATATGCAGCCTGGAGGCAGTTCTAAAATACTTCTTGGGGTCCCCCTCTCAAAGCTAAATGACCCCAAGCAGAAACCTCAAGGAGAACCTAGATTGTATAGTGAATAGACACATGCGAGGGGGTAAGAAATCATAGGCTGGCAGTGCCTGGCATCAGATCAAGCTCATGCTTTGGCAATATAGGATTTGTGATCCACTCTCTATGCAAGCAAGAACTCTGCAGCAAATCCTCAGCCAGGGTGAACACTTCTATCTGTGCCTTAGATCACATAATTGAAAATTGGTCACATCTCTGTAAGCTGTATGATAATCAGAAGGAATATGGCTCAGTTACTCCAGGCTGCAGAAAGGAGACAACTTCAGCGATCAGACACAAAGCTGGACTGGAGGCAGCTGCTGTTTCTGCTTCAGAACTGGGAGGTGGGGAGTTGAGGGGGGATTTGGGGAGATAGGCTTGCTGTGGCAGGACCTATACACAAGGAAACATCTCAAAACCTGTGTGTTTAATCTCACATCAACCAAGGGCTCTTCTTGGTCTACTAAAAATATTTCAAGACAGCAGTTTATACTGTATCAACTAACTAGAGGCAAGCAAATGGAGGGGAAGGTGGAATCAGAGGAATGAAGTGAAGGCTTCCTCTCTTGGTTCAAACAGCCATGTTGTTTCCTGTATTAATAATAAATATTTTAAAAACAGGAAAATCACAGAGGAGCCCTTAGCCAGTCAGGAGGTCGACAAGAGATCAAAGGCAGAGTTTGCTAATATATAGATCTGGAAAGAAATTCATGCATGGCAATGCCCCCAAAAGGACACTGTATAATTGTGAATGGGTAAGTGTGACCCTAAGAAGACACAGCAAATGATTCAAAGCGAAAACTGGGTCTGCTGAGTTTCCGAGCTTTATGTCTCTGTTTCAAGAACTGGGATTTGTAAAGCATTCTAACACCTTCATCTACAAGGCTATGGCCTTGAGCAAAAATACAAATAAAACTAGTGATAATTCAGGAACTTCTGAGGCAGGTCTCCTTTGACCCCAGATCCAGATTGGGTTCCTGTCAGATGTCTAATTACTCTAGCCAGCCATTTGGGTGCAGCCACACTAGCCTGACCTGGGAAGTCAGTGAGATTTTATGGCTAGCAGGATGAGGGCAGGAACAGTTTGGGGCTTCGATGCTTAGAGAGGGGACCCTGAGGGGCTGCCCTTGGCTTTGCTTCCTAACCTGGTCCTG
>NW_006797638.1:1767154-1770331 GCF_000442215.2 Lipotes vexillifer
CCTGCTGAATGACCACCATGCAGACTCTTATTTACATATATCTTGCTTGACATGCATTATCTGCCCCTTATGCCACAGGATCCCTCTCAGCCTCAGAGAATGCAGTAGGAAAGGGACCCACTGATACCCCAGCAGGTTTTTTTTTAAAAGACCCATATGGAGTCTCCTCAGGTTTGTAAAATATTTATCTGATATTTACACTTAGGGCCCCCAGGGTGCAAGGTCACTACCCTTCCCCCAGCTAGGCTACTCCAAGGGAGAGAAGCCCAGGAAAGGCATGCCTGGGCCCTGTGTTGGCTGCATCGAGTTCTTTCCTCCTCTGAAGGCAGAATGCCTGTAGCTGGGCCCCGCTGCTAAGTGCCAGCCGGCCAGCCCTGTAGCCTCCCTCGGGCAGGAGCCCTAATTTGGGCCTGGCTTCCCACTCTAGATATTCATTCCTACTCTGGATATCTCTGCAACAGAATTCCCCCAACTGTGGACTGACAGTATGAGCTCTCAGATCAATCGTCTGGTTGTGGTAGCAAAACTGGGTGAGCAGGGGGTGTGATGCAGTACATATTTACACTCCATGAGTTATACCCAGATAAGAAAAGGAGGCAGAATGTGCAAAACCCATGTCTCGCTTTTTATATGGTAGTGTCAATGTGGGAAGCCTTAATATTTCTTCTACAGTATATGGAAAAGAAATTATGTAAATAAATAACCATTACGGCTCAGGCCCTCCCAGCTTAGCCTTTGTAGTGCAGAGAATGTATTTCATGTTGTGCATTCAGAAGAGTTTAGTGTTCAGGAAATATAGATGTAATCAGCTGCCATAACTAGAAATCAAAGTTATTATTGTGCTGAAAATGGATTTCTTGTATTAATGTTAACTAGAAGGCTCCTTTCGGGGAAAGTCTCACTTATCTGAGAGAATATTTAGGTGTATGAATTAATGAATTTTTTAAAAAAAAGTAAGTTCAGGTCATGACCTAGTCCTTGGATGCTGTCCAGAATATTAAGGATTAAACATACCATCCGGAGGCCAAATGTGAAAACCACCACAGGGAACCCCCGTGCCAGCTTCAAATACTTATCCGGAGTAAACCTCGTTGGACAATATGTCTAAAACTGTCTTTTCCATCATTCAAAGTTTGCTTAAAAGTTGGATGACTTTGAGAAGGCTTCCCATGAATTCCCTTCTGGCTAGCAATCAAAACAAGTTTAGTCAAAAGTGGAAATGTGTTGTATGGAGGAGGGGGGGTGAATTACTACTGACAGCTCTATTTCCACTTTCAGATATTCTTCTTGCAATTTTTCCAACAAAATAATGTTATTGTTCACTTCTCGGCCTCCCTTACACCTTGAAGAGTTGGTTTAAGAAATATCTTTGTGAAAACTTTTTTTTAAAGGAACACTTTTTACAGGGACATTTTAGGATGGAAAGTTGAAAGGAAAGCATGAATAATTCCACAGTCTTCCTTACAGCCTGCACAGTCCTTGCCTCTCTCTGGGAAAGGGCAGGAGATCAGAAAAGTCAAGGGGGTTCAAAGAACCTTAGGGGGGGGACAAGGAAAAGGGAGGGAGACTTTTCTTGAGAAGACCTCCGTCCAGCTCCAAGTCACATTTCTGCTTCAAGACACCTCACTGGATGAGATTTTAAAACCCCAGCTTCCCCGACACTGGCTTGCTTCCTGATTAATTTGGCTAAAGAGCTGGGTAGTGGAGAGCCAGACAGGCCCCAGGCCTGCCAGAGCTAAAGCAGCCGGGTCGCTGCTTCCCAGGCTCTTTGTCACTTTTGAAAAACACGTTTCCATCAAGAAGACTTATTAAGATAAAATGCATTCAAACACCGAGGAGGCTATTCAATAAATCTTCCATTTGTTTTAAGGTTCGCACTTTATCCTCTTGCAAAGAATAACTCCCTCTCCCACTAGCAGACCTGCATTTGCACTGAAAGTAAAAGGGGGGCAGTCCAAGTCCACAGCTCAGGCCACCCTGCATACAAATGAGATGCTCTTGTCTAAATAAATTATCTGCTGTTCAGATCGATATTAATACTACATTTGCTACATTACAATATTGTGCAAATTTAAGAGTCATTTTAATACAATGTAAATATGATTCTTCACGCATGAAAGCCAGGAAATATTGATAGATTATACCACTGCTTACTGTTCAGCGAGGCCTTGGGAAAGGGGTTTTGCCATCTCTGCTCAAGAGTGGTTTTAATTTGGCCTTTGGAGGTCCTGCCTCTAGGACAGATTTATTAGGATGGTTTATTTGTTCTCTGAATGGAGGAATTAAAAACAATAGCGCCAATAATGGTGGTAAACCGGCAGCTAACCCTACTCACAGTGGGCAAGGCCCGAGACCCAGTTTGAGCAGCTCTGTTCCCCACCAGCGTCCTTTCTGGCTTTGTTTTTATTTCCCCCCATTACCTGCTGTCCTGGGTGTTTATATGTTTCCCTCTTGCAGGTTACAATAATAAAAGGGGGGCAGTGTTCTCAGAGGCTCGGACCAGAGCCTTCAAAGGCAGCATTAATGCATTTTCCTGGAAGTTAATTAGAACCATCTATCATAAGAGAAATTGTTAACATGCATGTTACCACTGCCTACATTTAATTTGATATTTTTAAGGCACTCTGTTAAATTTCCAATGTTCGTGCGTTTTGCGTGACTATGAGATTTATCTCCGGGGCGGGAATCCTCCCATACTTGCGGGTTCTACAGTATTGCTTTTGTTTTTCATCTTTCTTGTTTAGATCGAATACGTTTTTTACGACCCTCAATAACCTCAGCAACTGCAAACATGAATGCTTTCCGATAAGGGAAAATTAGGATGCAATAAAGCGGGATTATTTATGATTTATTTGCCCGCATTCCTCTCTTTCTCCCTCTCTGTGTCTCACTGTGTCGGGAAACTCAGCCAGGGAGCGTGCCACACAGAGGAGAAAGCCACATTCCCACGTTCCCTTCCTTCCCTCTCCTCCCCCAGAAACGCTGAGCTCCGGCACACACGCACACGCACATCGCACACACATGCACACCGCACACACGCGCAGCCAGACGGATCCACGGCACCGCCTCCCCGCCCCACCCCCCGCCAGCCACGCGCCCGCCGCCGCCGCCGCAGCCGCCGCAGCCGCGGCCCCGCGCGGGGCTCCAGGCCGCCAGGCCGGGCCACCTAGCCGCCCG
>NW_006797638.1:1770341-1773378 GCF_000442215.2 Lipotes vexillifer
CCGCGCCGCCTCAGCTCCCGCACCGCGGCGCTCCCAAGATGGCAGCGGCGCCGCCGGCCGCTTCCCCGCGCGGGGGCCGCAGGTCCCGGCCAGGCCGGAGGTCCGGCGAGGGCCCGGCCGCGGCGGGTACAGCGGCGCGGCGCCGGACGCCGGGCCCGAGCTGAGCGGGGCCTGCGGGCGCTCCCGGCGCGGCCTACCCTCCCAGCGGCCGCAGCCTCACCTGACGTGAACAGCACGATGGCTTTGAGGCAGCTGTACTCGGCCGAGTCGACGTGCAACGCCTTGAGCTTCTCCACCTGCTCCTGGAAGATGCGGATGTGGTCCATGAAGGCCACGACGCGGTCGGCGGACATGGGCGAGGCGTGCAGGCCGGCGGCGGCCAGCAGCGGCGCCACGTGCAGCGGCATGGAGCACTGGGCTGCGTTGAGCACGAACAGCTCGCTCCAGGTCAGGCGTAGCAGGGACACCTGGTCGGTGATCTGCAGATCCGGGAAGAAGGGGATGTTGCGGGCCCACTCGACGGCGCTGAAGAGCAGGCGCGCGGCCAGCTCGCAGATGTTCTCGATGCCCATGATGTTGTTGGGCTGCATGCATTGGCTGCCGTAGCGCGACGTGGGGTAGGGCTCCGCGCGCAGCAGCAGCGAGATGTAGCCGGACAGGTAGCAGTGGCCGTTGAGGGGGTCCCCGTTGGTGAGTGCGTACTGGCCTGGATTGGGTTGAGTTGGAGGCATTCTTCCTCACCGAACCGCTGACGAAAAGAAAGAGAGAAAAGAGGCAATGTGCATCCAGGGGGCTTGCGAACATCCCGTGCCGCAGCGCACCCGACACAATGCGGAGGTTCTTCCCGCAGCCACAAGCGTCCCGGAGCATCTCCTTTGGCGCTCGCTCTCACTCACAGCCCATACCCGGAGGCAATCTGGGGTGAAGCCTTCCAGCTCCGCGGCTCGGTATGCCCAGCCGTCTCCTGCGCCCCTGGCCACCCCAGCCCTGCCAAAACTAGGCCTGACTTACGGGCCCCCAGCCCGGTATGGCCAAGAAAATGCCACCCAGCCCCTCGACCACCAACAAGTCACACACAGATTAATGAAATCCCACTCACCCCTCCAGAAGGAACCAAATCAGGGTAAAACAAAAACAAAAACAGGCGAAACCAGAGAAAGGTTGTGGTTCTAGGCAAATGCCTAGCTGCCTCTTCATTTGCAAGCAAGCTGGTTTTGCTCAAAATGTTTCCATATTCTCTAAAAATGCTACGGAATTATCCTTAAAATAGATACAAGTTACATACCCTACTAACCACTTAACAACTTTTGAAGAGAAAACAAGTATCCTGCACCCCTCCCCTATCCCCTCCTCCCCAACGCCCCACACAAGCTTCTCACTGTTAAAAGCAACAAAAAATTGAAAAAAAATCAAGAAAAAAGTTGAACTTACAGTAGCCAAACATTATTGAAAAAAGTGGAAAATATAATTAATGTCTGTCCTGCGCGGTGCCACTGCAACCTGCAGCCAGCTTTTGCCCAGTGAATGCACGAGCTTGCAACTGCAAAAACACTGGATTCATTAACCATCTGAATGCAAAACGTAAGCATGCTTTGAGTTCTTAAAGCTGACCAAAGTTTTTTTTTTTTTTAATGTGTATGTTTTACTTCAACAGTGCCAGCGTTTTAAATTGCCATGTAAACAAAGACAACTTTAGGAAAAGTTAGGGCTACTGAACTCTCCCCCCGCCCCAGCAAATTAATATAGATATGTCCATGTACACGTAGCTATCTTACTTCAGGTTATACACAGTTTTCTTAAGTTTGCATTGATTCTAATTTTAATGCAAGCCCCAGTGCAATTTAAGCTTTTGAAACATAATGGCTAGAATACTTTTTTCTAATTACAGTTTTGAACTTGGCAGTTATTTTTCAATTAAATGAGAGTACAATTCAAAGTTTTTTGTTTTGTTTTGTTTTTTGTTTTTCAGATGCCTATAAAATCTCCCTGGAGCTAGAAATGAAGTCGTCATATTTGCCTGCTCCTTGAGATCTGAAGGAATTCAATTTCTTTTCTTGTGGCATATAAAATATAATTTTAAAGTCAATTACAAGAAGGAGTAATCTACATTCTACAAAATTGACTGGTTCACTAATTTGACTATAAGACATCTTTAATGATTGTCAGGAGATAAACTTTAATTGTAAATGGCTAGATGTATTTATAAGAAAAGTGTTGCATCTCTTGCCACATGAACATGAAGCATATCTAAATACAACATCAAAAGTTGTGTTAAAAGAAACCAAAGCCATACAACACAGGGATTAATTGATGTGGAAGCTCATGCCAGCTGCAGTCTATGCATTATAGCCAAATCAGAAGGATCGGTAAATGCCGCTGTAAATTGTAATTTGTATGCAGTATTTAAGCAGAGGGTGGAGTTTGATGAAGAAATAAAACGAGTATCATGCTTTAAAAAAAAAAATGACACAACTATGAAAGCACGGTTCAGTCACAAACTTTCCTTTGAAAGTAGAGGGGTGAAAACAAGGCCACAGCTCTGGAGGAGGCGGCCCCAGCTCGGTGAAGAGGAGAGGGAACCAGTGAACAGGCCAGAAGCCCCCCTTCCCCCCTAATTAGACCTACAAGTGCAATAAATCTCACTCCTCTTTTTCCAAGCTAAGCTTCCAAAAGGATGATGCAGTAATGAATCTATGGTTCAGAGTACTCCAGTCTCCAGCCCACCCCCATTTTAAATAAAGGGCATGAAGAGGTGGAGGGGAAAGTGGAATGAAAAAACACAGAAACAGAGTTTTCCGGGGGAAATAAGCACCCCTCCCCAAGTTCATGCCAGCCCAGCCCCAAGCATCCTCACGCACACGCGGGAAAGAGACACGCACCGAGCACATCCAAGACAGAGGGAGGGGATTTTAAGCCACAGCTCACGATCCCTGGGACAAAATCCTGAGCAGGCAGAGGGTGGGGTGGAGGAGCCGGGGAGAGGAGCGCAGGCCGGGAGGGGGAGGCAGCGGCAGCGAGCTGGGGTGGGGGGGGGGCG
>NW_006797638.1:1773644-1777262 GCF_000442215.2 Lipotes vexillifer
GGGGGGGGGGGGGGCGGCTGGAGACGCCGGGGGAGGAAGGTAGCGGGGACGGGGGAAGCTGGGACGGGCCCGGACCGCAGGAACCCCAGCCCCATACAGCAGCCACCCCCGCGAGAGAGAAAGAAAGAGGGCCGGGGAGGCGGGCGAAGCTCAGGGAGAGAAGCACAGAATAAATATTCACCTTCCCGCCTCATGCCCACTTTGAGGCACTTCTTGAGGCGGCAGTATTGGCACTGGTTGCGGTGGTGCTGGTCGATGGGACAGTTCCTGTTGGCACGGCATGTGTAAGTTAAGTTCCTGCGGACGCTCCTCTTGAAGAAACTTTTGCAGCCCTCGCAGGTGAACTGGCCGTAGTGCTTGCCGCTCGACTTGTCCCCGCACACCACGCACTCGATGTGCTGCTGGCTCTGGCCCGAGCCGGGCGGGCCCTGGCCCTTGTCCCCTGCCGTGCCGGGGGTGGCGGGCGCTCCGGGCTGGCCCGGGGTCTGCGGCGTGTGCGGCGCGCCCGAGCCCGCCTGCTGCTGCTGCTCGCCGGCGCCGCCGCCGCCGCGGGCCGCCTGCGCTGCGGGGTTGGGGCAGCCGGGGTTGCCCCCGGCCACGTCGTCCTGCGGATCTCGCCAGCTGCTAACTACCATTGCCATATCTTTGGGCCCGGGGAGCGCTGGGGGGAGCCGAGCTGCTCGCCGAGGGCCGCGGGGCGCGCGGGAGCGCTGGGAGGGGAAGGGGAAGGGGAAGGGGGAGGGGGAGCCTCGGCCGCCCCGCTGCTGCTGCGCGCCCGCCCGCCCGGCTGGCGTTTTGTTGTGGTTCCTGCTGTTTTCTTTCTCTCTTTTTGCAGCCCCCCCAGGCTCTCAGGCTCCCCCCCAACACCCCTGCTCCCCTCGCCCGCTCCCCCCGCGCTCCGATCCTGGGGGGGCCACGCTCTCCTTCCCCCCCTCCCCACCCCCCCCCAGCGAGCAAGCTCCCTTCTCTCGCTTTTTTCTTCTTCACCAAGTTGCAAAATCAGAAATGGCACAGGCGGCAGCCGGTAGCGGCGCGGGGCGCAGCGCCGGGGGCGGCGGGCATGGGCCACGGCGCGCGCACACACTCACCCTCCGCCTTGCCCGCACCCCCGCGCACACACACACTCGCACACACACTCGCTCACCCGCGCCGGGCGCCCGCCCGCCCGCCCGCCGGCCACTGGGGCTACGCGCTGTGCGCCGGCAGAGCAGACATAGAGGAAGCCGGCGAGGGCGGCGGCGGCGGCGGCGGCGGAGGAGGAGGAGGTCGAGGTTGCAGGCGCCTCTGGAGCCGCTGCCTCAGCTGCAGCAGCGGGCGCCGCTGGAGGAGCCGGGGCCCGGGCCGGAGTCCGAGCTGGAGTCGGGGCTGCAGCCGGAGCGCGAGCTCGGGTCGGGGCCGCCCGCGCCGCCGCCGCTGTCCCGGCGGGAGCCCTCGCTGGGCTCGGGATTGAGGGGAGCGCGGTGAGCCGAGCAGGGCGCGGGGCGAGGCTGCCGGCGGCGATCAGAGCGCGCTGGTGTCGGGGGGCCAGGTCCAGGGCCGGACGCAGCCAGCCATTCAGGAAGGCAGCGCTGGAGAGCGGGAGGCAGCCAGCGAGGAGGATCACACACTTTGCTCTTTTTGTTGTGCCGGTGGCGCCGGGCTCTCGCTGCCTTTTTCTTTCGGGAGGTGACGGAGGGGGAGAAAAACACGAGATAATTCACGCCGGCGACGAATTCACAGCGAAACAGAAAATATAAAAATCAGAAGAAAAAGAATTGCAAAAAAAAAAAAGAAAGAAAGAAAAAAAAAACGAGAGAGACATCCAAAGTAGGTCGAATAAATAATCCTCTTCTTTTCCTCTTTCTTGCTCCTTCTTCTGCTTCTTCTGCTATAACACACAGAGCTAGTTAAAAAAACCCTGGAGATCGCCCAAAAATGTTCTTTTTTTAGTATTTTAAATAAGTGCTCTTCAGCCGGGAACCAACACCCTCCCTCCAAAAAAAATCATATATGTATAAAATAACGATAAGAAGAATACGAAGGGGGTGCCTCCTCCTCCTCCTTTTTTTTTTTTTTTTAAGTTTAGCCCTCACTCTTCTGCAGGAATGGAGTAAAAGGGACAAGGAGGAGGGAGAAAAAGGAGAGAAAGAAGAAGAATACGGGGGAAACAACTAATAGAATATGTAAAAAAAGAGAAAGGGGCGAGAGGAGAGGGGGGAGAGAAGAGAGAAAGAGAAAGATTGAGAGAGAGAGGCGGAGGAGAAAGAGAAAGAGAGAGAGAGAGAGAGAGAGAGAAGAGAGAGAGAGAGAGAAAAAGAGAGAGAGACCCCAGAATTGAATGCGTTTAAACGGGAGGACTCGCAGAGCAGTGTTTCCGAAAGGGGGATCTGCGCGAATGTCTGTATATAGTGAACTTTGACACTACTATTGAAACTGACACGTTTCTATGGAGATCGCTGCCTTATATGGAGCTCGTGTCAAGGAGCCAAGAGAAGGGCTGCTGGCAACTGATAATCAAAGGCGACTGACTGGTCAGAGCCCTGAATAGGGGGGAGAGAAAATGGGAGGCTAAGGTTAGCCAAGCCTCCCGAACGCCATTGGTTGGAGAGCCCCTCCCCCCTCCTCTTTTTCTTTCTTTCTTTTTTTTTTTTCTTTCCCCTCCCTCTTAGCTACCTACTTTCGGGTTGGCGAGGGAAGGAGGAGAGAAAGTGAGGGGGGGGGGTGTGCTTCTGACAAGCGCAATTTACATTGAGATCGCCCTGCGCTGCTATTTACTCTGAGACCTGATTAGTATGGGTCGTCTATGGTCACACACACACACACACACACACGCGCGCGCGCGCGCGCGCGCACCAGAGGGGGAAGGGATGGCGAGGGGAAGAATGCCTTGCAATGGGTAAAAACAGAATTAGAAAGACATTATTTTGTTTTCTTCCGAAAAGTTTTTAGAATTATGTTTTATGAGCGTGAAGAGTGTCATTGAAAATGTTAGGAAAATTTTAAATGGGAATTAAACTCTCACCGTTTTAATGATTCGTGAAATATTTTGGGTTTGTATTGTTTTCTTCTTTCACACATAAGCACAATCCAAGAGTGGATTCTGCTCATTTTATATTCCTTTAAGAAACAAAGTAGGGACTCCCTGTTTTTTGGTCCAACGTATATTTTCGTTTTAAAATTAAGGGTTTAATTATGACAAAAATGCACTCCTGGAATTCGCAGCTATTGCCACAAAATCAATCCGAGCCAACGGTTCTCTCCATCCCAAATATGATTTTTAAAATAAACTTTCCAGTCAATCCGATTTTTCCTTCTTCTTTCTTTTCCCTTTTTGGTATCCTCAGGCTGTTCCAAGTTCCTACGAACTCTCCAGTAATTATTAATAAAATGGTAGTAAGTTCTCATATCGTTGGGGGCGGGGTGGTTAGTGCGGCCAAGTCCGAGTCCCAGGAAAAGAGGAAAGAGGTGAGCGAGGACGGAAGGAGATGGGAGATGGGGAGAGGAGGGGGGAGGGGAAGAGGAAGGCAGGAGGGAGAGGGAGGGAGAGGGGAGAGGGGAAGAGGGGGAGAGAGAGGGAGAGGGAGAGAGGGAGAGAGAGAGGGGGAGGGGGGAAGAGAGAGAGAGAGGAGAGAGAGAGGA
>NW_006797638.1:1778027-1789090 GCF_000442215.2 Lipotes vexillifer
ACCCCGATTCCCAAAGGCGATTGGTCGCCGGAGGAGGGGCCGGCGGGAGGAGCGGGTCCCGCCGCGAGGCCTGCAGGAATCGCTGGCTCCGGCTGCCACCTAGCGGACGGGAGCCGCGTCCTGGAGGCGCACAGTCGAGTCCCTCCTCCCCTCCCGGCAGGCAGCCTGTGCCTTTTCTCCAAACGAAGACAGCACTTTGAAAATTCTTTCAATGGATTTTTTTTTCCTTGAAAGATCGTACTGGGGGAAAATGATACTTCTATTAGTTACATATTCTCCAATCGCACACTCGCACCCCCCTCGTTTTGAGATCGCTCCCCTAGGCAGGCTCAGGCGGGCGCGGAGCGGCGCGGAGTGACAAAGCCGCCGCTGCTGCCGCCGGGGGTGGGAGCTGCGCTTGCCCGCCCGCCCTTAGACTCGGGAGAGCGTAAAAGTTTGTCTCAGCTCCAGCACCCTGAGCCTCAACACGCCCTCAGGTAAAGGTGGGAGTAAATGGCCACGCTGTATTGACAGAGGTAGGGTTTGTTTTTTAATACACGTTCTCCCTTTAAATTTCACTAGGGAGGGGTTTGGGAAGCGCTGCGTGTTTGGGGTACGTTTTGCGCTTCCCGGTCTCTCCAGCCTACAAGTCTGGAGTCGGCGACCGCTTAGTGACGAGCGACGATTTTAAAGAGCAGAAAAAAAGGCTTTTCCGTGTCTGCCCCGCAGCCCCTCCAGCTCGAATAATGAAGAGACAGTCAATGCACTCCGCAAGCGGCGGCCCATTGTACGCAGCTGATGGAGAGGAGGCGGTGGGGGCCGGCGAGGGCTCCTTGCCCTCACCCTTCTCCCCAAATAAACGCGCTTACGTCTCCCGGTCAGTTAAAAGGTGAAACGAACACGATTAAAAGACAGGAAGAAAGAAAAGAAAGGAGGAATGAAGGAAGGAAAGAAAGAGAAAGAAAGAAAGAAAGAAAGGAAAGAAGGAAGGAAGGAAGAAAAGAAAGAAAGAAAGAAAGGAAGGAAGAAAAAAGAGAAAGAAAAAAGGAAAGAAGGAAGAAAAAGATAAAGAAGAACGAGCTTTCTACATATAAATTCTAAATTGTACTCCCCATCTAGTACAAAGGCAGGCAGTCGAGGGCAGAGGAAGCAGGCACGGAGGGATACAGGCAGAAGGAAAGAGAACGTGGAGAGAGACGGAGCGAGTGGAAGAGGAAGCGAGAGCGAGCGCCAGGGAACCAGAGGCCCCCTGGACGCCCGGCCCTCGGGCCCAGCCGCCCTCGGACCCTGGACCGGGAGTCGTGGGCACCAGAAGCGAGACTCGGCCAAGTCCTGCCCCACCAGGCAAGTAACACAATGATTATCGTTTCTTTTGAACTCGGGGTTGGTAACGCGGACAGGCCGGGAGGCAGCCTTTGCTAGCATGGCTTCTGCAGGCCGGGGCCGCAGTCCAGTCAGCCGGGGCGGGGCGAGAAGAACTTTCCGCGGGGCCTGCTCTGGAGCTGCCCTCACTCGGCCTCTGTCCCGCGGCGGCGTGGAGGTAGGGATCACGGCCGTGGCGCTGCCCTGGAGCTGAGGATCGTGCCCGCCGAGCGTCAGTCCAAATTCAAAACAGGTCTCCTTCACCCCCATTCTCTACCCTCTTCCCGCACTGGCGGGAAAATGCTGCGGAGCCTCCAGCGGGGGGGCGGAGGACCGGGGGCGGAGGGTCCACAGGTTTGGCACCCGAGCCGCCGTCGCCGCCCCCCCCTTCCACCCCCCCCCCCCCGCCCTCCGGTGCCAAGCCGGAGCCGCGGTGGAGTCGGCTTCCGAGTCCGGCCGGGCTGGCCCTGCCGCCAGCGCCTTGCTAGGCTGCAGCCAGGCCCTGGCGAGCAAGGCTCCTGCCGCCCACCTGCGGACGCCGTTTGTAACGGGATCCCCTAATGTAACGCGATCGATGGCTGCCTGTTTGATGTGGGTGATAGTGTCAGCGAATTAAAAGGGACACCAAGCCACTCTCCCCAGCGGAGAACCCGCGGCGGCGGCGGCGGCAGCAGCGAGAGAGCACCGGATCCGCAGCCCCGCCAGACTTCTCGCGCAGCAGCAAGAGGGCTGGGGGTGGGGAGGGGTCACCTCCCCAGGGGTGAGGACGGAGCGAGTGTGTGTGAAAGGAAGAGCCTCAATTAAAACCGACGAGAAAGCTTTCCTCGGCGCTGGGCAGGGGCGCGCGTTTGCGTCAGAGGGCGCACAGGGCGGGCGCGCGGGGCGGGGGAGCCGACGCCGGGGGCCGCGCCCTAGGGCTGGTGCGCGCGGGAAGGAGCCAGCCCAGCGGCGTCGGGCTCGGTTCGGCCTTGCAAGCTAGGGGCAAGGCGTGGCAGGAGGACTAGATGAGGCTCCCCGAGAGCGGTGGGGCCCGCTCACCCGCGCTGTGGGCTCTTTCTGCCGGCCCCTACCCTGAGCTTCCAAACTCGCAAGAGGCCCCTGGGATCTGGCGTGACCCTGGGTATGGGAAGAAGCGGAGACCTCGAGTGGCCTCAGGCGAAGCTGCCTGCTTCTCTGGAAGGAAGGGAGGGAGGGAGGGGCGCAGCCCCCGGCTTTAGTCCCGGAAAGGGAGGGGTGGCTGTTGGTTGTGGTGCCCGGAGCAGTGGAAACCCTCGGCTTTTCAAAGCAGGGGAACAGATCGCGCTCCTGCCGGGCATATGCGCCAACTTGCTGTCGTGAGAGGGGCAAGAAGAAACCGAGGCTTTTTGAGGAGGGGCGCTTTCCCCTTCCAGCCCAAGCATCACTCTAGGCTCAATTTCTCTTCTGGACCCTGTGTTCCCCCATCGCATTTGCACACCCGCAGAGCGCCTCCACTTGGGCTCAAAGCCCCACCCTCAGCAAACGGCTTCCGTGGAGGGACTGAGGGTCAGCTCAGGTCCTGAGGGAGCCGAGGCTTTCTCTCCACGAGGCTGTCGTTCGTTACGTGTTCAACTTAGCACACTACCGGCAGCGCCCCACACGCAATCCCGCAGACAATGATATCTGTTGTGGTTGGGGAGGGCACCTAATAGAAAGTGGTCATATTTTGAGGGAGCACGTAGGTCCTCAAACTGTGCAAATCCACACACGGGTCCAGGAACGCTCAGCTGCAGAATCAGAAAAGCAGATGGAATTTCCATCTTTCTTCCACTCATCCTCTCTTCTCCAGATCTTTCTCCCTCCCTTCTCCACCAAGCCCTTGCTTCCGGGGACCTCTAACTGGGACTTTTGGAACCAAACCCACAGTGGCCCTTGTCTCAGCACACTCCTTGAGACTGCCAGCGTGGTGACCATGTACATTCGGCCCTCTCCAAGGTCTCTCTCTCCTGGCGAGGCTGGTGTAGAGACAGGACACCTGGCTGGTTTCCTCACCAGGGCCTGGACTCCCAGGCCTCACTTCTAAAGTTTTCCTCTGTCCTGGTCCCCATAGGCCAGTTCAGTGCACACAAAGTCTCTAGTGTGGTTCCCCAAGAGACATGAGAAGGTACCCCTCCGACTGGGGAGAGGAATCAGGCTTACAATACCTCTTGCAGATTGCTAGCATCACAGCTCAGCCTTAATCACTTTTTAAAAGCCTTCCAGACAACACTTGCTCTCTTCTAGCGGGACAGACAATAAACAGTTGTGACCTGGTGGGAGAAGGAGAGAAGCAGAGGTCTGTGGCTGTATATACAGCATGACTTGCATTCTAGGCCCCAGAGTCCGGATCCATGCAGCCTTTCTAGCTGATTAACAACCCCCTCACCACTATCTCTCCTTCCACTAAGGCTGGAATCATTCTTCACTAATTCTATGACCTCTCTGATATTGGTATTTTGCTCTCCCCAAACTCAACGGGTCATTTGTTTTGGCTTTTTGGTAAATCACACTGAAAAAAAAGGTGGCCTTGTAAAAATGTTTTCTAAATTTAGTTCAAGAGCCGTGAGACCCTACAAATGACCAGATATGTGTAGAAAATTCTCTCCTGTATCTCTTCCCTATCCCCTAAATTGTTAAAAATGGTATTATTCTGTTTTGAGAGACCACAGAACAGAAATAACCCTGTTTTATCAAGCCCATCTGGAGAGATGAACATGCTTGCAATCGCTGGGAGAAAGGTCAGTTCTTCTGCTCATACTGCAGACCTTTCCCAAAGAGCTTATTTTAAAGGTGCCGAATCAATTAGTCTCCCTTGGTATGAGGTTAAGGCTGTGAAAAACGAAATTGAAGAAAATGTATTTAAAATGGTCTTGCATAGATCTTTTGAAGAAAAGGGTGAAGAGAGGCACAGTAATGCCTGCCTAATGTTTTGTGATTACTTAAAAACAAAACCCAAAACACACAAACAAACAAACACCCTGTGTCAGAAACCACCCCTTCTTGCAAGACTGAACTCAGTCTGTATTGTGGCTGCCCAGCTGTAAAAAGTTCTGCCTTTGTCAACATGAAAACAAGGGTGGAAAGGCCAAGTTGGGAGTCAGGCTTCTGCTGGACCGTCTGCTCTCAGCCTGCCTATGTCGTTGAACCACGGATCCAGCAGGCTTGTGTACTCACTGTAACTCTGGTATGGCCTGGGCATTTCTTCTTTGTCACCTTTGGGTCAAAATGCCCAGAGATAAGTGCTTTACCTTAAAAAGCAGTTTAGTTTTCTATCACAAACTGGCCAGTTAAAGCAGGTGTTTTGGAAAAGAGAGATAAGGGAAGCATTTCCCCTTTTTGCTTGGGCACCCAGTTAGAGGGCCCAGGAGCAGCCACAGGAAAATGGCAGGAGAGCAAGTGCTGACCTTTGGATGCACATCAAGCCTTTTGTAGGAGGAAAAGTGACAACGATTCCTAGCACACCAGTGAAGCCAAATATTTACTTTCTGTAAAAATCAAGCCTTAGCTATCTAAATGTATTTCTGCAAAAATTAAGAACACAAAAATTAAGACTTTTGTGTTACAAAATGTATTTCTTTATTTTAAATGTCCAACTTGAGTGAAGAATAATTGCATGGCTCTTCTTCCTAGGGAAAATGACTTGGGTTTGGAAGAAAAGTTCATGTTTTGAAATGAGTTTGAAACTTGTTAAAGTACCCTGGCAATACAATTAACTATACTCTATACTTTCTCTTAATAGTCACCCGTCAGAGCACCTATTTCTTTTACTACAGGATTAGCCCATCAGAAGCAGATCTGAGTTGGACATTCACTGATTAAAAACTGCTGGAATATGTTTAAGTCTTCAATGCCACTTTCTTCACTGCCTATAAAGTAAAGTAGTGGAAAATTATTGGCTCACAAAGCCAGCAGATCTGTTGGTAACTATGGTCATGCTACAATCCTATTTTACCTGTCAGAAGTTTAATGTAAATAAAAACCTAACATTTCCCTCTAAACTGTCAGTGGAAAGATATGTTTATTACAGTGTCCTCCATCAGTAGGGGAGAGGGGCTTTAGGTAAAGTTTAAATGAAAAAGAATGAGCATAGTACACCACTGATACAAACCACATGGATAGGTGAATAATTATGCCCTCTGTTTTGCTACGTATATTTTATTTACCCACTTCAGAGGTGGATAATAAACCTAGCCTATCTGTGGGAGGAGTTAATAAAGTATTCCAAATGCATGATCTAACAAACCTCGGTGATAGTTCTGTGTTTTATTGTTAACCATTTGCATGAAATCTTCTGAAGCTGAAAAGAAAAAGGAAAGGGCTTTTGTGTTAGTTGATCCTTGGCTATTCTAGGGCTCAGGTTGGTGTGAAAGGGACGAGGAGGTCACTTGAAATCTCCTTTTATCTACTCTTATTTTCTCTCTGGATCAGCAACTTTGAATAGACATCATCTAATCGCCCTTAATGGAAAGAAACTATAGGAGCAATGAAAATGCCTTTACTCCAGAAGTGAATACATGTATGTGGACAGCTAGCTGAGCTTGCATAGGACTATATATCTCTGCACACATGTGCTTAGAGATTTTTCAGGGTGTATGGATGTTTATGTAAATGTGTCCCGCACATTCTGGGTTGAGGGTTTGATTGGATGGGTCATTTTGCCCTTACACATAAGTATGCACACACACTCACATTAGGATTCTCTACCAAGTCCAGGTGATACTTTCAGGTGACTTTTTTCAGCTTATTCTTGCCCTCACTCTCTGGGATGTCATATTTAAGTCCTGAAAAAAAGCAAATAATTGAGAACACGATGAACAGCCTTTTAGTGAAGACATTTTATTTCTTTTCCATTTTCAACTGGAAGCCACATTGACAGGAGGATTTCTCTTTAGAGGGTAGAGATTATATGACAGGTGGGAGGTGATGGGGTAAGATGAAACCATTACTTTCAATTTCTCCCCAATATGTTTTATTTTTGGTTTTTCTTGGCATTAAATTTGTTAAAACACAGTAAATAAGTGGAAAACAAGAGCCTGACATTAGGCAGTTTTAAAAGTTTTTTTTGGTTTTGTTTTGTTTCTGCTATAGATACATATCTCCAAATGGTTGAAGTTGAGAAATTGATTATAATTTGTTTTGAAATGAGAATTGTTTTAGTAAGTCTCACATGCTGACTACAATATCATTTAAACTGTTTTCCTTAGCCATTGTTACATATAGTTCATGAAGGAGAAACAGCCCTCAGGTTGTTAGGTACGAATGACTATCCAGAAAAGGACATTTGATTTCTAGGACTGAGGGCACTGGGCTTCACTTCCTAAGAAGCCTCTTCTCACCCCCACCCCCAGTCCCATGTTCTTCTGAGTGAAATTCGCATTGCTCCCAGAGCCTGGGACACTTCATTGTAAATTCCTTTAAGGGAATACTCGGTTACCAGGGCTACAAGTTCCCGTCTCAACCCGACAGCCTCCCTGCCCCCTGCTCCAGGTCGCAGAGACCCTTGGCTGTCAAGGGCTGGGACCTTGGGCCCCCTCCCCTCCTACTCCCAGCCTACCGGAGATCGCAGTTCCAAAGTTCGAAGTTGGGTGG
The DNA here is from genome assembly GCF_000442215.2 of Lipotes vexillifer. NCBI lineage: Eukaryota > Metazoa > Chordata > Mammalia > Artiodactyla > Lipotidae > Lipotes > Lipotes vexillifer. Next base: position 1,784,955 of record NW_006797638.1, read on the forward strand.
GAGCGGATTAATCCCTCTTTAACTCCTCTTCTTCCTGCCCTCAATTCTGAACCCCAACGGATCCGTTTCCCGGGGTTTCCTGGTGAATAGGAGTGTAGGAGCTGCCCTGTCCAATAAAGATTAAATTAAGTAGAAGAATCCCAGCCGCTGGATATTTGGAAGCTCCGGTGGGGCGTCAAACCGACGTTTAACACATTTTTTCCAGTCACTGTGTACAAATTTTGGACCTGTTGGGCTTAACTTTAGAAAGGAAAGAAGAAAAAACATAAGGAAAGAAGGAAGGGAAAAAGAAAAGTGAAAAGAAAAAGCGAAGAAAGAAATTCACAGAAAGCCCCCAGTTTCAGGGGGACTTTGCACTCAGAGAGGCTGAAGGCAGAAGTGGGGCTTCCTGACCTTTCTAGTCTTTTCTTTCCCCAACCACTCCTAGAATTGGAGAATCCCTCTCCTAGCTGAGGGCTTGGAATTTTGCTGTTTTGGCGAGTCTGAGTCTACTTTTATCCCTTAGGGACAGTTTGGTGGCCCAGGGTCACAACTGGGTGTGCAGCAGGAAAGATGCACTCAGAGCCCAGTGGCCTCCTCTGTGCTTAATTTTTTTTTTTTTAACACTAAGCTTTTGGTAGCGCAAACTGAGAACTGAGCAGTTTCTTTCAGTGACTGCCCAGCAGGAGAAACAATGGCTTTCTCTGTCGGCAGCGCTTAGCTCTCTGGACACTGACCTTGAAGCTGAGGCCGGGCCAGGCGCTCCCTCCCCTGGGAATCATCCCGGCCCCAAAACATTGGCGTCTCCCTCCCACCTGCTCCTGTAGTCCCAGGGCGCAGTCTGGCGGGGGCAAAAGGCAAGTCCCTTCGTGGCAATGGTTCGTCCGTGCAAATACAACACTGAATAAATTAACCTCAAACCAGCTAGTTGGGGTGTAGTAGTTTAGCAGGACTAATTGCAGACAATGGAGCTGAAATGCCTTTTCCAATTAGCTGCTGGTTGGAGTTTAGTTGGAGGAACTGTCAGCTCCAACGATGGGTAATTGCTTTATTGCTCACAAAACTATCATCTATTTAGAACATATGTGCTAATTACTCTGGATGGGCGTCGAAAAAAGAGACCGTAAATCTAATAGCACTTTAAAAAGTCTGTGGTGCTTGTAAGCAACCCCAGTCCCTTGCACTTAACTTCTCCTGCCCAGGTTGGCATGATGGATGGCTGTCTTTCAGAAAGGCTAAGGTTTGGACTGGAGGCATCTATGGGACGTTCTGGTCAAATCGCGTGCAAGAGAGCGAGCGGCAGCGCATGCTGGGCAGAGGCGATAAATCACTGTCATCAAAACCAGTACCCTCTTTAGCTGCGCACTTTTTTTTTTCATTTTCGCAAAAGATTACTTTAGAAATCTTTTAATTGGATTATGCTGGGAAATTAATCTCCTTTAGCCTTGGCTAAATATATTGTGGCCACTGTCGGGAGGAAAGTCCTGAAACTGCAGAGAGGGCCACGTCCCCTTGCTCTCTCCTTCCCTCAGCCCTCCAGGATCTCCCAGCCGCGTGCGACAGCCGTGCTCCAAGTCCTCAGGAGTGATTGCGGGTTTGAAAGAGTGGAAAGACACATCTGGGCGGAAGGCCACGTCGGTCCCTAGTGAATTTCCTTTGTCCTAAAGGCCACGTTTCAGTCCAGGATTCCCTAGCTCCATATCTAGCATTTCCATAGCACCGCGCCTTCCTCCACAAGTTGTCCTGGGGGCCTGCTACCAGGCAGGAGAGAGGCTGGAGTGGCGGGAAGAGGAAGTGGGGTGTGTTGGCGGAGGGCTGCCAGCCAAAATCACTACTTTGCCCTTTTCCCACACCTCCGCCGCCTCCCTTCTGGGTCTCCGGTGTGGAGCTGGGTCTTTGCTAACACTCTCCACTCTGCTTTTTTGCGTAAAGACGCACGGCTTGCTCTTGGCGTTTTCCCTGGTATAACTCTGGAGACACTTCCCCTTGACGTGCACAGTGGTTGAGGTCCGAGAACTAGGGCCCTCCCCATTCCCCCAGCTCCTAGAGCGCCAGCGCAGTGTTGCGCGGGGACCTCCCTTCCAGCCCCGCGGCCCAGAGTCCTTAGCCTGGTCCAGCGCGGCTCGGGCGGCTGCGGAAGCTGCGGGTCGGACCCTGCCGGCCGCTTATCTCAGCGGGAGATGACAACATCTGTCCGAAACGGGATACCTACTTTTGCAGCTCAATTTAGCTCTTAATAGCAGCCCTCTGAGGTGTGGTTAATTGATAGGGATAAAGGCGTAATGACTGGACGAGGAGACGCCAGTGAATCCTTTAATATACTTTTAGAAGAAACAACCACCACCCCAAACACCGGCGAGTCATTGCTCGGTGGGAGGATAAGGCCGGGATCTGGCGGCCGGAAGAGCTACAGTGAGGGGTGAGCCCTGGCTCTCAGGGCTGGGGTATCCGGGAACCACCAGGGCGCGCAGCTCAGGCTGGCAGGGGGTTGTCGCGTGGCCGCGGAGAGCCGAGCGGAGCGAGGACCTGGAAAGCTTGGGATGACAGGTGACCGGACAGAAGGGCGAGGAGGAGGCTAGAGCCACGGAGGACGCCGCCCCTCCCCGGGTTCGGCCACTCTATCAGCTCTTACCCTGCGCGGGGCTGGATCCCCACAAGACAGGCACCTTCGTCTGCCCTCCCTCCCGGGCTAAGCTACCCCTCATCCAGCGAGAGCGAAATAGTCAAGTGGCAGTGCCAGGCGGACACTCGCGGGGTTCCAATGTCTGGACAACCTCTGAGGGACCTCAGCTCTGGGAGAGAGAGACACGCGCCGCTGTGTGTGTGTGTGTAGATCGCCCCGAAATGCAGAGTCAGAGCAGCAGCCCAACACGTGGCCGTATTTCTGCGGGGTCTTCGCAGAGCCGTGTGGCCAGGCGTTCTGGGATTTTCTCGCGCGCTGCTGGGTCCCGCCGCGGGTCCCGCCGCCCTTGCGCACCACACACCCAGACTTCTGCCCGCCACTCTCTGCTCAGCGCCGTCCCTTTCCCTCACCTGATCTCCCTTTGCTCAGTTCTAGTTTAGTCTCCAGAGGGTCACAGGAGTGTGTTACACTGCGCAAGCCCCTAACTCAGGTTCACACAAACACGAAAGTGAAAAAAATCAGATCGCCTTTTCTGTTTGCAAAGGGGGACCCCCTCCAGGTGCGGTTGGTGGTGTTCCCAGCAGGTTTTGCGAGTATCCTGTTTTACATTTAGGAGAGGGGCAACCTTGATGCTTCAGGTCTGAGCTCCCTCTGGAAGCGAAAGGAGAAAAGGCTACAATTAGCGTCCATATTTAATTGTATTGAGAGATCGCAGGTGTTTCGGCTGCTGCTATTGTCTGCCTTCCTCCCTGAGCCCACATAACAGGGACGAGAGAGTCCCAAGAAAGTTAATTTCCCCAAACCTCCTTGCGGAGAAGGAGTGCGTTGGCACAGGGAGAAGCTTTGGCGTACAAGATTTGAAAAAGAGCAATTAAGCGTCTCAACTCGCAGAGTGTGCCTGTCTCGGGTGGTTCTGTCCTTCCACCTCACTGTCTAATCCCATCTACTGTGGTTCTACCCTCTGTGATGTCTAGAAATTCGAGACTCACGGTCTCTTAACCGTCGAGCCTCCCGCCCCGTCCGCAGCCCTAGCCCGGAGGACTCCAAGGCCGCGGTCTCCAAGGCCGTGGTCTGGTCCTCGAGCGCCTGAGTCAGGGACAGGGTCCCAGATCTAGGTCCATGCTCTGGTCGGCTACTCCCGCTCAGGAGCTCCCTGCCCGGGATGAACTGCGTGACCTGGCGGCGGGTCTCCGAGGCTTTCCCGAAGGCTTGTGGCCTTCGGGACGCCGGAGTCCTGATGTGACTGTGGCGGCCACTCGTCGTCCGCCGATGCCCTCGGATCAGCGTGGCCCTCGGCGCTGCGGAACCGGAGAGCGGCCCGGAGACACCTGCCCGAAGCCCGCGCCGTCCCCACGGCTGTCAAGGGCCCTTACTCCCCCGTCTCCTCACATTCCTCACCCCACGAGGGCGCTCCCTTGCGAACGAATTCTGCGCTCTGGCCTCGCGTTTTCCCTGTAGCGGCCCCCTGGGGCCCCTCCCATTCCTTCCCTTGAGGCCTGGGAGCTCGGGCCCGAAGCTAAGCCTGGGGCGGGGC
>NW_006797638.1:1789148-1824873 GCF_000442215.2 Lipotes vexillifer
GGGGGGGGGGGCGGAAAGCCTCTCCCGGAAGCGAGGCCCACATCCGGGCACGAAGCCTCGCTCGCAGCGTTGGCGGCCAGGCCCTCGACGCGAGCGGGGAGTCGCGTGCGGCCGAGGGACCTGGACCGCGGGTGGGCGCGTCTGGCCGTCCTCCAGGGCAGCGCTTGCGCCGGCGCTGAAGGCCCCCACCCCGCCAGCCGGCCGGAGTGACACAGCCCCGGGCCCGCGCAGAGGAAGAGATTCAAGAAGTAAGCCAGGCCCGACCGGGGGGTGGCGCACGCTCCCCGAACCCCGGGGCCGAGCCCTCGGTCGGCGCTGGCTGTGTGTTCCCCCCTCGGGTGGGCGCTGCAGACCTCTTCCGAGTGGACCCGGAGGGAGTGAGCCGGCCTCCGCCCGACTTTGTAAGGTTCGGAGACCCACCGTCGAGCGAGATGGCTTTTGCGAGGCTTACTACGCTTCTCTCCTTTCTTTGGCAGGAGCGCTCTGAGCCTGGTGTCTCCGGGGCTGCTCGACAGTTCGCCGCGCCTTGGGCCGCAGGTCCTCTTCAGGTGTTGGGTTGAGAGGGGTAGGGAGCAAGGCCTGGGGCAAGGCTGGGAAACCTCAAACCCTAACTTCTAGTTCGAGGAGTTTGGTTTTAAGAAGTTGGAAAGTCAGTGGAAGTTAACTTCGTGGCCTTCGGCAGCTTTGAAAACATCCGTCCACAAGGCGGGAACAGCACAGTTTAGAAACGGCTGTGTAGTCAATAAAAAATTTTTTTTTGGAAGACTGTATCTGGACAGTTTTCCCAGAGATTATTTTATAATCTCTCAATTTACAGAGTTGCTATGTATCTCGCCACTGGTACACTGAATAGTATCTTCCTTCAGACAGGGATTGAGAAACGGAAATACCACCACCCTCGGGCCAGACTTGTGAGGACTGATTGCAGGGGAACTGGTGCTCCAGATGTTGCACTAGAGGCGCTGCAAGTGTGAGCAGGTAACGTGGAGAAGAGTGACATTGTTAACAGAAAGCATCTAATTAACAGTGACTTCATTTGATTGGAAGGATGAAAAAGCCTTTTTAAATCAATCCAGATTCACTGGCCTAAACTCAGCCAATTTATGAATATGTAGCCTGCCTGGGGTCTGCTTTCTTTCAAAGATGTCATCTTAGGGGTAATAGCATAGGTGAAGTCATTTGGTTACACTGTGGAAACTTTTATAGTGCCTTCCTTGGGAATTTAATTCAGTGCTTCTTCATTTTACTAGGAACAGACTGACTCCATCAACTGTGCTCTCCCTGTTTAGAGGCAAGACTGCTTGAAGCAATTAGGTTCACCAATTAGCATAGTTTTACTGACCCCAGCAGCAGCACTGCTCCTTAGATTATCCATTTCTTCAAAGTCAGGGAAAAGCTGGAGCACAACATGCTTCCCAGGTGTCCAGGTGGGGGAAATAAGCCCACAAGCAGGGTAGCACAGCAGCGCAAAAAGCTTTCTAATATTCCCTAAGTGTTTGCTTCAGCAACTTTGGTGGAGTTTTCTCCCCTTCTCTGATTCTGGATCCTGCAACACCTCCATCTTTTGACATACCCTGTAAAGCCTCTCTCCTTTGGTTGTATTTTGGCAGAACTGCTTTTGAGAAAGTGAATTGTCTCCTTTTCTGTCTGCCTGCATGCTAATGATGCTCTGGACAATGTTAGGGTCCAGAGAGAGGACAATGCTGAAGGGCCACTTTAAACCCTGAGGTGAGAAGGTAAAGAAGGGCTCAGCTCTTTGGGGGTGTGTGCATGCATGCACCTCAGGACCTTTGAGGAGAGACCAGAGGGTGGATATTGGAGATAAGTCATTGCTTTCCCTAATACTGAAGGTTTACCTGCAAGACTTTGTTGCAGTCTCTTCATTGTGACCTCAACTAGTTGGGCCAACAGCTTTAATAAATGTCTGGAGCCCAAGGCAGTCTGAGGGAAAAGGGGCTTTGGTCTTGCCACTGTCAAGGGTATTGAAGGGATTACATTTACCTGGCTATTGCCTCTCTCTCTCCTCTCTCTCTCACTCACGCACTCACTCTCACTCACTCTCTCACTCTCACTCACTCTCACTCTCTCACTCACTTTCTCTCCCCTCTTTTTCCCCCCACCCACCCCCTTCTCTAAAATATATATTCCTCTGTTAGATTTCACTAGATTAAATTGCTGACAGTTCATGAGTAGCAGCAACAATGTAATACCCCTAACCTTATTAAATCAATAAATACTAGATCCGTGCGTTGAATTAAAAATGCATCAGCAGGTCCAGGAATTGCAATCATATGGCCATGGACCTCAGAATCGAAGATGCCACTCAAAAATTGACTAGTTTGCATTTATTTAACCTTTTTTTTCTGTTTTGGATCTGTGATTAAATATTTTGGGCTTTTAATATTTTAGGGACCATTGTGACAGGTTTGATTCTGTTTACTTATTTTTTGAAAATTCGTTTCTTTCACTAACTTCTCACATTTAACCATGAAAGAGATGCATGCATTTAACAATAGTAATACACTGTGACTTTATAGTTCTTGTCATTAGTTTTCATCTAGGGAATATACTTTCACTCAGAATACATTACTTGAGGAAGATATACTCAGGTGCATACATTTCTACATAAGAACAAATAAATTTAGATGAATATGTTTTTGTATATAAATAAACAAATATAGTCAGTGGAAGTGTATTGCTGTACATTGATTATGAGTTTATTTAAAAAGAAACCCCACATTTAAATTTATCTTTCATTGCCTATTATAAGCCAGAGAGCTATTTATCATGATAAAACAAGATATTTATTTATAATCTGGTAGGCTTGTTAGAATTTATACCATGAGAGATGGAATTAAAGTTTTCATGTCTTTAAACTCACACAGTACTTAGCAAGTTATACATATCTTATACCTCAATGTGGTTTACCAGGAATTGGCAGTTAAGTTGTAGAGTAGTAGGTGAATTTACAGTTAGTCCCTACTGAAAACAGAGAATGTGTTTAACACCTAGAAATTTAATGGAAAAAGTAATATTACTGTAGCCAGATATTTGTTCATACTGATTAATGATGCGAATTATTTTAAAACATTCATCCCCTGTTGATGTCAGCCAGCATATACGGTACTGAATTCTGAAGATACAGTCATCAGGCCTTAGGTTCACCACACTGTGAAAGAAAAAAATCTTTATTTGATGAAATAGGCAATCAACTGAAATCTATCCTCTTTAAATAAACTGATTCCTCAGTATTTTCCCAGTGTTGGTGTAAGTTGTTGTCTGTGATGTCCCCCAGGGCTCTTTCCTCTGCTCTCTGATTTGGTATATAAAAGCAGCTCTGAATGATGGATTACTGTGTCATTGCAGCCTGCGAAGGATTAATTTGTTTCATTGATTTCTCTTTAGGCAGATTGCCAGAATTTGCTGCTTCCCACCTTTCTGCAAGACTTCTAGAAGTAATAGACAGTAATAGCCTAAGACAAATCAGCTCCTTCACCTAAAAATAGAATCATGAAACTAGGAATCCTACAAAAGCTATGGCAAACTTTTTATTCACATATTGGGAGAGCAATTAATAGGCTACTTAATATGCTTTAGAAATATTTTTAATTGAAAAATTTCCTGACTTTGTGACTTAAAACACCTCATATTAATAGCTCTTAAGTAAGCATTTGTAATGTTTGTCCCATAAGTTTTCTCTAATTTGTAAGGAAAAGAATGTTTAACTCAGGAAAAAAATGTGATGTCTATGTGAGTGACAAATAGTTTTCTTTCTATGCCAGATTTTAGGATCAAATAGCATGTCAACATAACTTTTTTTTTTCGGTACGCGGGCCTCTCACTGTTGTGGCCTCTCCCGTTGCGGAGCACAGGCTCCGGACGCACAGGCTCAGCGGCCATGGCTCACGGGCCCAGCCGCTCCGCGGCATGTGGGATCCACCCGGACTGGGGCACGAAGCCGTGTCCCCTGCATCGGCAGGCGGACTCTCAAGCACTGCGCCACCAGGGAAGCCCCAGCATAACTTTTAAGTCCATTAAACATTTATAAGAGTATTTGACTCAAAGAATTGTTAGAAACTTTGGACAAGGACAGAGAGTATTAGAGCATGGAAATAGAATTGTTTAACTGTTTAAAGAAAAAGTATCTTTTTCTGATTAAAAAAGTAGTATCTGTTCATAATAATTTGCAAAAGTTAGATATGATACTTTGTGTGTTTTTTCTAAGACTTTTTCCTCCAAACATTTAATATATATATGTGTGTGTGTGTACACACACACACACACACACACACACCCCCCATAGATATAAACTGTGTCCTGCTTTTCTTCAGTTGGCATTATGCAATGAAAATTTTCCTATATAATTAAAATTATCATTCAAGTCATTTATATCTCTGTATACTGTTTTAACATATATGATTTAATTAATCATTGTTCTACTGTTAGAGAGTTAGGTTTCTAATTTTCCATTATTATAAATAAAGTTATAGAGAATAGAACTTAAAATAAATCTTTTATCATCCCTCTGGTTAATTTCCTTAATATATTATTAGAAAAGAAATTACTTGGATTGAGGCTATAGACTGTTTTTTAAGAGTCTTGATATGAACTGCCAAATTGTTTTTCAGAAAGGTTCTTCCATCTTATACTGATACTGTTTAAAAACTGTTCTCTGTAGAGGCAGCATTCTAATGCATGATACAGAAGGAAAGAAAACAGAAAAACACTCTTTTCTTTGTGCTCTGAAAGCAGTGGTAACATTTTGCATATACTTAGTCTCTCAGAAGTATTTTCCCAACCGCAGATGTGAAATAGGCTGGCTATATAAATCTATTTGTTTCCCTTCTGTAGTGCTGAAAATTGTATTGATTTAATGATCTCAAGTTCTACTTTTTATGCAGTTAGTTGTGTAGTAAAAACTAATATTGTCATGTGCTAACGTCTTTTTTCCTCTATTGTGCTATGGTAGTAGTCCATGCAATATCAGCAAGTTTATGCTTTTCCTGTGCTTTGCTGAAAGGAAAAAGGAACATCTGTTTCCATTATATATCTGCATCATAATGATAACAGTTAAATAGCTATTATGGTAGAATACAGTAAATATATTTTGCTGAATGACCTGTACTTTCTTGTTGGAAAATTTCAGAGATTTCAGAGACACTTAGTTTTTACAGGTAGGTTCCATGTAGAGGTTAGAAAGGCCTTTGCTTACTTTTGGTAAACCACTGCAGTTCCTGTTTGTCTCATTAAAAACAAATAAACAAAGAACTGTGATGATTAAACACTTGGCTCTCAGGTGAGACTCAAATATATTTCTCTTAGGCATATGTTTAGAGTACAAATTATTGACTGTTCTCTCTGTTCTTAAATGGGTTAATCATGCTATTAAAAATATAGTTCATTTTGTGTTTTGTGCGATTTGTGTCTTTTTAATGTTTTACTAAGCCGGAGATTGCAAATAGTTATATATATATATATATACTTACAGCCTGTTTTACCCTTTTTTCCTTATGTTAGGGGACATAGTGATATTTACCTCTTAAGCTCAACAGGAGAGTGTTTGAAACCACACAGTATTTCCATGGACCTTTAAAATTCCAGAGAAATGTTTTCATTTATTTCACTCAGACTTTGGTTAAAGATGTTTTGGTGGTTACTTAAGAAATGATTAGAAAATATTCTAGACAAAGAATGGTATATAAAGAGAAACAAACACCCATGTACTCCAAACTCAATTTGAGAAATAAAATGTTACCAGAACAATTGAAGCTCTTCCTGATTATATTCCCTTATGGCTTCTTGAAGAGATAATCATCATCCTAAATTTGATAATTATCAACCCTTTTGCCTTTTATGTACTTTTTTTTACATGGTTTAAAAATCTGACATAAGTGACTTGTCATTTTAAACAAATAAATTTTAAAATGCTGGAGCTGAAATAGCTGTTACAACCCTTTTAATCTAATCGCCTGTGACTGGGTATACTTCTCCTTTACTGTCCTCATCTGTGAAGTTGGGGATAGGTTTACGTGTTCTCTGATATTTTTCTAGCCATAATTTAAAAAAGTTTTTTGAGTACCTCTTGTTTTCCGTATGAAACAATAAAACAAAAGACAGAGGCCCAGAGTGGTTAACTAACTTGCCCAAGACCATGTAGGTAAATCACAGAGCTGGGAATAAAATTCAGTTCTTTCCACTTCCATTCAAACACTCTTTTCTTCAGTCCACATTGTCTGTCATCTTTGGGTACTGGCTGACTGACCGCTGCTCTAGCCTGTGATTAAAGACGATCCACAGGCATGTATGATTTTGAGATTGTGCATGCAGGAAAGGTATTTTTCTCTTAGAATATCTTTTTTTGTGGGGAAGAACATTGAAGTCATTTCAGCCTGGAAGCTACTTATAGAATGAGAAGACCGTGTGTCCTGCAGTGCCTGTGATTCGCTTCTATATTTTCCAGACTTTCCTGGAAAGAATGACAGTTTGGATATAATGAGACTTTCGATAGGCTCCTTACCCTACAGTTAATTTTCTGATCTTTTCATGGTAACTGGACCAGGAAAATAGGGAGGGGCACAAACACAAGTGTCCCTTTACGTGTACGTGTATCTAAATTTCAAAATATTTTGGCAGTCAGGTCTTTAACAAATTACTTCTTCCTTTTTTATGTAGCTTATGCTATGGTCAAATCACAAATGACTTTCTTTTTGAAAATGAGTTTGTTTCTTGTTTCTATTTAGCAGCCAACTTACAAGAGCACTAAAGTGAAAGTAGCGCAAATAAAATAATGTGGAAACATGTTTTTAAAATCCCTTTGGAGCAAAACCCCATTCTAAAAATGGCAACTTAGAATTACATGCATGTTCGTTCTCTTTCAGGTTTTTACTCTGACAAATTTAATTCATGCTTAGTTAAGATGAGTAAGCTTGAGTCATAATATTCACACAGACGGTGCCATGCCTCTCGAATGAAAAAATAGCAGTATAAGTAGAAGTGGAGTTATGTGTCCTGTTGTAAAACCATTTTTCCCCAAATCTGTTGCTTCTAGACCAAAAAAGTTGATTTAATAAATTGTTTGCTTCCTTCTGTAAATACATACTTGGAAACTTATAATAGTTACTCTTTTTAGGGCCTGTGAAGCTACTAATAGTAGTTTTGTCAATGCTATAAATATTCTCAAGGTAGTTGTGTTTTAACAATAAACCACATACACTTTTCTCTGAGTATTTTAGATCAATTAGCTTATGTGTTCAGCAGCTTCTAGTAGGAAATTTCCCCTAGCATATTAGATTGGGGAGGAGAGACCCAATGTAATCAGACACCAGTACCCCTTTTATTTAGCCATTGCTTACACTCACTGAATATGATTTCTTTCATTTCTGTAGCATTTCTGTCTGGAGAGAAAGCTGTGTTATATATGTATATGTGTGTGTAAGTATTTCAAAAGGCAATTCTTGTCTAGTTGAAAGTTCTGGTGAACATCTGTAGTGTGTAATATAAGGAATTTTCTACACTGGTTAAATTTCCACATATTGCTCTAGCAGGTAGGTGAAACTCAAGAGAAAAGGTGTAGGTAAAGGATACTAGCCCCTGACTAACCTGTTTTCTTCCTGACCACAATATGAATCTTGATGACAGTGGTGAGTATACAGAATTTTAACCACCAAATCAACAATGCTTAAATCAGAGAGATCCCAGTGGGACACAAGAATGTATAGCCTATACATCGACCACATATGTTACCTCACTTAGTTATAATAGCTCTTGTAGAAAGGTAGTGTGCTGTTTGCAGAAACAACAACCAGATATGGTAAAAAGATAATTTTCTTTTGGCCATATATACTACCAGGATTATAGGTTCTTTGATGTCTGCACTGTTTCTACTCAGTTCTTAATGGCTTCACTTATTTATTAAAAAAATTTTTTCTTGAAGTATAGTTGATTTACAATGTTGTGTTAGTTTCTGGTGTACAGCAAAGTAATTCAGTTATACATATATGTATTCTTTTTCATATTTTTTTCCTTTATGGATTATTACAGGATGTTGAATATAGTTCCCTGTGCTTTACAGTAGTACCTTGTTTATTTTATATTTAGTGATTTGTATCTGCTAATCCCAAACTCCTAGTTTATCCCTCCCCCACCGCATTTCCCCTTTGGTAACCATAAATTTGTTTTCTATGTCTGTGACTCTGTTTCTATTTTGTAAATAAGTTCGTTTGTATCATATTTTAGATTCCACATATAAGTGATATCGTATGGTATTAGCCATAAAAAAGAATGACGACATTCGCAGCAACATGATTGGACATAGAGATTATCATACTAAGTGAAGTAAGTCAGAAAGAGAAAGACTTCACTTTAGGCCAAGTTGAGATTATTTTAAAACCAGCATTGGCTGTATATTTTCTACTGACACAGCCAATATACACTTTTGGGCTGTGACCTTGGAATTTGTCTGTGGCTTACAAGGGATAGAATTTTCTTCTACTAATGTTAGAATTTGCACGTTGTAAAATTTTGTCCCTGTCCTGTTTTGAATTCCCAGCTCTTTAGGAATTTCCTATTATTTGATTCTTAGGAGAATTATGTTACAGTTGTGCTTATTGTTCTTGAAGTATAGTTAACACTTAAAGTTCTTGTCATGCTTAAGGCATGTGAAGTAGATAAAGGCAGAGCCCCTGCCCTCGGGGTATAATTGTCTTTTGCCAATAATTTAACAGATTGTATTTTCTTAATATAATGAATTTGTGTGATTTTATTAATATTACTATAGTAGGACTTTAAAGGAAAAAAGAAAATATACTTAGTTTTCTGTTGCTGTTCTTTACCTTTTGAAAAAATTCTTAGAATTATAATTTGAGCTCAGCCAAAGTGTTAGCATATTCTTTTTTATTCTATAAGTTTCAAGTGTATGGCATTGTAATTTGACATTTGTATATACTACGAAGTGATCACCACCACAAGTCTAGTTGACCCCTTCATCCATTTTACCTACCTCTTCCCACTCATTTCCCCTCTGGTAACCACTAATCTGATCTCTGTATTTATTAGCTTGTTTTTGTTTTATTTTGTTTGTTCTTTTTTTTTTTTTTTTTTAGATTCTACATAGGAGTGAAGTAGTATGATATTTGTCTTTCTCCAGCTGACTTATTTCACTTGGCATAATACCATCAGGGACCACCTATGTTGTTGAAAATGGCAGGATTTCACTCTTTTTTGTGGCTGAGTAAATTTTCATTATACATACACACACACACACACATCCCACATCTTTTTTATCCATTCATATGCCATTGGGCACTTAGGTTGCTTCCATATCTTGGCTATTGTAAATAATGCTGTAATGAGCATAGGGGTGCATATATATTTTAGAAATAGTGTTTTCATGTTCTTCAGATAAATACCTAGAAGAGGAACAGCTGGGTCATATGGTAGTTCTTAATTTTTTGAGGGATCTCCACATTGTTTTAGTACCATGTTATTCTTTTTTAAATTTCTTTTTTATTGAAGTATAGATGAATTACAGTGTTGTATTAATTACTGCTGTACAGCAAAGTGACTCAGTTATACATGTATACACATTCTTTTTCATATTCTTTTCAATTATGGTTTTTCACGGGATATTGAGTATATTTCCCTGAGCTATACAGTAGGATGTTGTTGTTTATCCATTCTATATATACCAGTTTGCATCTGCTAATCCCTAACTCCCAATCCAACCTTCTACCACCCCCCCTCCCCCTTGGCAACTAGCAGTCTGTTCCCTATATCCCTGATTCTGTTTCTGTTTCATAGATAGGATCATTTGTGTCATAGTTTAGATTCCACATGTAAGTGATATCATATGGTATTTGTCTTTCTGACTTCACTTAGTATGATAATCTCTAGTTGCATCTATGTTGCCGCAAATAGCATTATATCATTCTTTTTTATGGCTGACTAGTATTCCATTGTATATGTGTACCACATATTCTTTATCTGTACATCTGTCAAAGGACATTTAGGTTGTTTCCATGTCTTGGCTATTGTGAATAGTGCTCCTATGAACATAGGGGTGCATGTGTCTTTTTGAATTATAGTTTTGTCTGGGTATATGGCCAGTAGTGGGATTGCTGAGTCATATGGTAATTCTATTTTTAGTTTTCTGAGAAACCTCCATACTGTTTTCCACAGTGGATGCACCAGCTTACATTCTCACCAACAGTGTGGGAGGGTTCCCTTATCTCCACACCCTCTCCAGCATTTGTTATTTGTAGACCTTTTTTTTTTTTGGAATATCTCTCTATTTATTTAGGTCATTTTAATTTTTTTAAAATGAGTTATCTATTTTATACATATTAGTGTATATATGTCAATCCCAATCTCCCAATTCATCCCCCCCATCCCCTGCTTTCCCCTGCTTGGTGTCCATACATTTATTCTCTACACTTGGGTCTCTATTTCTGCCTTGCACACTGGTTCATCTGTACCATTTTTCTAGATTCCACATATATGCATTAATATATTTGTTTTTCTCTTTCTGACTTACTTCACTCTGTATGACAGTCTCTAGGTCCATTCACATCTCTACAAATGACCCAATGTCATTCCTTTTTATGGCTGAGTAATATTCCATTGTATATATGTACCACATCTTCTTTATCCATTCATCTGTCGATGGGAATTTAGGTTGCTTCCATGACCTGGCTATTGTAAATAGTGCTGCAATGAACATTAGGGTGCATGTGTCTTTTTGAATTACGGTTTTCTCTGCGTATATGCCATGTAGTGGGATTGCTGGGTCATAGGGTAGTACTGTATTATTAAGGACCCTCCATAATGTTCTCCATAGTGGCTGTATCAATTTACCTTCCTACCAGCAGTGCAAGAGAGTTCCCTTTTCTCCACACCCTCTCCAGCATTTGTTGTTTGTAGATTTTCTGATGATGCCCATTCTAACTCTTGAAGTGATACCTCATTGCAGTTTTGATTTGCATTTCTCTAATAATTAGCAATGTTGAGCATCTTTTCATGTGCCTATTGGCCATCTGTATTTCTTCTTTGGAGAAATGTCTCTTTAGGTCTTCTGCACATTTTTTGATTGGGTTGTTTGTTTTTTTGTTGTTGAGCTGTATAAACTGTTTGTATATTTTGGAAATTAAGCCCTTGTTGGTCGCATCATTTGCAAATATTTCCTCCCATTCTGTAGGTTGTCTTTTCATGTTGTTTATGGTTTCCTTTGCTGTGCAAAAGCTTGTAAGTTTGATTAGGTCCCATTTGTTTATTTTTGTTTTTATTTCTGTTTCCTTGGGAGACTGACTTAGAAAACATTGGTATGATTTATGTCAGAGAATTTTTGCCTGTGTTCTCTTCTAGGAGTTTTGTGGTGTCATGTCTTATGTTTAATTCTTTAAGCCATTTTGCCAAAGCAATCCTGAAGAAAAAGAACAAAGCAGGAGGCATAACCATCTCAGACTTCAGACAACACAGTACAACAAGGCTACAGTAATCAAAATAGCATGCTATTGTCACAAAGTCGGACATATGGATCAATGGAACAGAATAGAGAGCCCAGAAATAAACCCACACACCTATGGTCAATTAATTTTTGACAAAGGAGGCAAGAATATACAACGGGAAAAAGTCTTCTCAGCAAGTGGTGTTGGGAAAGTTGGACAGCCGCATGTAAATCAATGAAGTTAGAACACACCCTCTCACCATACACAAAAATAAACTCAAAAAAATACTGTTATTCTTAATATAGTATCTTGAATAAATAGAAAATGGCATTTGCTAACTTTAAATAAGTTAAAAAAAATAAGATCCAAAAATTTTTTTTATACTCGGTTTAAATTAAGTATGCCAATTATCTCTCTGTAAATAAAAAAATAATTACATAATAATGTTTTCTGAAAAGTGGAATTTATGTTCCTTATTTAGCAAGAAACATTCATTTTTTAAAGAAACTCAATTACAAAGTCTATTTGAGTTACAGTTAGGGCATATACTAAATAGGAAGGCAAAACATGTTTTCATAAATATTTACAGAAATACCTGTGTTTGGTCTTGACCCCATGTTAGCTTTGCTGCTAATATTATTGAATTCATTACAGCATTGAACATGTTTTTACAGTTCACCAAAGTTTATTAAGAGTACTAAGAGTAATTTACTATTTGGCTTTCTTACACGGAGAAGTGAGTTGTTGATACATTTTCTAACAAATTTGACCAATGTAGATAGCTGTTTTAGATGGAAAGGTTAACAAAAATACCACCATTCTCTCCATAGTAATTGCAGTCTTTTTGGACTAATTATGTACTTTCTTTCTTTTTTTTTTTTTGGCCACACTGTGTGGCCTATGGGATCTTAGTTCCCTGACCAGGGATTGAACCTGGGCCACAGCAGGGAAGGGGCCGAGTCCTAACCACTGGACCACCAGGGAATTCTGTCTTTTATTTCTTTATAAGTAGATGTGTGTCAGTTTATAGGTATTGCAATGAGCAGTGGAGGTATAATTTGTATCTTATGAAGAGTGTTTGCATGATATAACAAGGTTCTTTTGAATTTTGGTGATCAGTTGGGTTTTGCATTATTTAAATATTTCTCAAAAGGAGTATACAAATTCCAAAATGAGTCCCTTTTCAATTGGTTACAGTTTTGGGATGTGTATTTTACATTTGTAAGATATTTAAAAAGAGGCAGAAAGCACATCAGTAATACCTGGTAGAAGGTTATAATGGATTATGCCATACTATTAGAGTTAACCTGATGTCAGTCTAAGTTGTAAAGGTAGTTTTTCTGGACTGGCTAGAACTTAGTGATCTGAGGGAATTAGGGATCGGTACTGTACAGCTTTGAAAGCCACACACCAAAGATGTCTGTGACAGCCCAGAGTCACCAAGATCCTATTTGTATCATTCCAATATTGATGAGTTTAAATGTGTTTTGAGTTTTGAAAAATAGTTTTAAAATTCTGAAAGTCCTACATTTTCTAGTAAGGAACTAGTCAAAGGCAATATTTGTAAATACAGTACATATGATCAAGACATTTGTTCTTACATAAACTTGCCTAATTATTTGTTTTACCCAAGAGAAGTATAAAAAAACCTTAATTTATAAATTTTACTTTTTTTTTTTTTTTTTACGGTACGCGCGCCTCTCACTGCTGTGGCCTCTCCCATTGCGGAGCACAGGCTCAGTGGCCATGGCTCACGGGCCCAGCCGCTCCGCGGCACGTGGGATCCTCCCGGACCGGGGCACGAACCCGTGTCCCCTGCATCAGCAGGCGGACTCTCAACCACTGCACCACCAGGGAAGCCCCATAAATTTTACTTTTTATATAAGTAGTAAAACCCTACTATCAACTCTATTTAGCATTATATGCTAAACACATTTCATATATTATTCCCATTTTACTGATGAAGAATTTGAGGCTCAAGCATAGTTAAGTATTTGCTCAAGTCACATAGCTGATAAGTAATAGAACAAGAATTTGAATTGAAGTATTTGTCACTCCAGAACCCATTTCTGACCTGTGCTGACTTCATTGCACCTTATTAAGTAACTCATTATACTACTTTTTGATTTTATGATGGGTCCAGTCATATTCTTACAGGTACATAAAAATGCATAGAGCAACTCTCTTAAAAACGTAGGAAAATCTATATAATTTCATGTTATGCTCATGTCCTGGTATCTATAGGATGCTATCATTCTCCAACGTTTGATTATGTGATGCTGTATGTATAAATGGTACTATATAGGATGAAGGTTGACTCATACCCCCTTAGAGTTTTTTTTTTTTGTGGTACGCGGGCCTCTCACTGCTGTGGCCTCTCCCGTTGTGGAGCACAGGCTCCGGACGCGCAGGCCCAGTGGCCATGGCTCACGGGCCCAGCCGCTCCGCGGCATGTGGGAATCTTCCCGGACCGGGGCACGAACCCGTTTCCCCTGCATTGGCAGGCGGACTCTCAACCACTGCGCCACCAGGGAAGCCCCGCCCTTAGAGTTTTTTGGCACTCAGTTGGTTTAGCTGTTAAAAAGCACTTTTGCTACAAAATTTAAAAATGAATAGCAAGAAATTTTATTTCTGATTGGCAATCTTTCTTCAGAATGTTTTCATCTTTAGTGACTTTCAGGGGGAAAAAAATTAATTTCCCTTTGTGGGTGTATATTTTGCTAGGGCTGCTGTAACGAAGTACCACAAATGGGGGTAGCTTAAGCAACAGTAACTTATTGTCTCTCAGTTCTGTAGACTAGAAGTCCAAGATTAAGATGTTGGCAGGTTTGGTTCTTCTGAGGGCTGTGAGGGAGAGAATCTGTTCCATGCCTTTTTCCATAGCTTGTGCTGGTGTGCTGGCAGTCTTTGGTGTTCTTTGACTTGTAGATGCATAACCCTGACCCTTGCCTTCATCTTCATGTAGTATCCTCCCTGTGTGTATTACTGTCTCTGTGTCCAAATTTCCTCTGTTTATAAGGACATCAGTCATATTGGATTAGAAATCACCCTAATGACCTCATTTTAACTTGATTATCTGCAAAGACCCTATTTCCAAATAAGGTCACATTCATAGGTACTGAGGGTTAGGACTTCAACATCTTTTAGGGGGACACAATGCAACTCATAATAGTAGGCAGTTTCTTCTGAGATAATAGATTTGAAAACTCTATTGTAGTGGTTATATGCATAAATTTGCAGTTTATCAAATCATTGGTGTACTTTCAGGCACATATATCCATAAATGAGTCATGTCTGAATATTTGTTTTAGAATAGGACTGATTTTGCACTAGCATTCTCTTTGTTTGTTTGTTTTTTGCAGTACGCGGGCCTCTCACTGTTGTGGCCTCTTCCATTGCGGAGCACAGGCTCCGGACGTGCAGGCTCAGCGGCCATGGCTCACGGGCCCAGCCGCTCCACGGTATGTGGGATCTTCCCAGACCGGGGCACGAACCCGTGTCCCCTGCATCGGCAGGCAGACTCTCAACCACTGTGCCAATAGGGAAGCCCGCATTCTCTTTTTTTATTCACTAGTATTCTTGTAGAAAATCGTAGGAAGAACAAACGAGAACTATTCAAGAAGGATTTCAATAAATAGTATGTTTGTATGTCTCAATATGTGGGGCAGATAATGAGCTATTGGTAATGTATGTATAAGATCATTATAGCTGGCGACATGATGAAGTTGGGATTTAGGTAGGCATTCAGGGTAAGAGGATGTTACAGAAGTAGAAATGGCATGGGTTTAGGTTCTGATGTAGGAATGAGTATTTTATGTATAGTGGGCTGTGGTGATGAAGGGAACCTTTGGAGCCAATTATGTTGTCGAGGAATCCTGGCTCTGGCCCTTTAGGGTTAATGCCAGTAGTAGCTTTTAAGTTTCAAGGAATTGACCTAAAATTTATTTTTAATTCTAACGTGTGGAGAATTTCAAATAGATTAGGAACAAGAAGAAAAATATAACCTGTAACCCCAATACCCAGAGCTAGTCATTATTAATATTTTGGTATCTTGATACAATTTCTATGAAATTCCTGCTATGCTGTTTCCTTAAGGTTATATCACATAAACAGTTTTATAAAATAAATTAGAGTCTGTCGTATTCTCTAAATCTATATCTGAATTCAAGATCCACTGGGTAACAAACCTAATGGTCATTGGTGAATTGGCTCACCATAGTTCCATAAACCATTAAAGTCAAGTCAGCTTTGTTTCATGATTTGGTCCTGTGCCTCTAGTCTTGTCTTTCCTCTGATCTTTCACACTGCTGCCAAGATCTTTTCATTTTTTATTATTTTTTTTTTGCAGTATGCGGGCCTCTCACTGCTGTGGCCTCTCCCGTTGCGGAGCACAGGCTCTGGACGTGCAGGCTCAGCGGCCATGGCTCACGGGCCTAGCCGCTCCGCGGCATGTGGGATCCTCCCGGACTGGGGCACGAACCCGTGTCCCCTGCATCAGCAGGCGGACTCTCAACCACTGCGCCACCAGGGAAGACCCCAAGATCTTTTTAATGATCATGTCATGCTCTTGGCTTACCTCCTTTGGTCAGGACAGAGGTCCGACATTTTAGCATAATAAGGCATCTCTGTGATCTTTCTTATGCCTTTTCTCCCCCTCATCTGCTGCCTTCCCAAAAGTTTCTTGAAGTTCTCAATATATTGTGTACCCTTTTGCATACCTATAATTTTTCACCTCTTCCTTCTGCTAAGAATGCCCTTTCTCTGTCCCTCTGTTCCGCAGCTACTCATTCTTTAGTACTCATCTCACATGACATTTCCTCTCTAAAGCTTTTATTCTGAGACAGTTTCCCTCCCTTTTAGTATCTGTAGCATTTTCTATAAAACTTGTTATGAACTGATTTCAGAGTATTATAATGGTTATTTTCCATCTTCATCTTTCTTACTAGACTGAGTTATTTAAGGGCAGGGATCATGTGTTATTTACACTAATATCCATGGAACTTAGTATGGTACCTAGTAGGTGTTTGAGCAAAACATTTGTTGAATTAATAAATAATGTTGGACTTCCCTGGTGGCGCAGTGGTTAAGGATCCGCCTGCCAATGCAGGGGACACGGGTTCGATCCCTAGTCCGGGAAGATCCCACATGCTACGGAGCAACTAAGCCCGTGCGCCCCAACTACTGAGCCTGCACTCTAGAGCCTGCAAGCCACAACTACTGAGCCTGCGTGCCTAGACCTGTGCTCTGCAACAAGAGAAGCCACTGCAATGAGAAGCCCGTGCACCGCAACGAAGAGTAGCCCCTGCTCACCGCAATTAGAGAAAGCCTGTGTGCAGCACTGAATACACGATGCAGCCAAAAAGAAATATAAATTAATAAATAAATAAATAATCTTGTCTTTTCATCTTATACTGTCCTGCCAGGAATGGTAGCTGTAGCTAGAATAAGTGATTATTTTGGGGGTGACAGGTGAAGGAGTAAGACGACTAGTTCAATTCAACTTATCAAACATTTATGAAGTATTTAAAAATGGTAAGGTGCTCTGCTAGGCATTGTTGAAATGGGAAACCAATATGAAGAGGAACTTTGGGAGTTTGCAGCCTAATTCCCAATTTTGATGAGTTGGTGAGGGATGATGATAAGGAATGTAATGAAGAGTTGATAAGGAGAATGATCCTTTTAAACAGAATTGTGACTGGAAACATTTGTTACAGTGCCTTAAAATGAACAAAGTTTATTTGTTTACAGGTGGCAGTAGACCTGCATCGCAGGTTGTAGCAGATGTTCTCAACATTTCTCTTGAAATTTCCTTATCTCCGTTTGCAAGAGGAGCCCCAGAGCCTCATCCCTGTGGTAGCTGCCATGTTCTGGTATGATGCTGTGCTCTTCCTCTTCATCCTTCCTGTTCTAACAGAGGATCTGGGGTAGAATTTAGCTGTTTGTTATTGTAAGCAACTGTGTAGAAATGGAAGTGGAATGTTTCAATAATACTGATATTGTGATTTCTTTGAGATTGTGTACTATGCTTTGTTATTTTTATACCTGTCATAGAATCCCCAGGCATAAAAATTTAAAAAATAGTGATTGCCTTGCTCATCATAGGTACTTAGCATTGTGATTTTGTTTGAATGGTATCCAGTTGTTAGCTGCTTCTTAGTGATTTTTTTCTCTTGTTTTTTTAATTAAAAAAAAATTTTTTTGGCCACACCACCTGGCTTGTGGGACCTTAGTTCCCTGACTAGGGATCGAACCTGCACCCACTGCATTGGAAGCATGGAGTCTTAACTACTGGATCGCCAGGGAAGTCCTGCTTTTTAATGATTTTTAACAAATATTAATCTTTTACTCCCTTAAATAATAAAGAAGCACATAACATTAATTTTACTTATACTAAAAACTATGTCTTCAGCAATGTTTAGGTAGCTCCTCAGCTCTTATGAAGGAGATTCAACTGGCAACTGATAAAATTCCATATCAGGAGTATTTATTTACAAAACCTCTGTTCTGCATTAACATGAATGAACACTGAAGCTAGTAACACAATTATTTTTTCTTCATGAAAAGTAGAAGTATTTTTCAGAATTCTGGGAAATGTCGAAGTAATTTTGGCTGTAGTCATACTGCATGTAATGCTATTGAGAATATTGCTAACATTAACAAAAATATTCTGTAATTTCCTCAGTTATTGCTACTGGTGATGAGGGATGAAAAGTTGGCATGCGTTCATGTTTTGAGCATTTTCATTATACACTTTGGATTTTACATGTCAGAAGCAATTTTTGTTTTAGTTAAGACAGCTGAGAACATTTTTACTTAGGGATAGAGGTCAGGCTCTGATTATTTGTATTTTTAGGTCAGTGATATATAGAATACAATTAACATGTCAGAATAAATACATGTACAATTTTTGTATGTAAGTATTATACAGTATTTATATATTTTTGTGACTTTATTTTTAGTTCATCAGGACACAGTGGTTGGGACCAAGGCATAGGTTTCATTGCTATATTGACAATTTTATTTTGTTATTTTCTGTGACCACTGGTAACACTTATCTTTCAGGTATAAGCTGTTATTCACCAGGGGGCTTTGGCAAGAGAATGGCTGTATCAGGAAGTCCATCTCCACCGTGGAAAAACAACTTGAAACTCGTCTTCATTGATGGTGAGTCAGTGTCATCTTCATACAGGAAAGATCATGCTAGTATTATTTCATGTTTGCAGTGTTATCAAACAACAGTTTGGTTTAAACTTTGTTTTGTGAGATATCATTAGGATGTTGAACCATAATGCTTCATTACTTATGTCTAAAGGATTGCATAAAAGTCAACCTAATAGTAGAAAAGAATGGAAGTAATAATTTGATGTTTATGAATATACCTAAAAGTAGTTTGATTAGTTTCTCTCTCTCACCTCTATTCTTATTTCTATATAACACATGCTAGTTAACTTACAATTCATGACTTTTATTTGAATAAATATTGGCTAGAACAGAATCACATGTATTACATGCTTATTTTAAAATATATTACTGATTTCAGGAAATTTCAGAATAACTGCAGTGTAATTGTATAGATTCTCTTCCATTTTCAAATACATAGATTATTTGGTCTTTCAACTGGAAGCCATTGTTAATGCTTGCCGCAGGTTTGCTATCCCAGAGATACTGTGGATGACTATATATATACATTTAATATTATCACAAGAGTTAGTGTATCTGCGTAGCAATCTTTAGTTCAGGTTAATATCATTTAATGTATATTTAATAATCATAACTTCATTTTACTATACTAATAACATTTGTGACTTGGCCCAACCTTACCTAACCATGAGTATGTGTATATATGTATATATGCATACATACATACATATGTATGTATGTATATATGTATGTATAAGTAACTTGATACAGTTACCGATGTTGCTTTGGCCCTCTTTATTCTAGTTGTTTTCACTTGAATCATCTTCATTGTCAGGTCGTCAAAGTAAATTTTCTTTTACGGTCTTGCTTTACTAGTATTCTACCTTATTTATAGTTTTATTGTTATTATCTTTTTATTTTTTTCTTACAGAGTATAAACAAATCCCAAGGTCAGAGACTGGTAGGACTGATGCTCACTGAAGTCAAAGAAAGGCCTCACTCTAGGGAGAGGATCCTTATACGACAGGTACATGTTGTTACATGATTATAACCAGCCTTACTATCTGTACTAAATCTTTTTGTAAGAGGTGATGAAATAAATAAAGGAATGACATGGCACTGTATTTGGAGAAAAGGTTTGATTGTACCATTTTCCTTTTCCTTAAAAAGGCTCGCAGTGTTCCTATAGTAAGATTGGACTCTTCTTCCCATGCTCTGTAAGTAATGAAGTGTAACGATGCATTTTTCAAAATCTCTTTCCTTGAAAACATTATTTTTAGATGATTGGTCTCATATTAATATTGTTTTCACATTAAGCCTACATCAAACATTTGCATTTGGACTAGACTTTGGAAATTTCTTTAATATAATGCTAGTCAGACAAAATTATTTAGTGTATAAACATGAGTTTATCATAACTAGAATAATTTCTATTGTATCTATAATAATAAGATACTATTTATTGAATAATTACTATTTGCTCAGCCCTGTGCTGAGGGCTTTCTTTGCCTCATTATATCTCCACAACAGTGTTGTGGGGCAGGAATAATTATCCCAGGTTTGCAGATAAGGAAACTAAGACTTAGAGAGTTTCATAATTTGTATAAGGTCAGTGGCTGATCCAGGATTCCAACCCTGGACTCTGTGACCTCAGATCTTTTGCTCAAAGCTCCTGTTTATAAACGCTGCATTAAGCTGCATGAAGCTTTTATGTATGCAGTTCAAGACTAGGCTACTTTATTTTTGAAGCATAGTCTGGCTAGTTCACAGTGATTTTGTACTACTGATTGAGGTACGCCAAAATGTGTCTGTGGAAAACATTTGCTTTTGTGACTTTACATGGACATAACTTTTGACAGTCTGTCAGTATATTATCCATGCTTAATATTGTGGGTAATATTGTGGGTGTAGGCATGTGCATATATCACACATATGAATTCTTTAAGTAGAATCTTGATGATGCCTCCTTGGTAAGCTTGGTGTATCTTTAGTGTGCCCCACTCTTCAGGTAGTAGAATTGCTGTTCGGTTCACAAGTTTGCTAGAGGCTGAGACCCTTGTTTTGGGAGGTTATTTACATATGAATATAGGACAGGTAGGCTAAAATGGTGATATTAATTCTCTATCAGATACACAATGAAATGTGAAATGTTAGTTTGACCATTGTTGAAGAAAGCCAAATGCATAAATTGTTTAGACATTATGGAAACCTATGGTCCTGTGATTTTTATGCTTAAAATTCTTCAAAGGTTTCTGTTGTTTATAAGATATATATTGTGTTAATGTACATATAGGACTTTTGTTATTGGGCCATTGCATACTGTTTCAGGCTTACCTCTGGCAGCCTTCTCCCTTACTACCCAACATCATATATATTCCTTACATGTCGACTTCAGTTAAACTGAATAGCTTGTAGTAACCCTACTGTAATTAGCTATTGGCACTTCTTTATTAATATTCTTCTTATCATTATGATCTTTCCTCCTTGCTCCCTGGTGAGTACGAACTTTCCTTTTTTTTTTTAACATCTTTATTGGGGTATAATTGCTTTACAATGGTGTGTTAGTTTCTGCTTTATAACAAAGTGAATCAGTTATACATATACATATGTTCCCATATCTCTTCCCTCTTGCGTCTCCCTCTCTCCCACCCTCCCTATCCCACCCCTCCAGGCGGTCACAAAGCACGGAGCTGATCTCCCTGTGCTATGCGGCTGCTTCCCACTAGCTATCTACCTTATGTTTGGTAGTGTATATATGTCCATGCCTCTCTCTCGCTTTGTCACAGCTCACCCTTCCCCCTCCCCGAGTATGATCTTTTCATTCAAGATTCAGCTTTGGTACTTCCCTGAAGCCTTTCGTGACTACTGACCTCTGTCATTGTACCTTACATTCTTTGAGCCTTTCCAGTACATAGATCTATTCTAGAACCTATATTTTATTGAACTTATTTACCTATATGAATCTTTCTAACTAGATTATAGATTTCTTAAGGGCAAGTAAAAAGGCTGTCTGATTCATTTTTCTCATTCCCAGTTTTTAGCACAGTATCTGACACATAATAGATGCTTAATAAGCATTTGTTGAATGAATGGTTAATCTCTGTCGGAAAGAAAAGATGATCCTCACAGTTGGTGTGATAATGGTGATAAAGTGAATTCCAAGGTGGAGTGCTGCTACACTTCTCAGACATGCAGTGTGAAAAACAGTATCTTTCCTGAGGTCTTACCATAATCGTACTTGCTTCTTGGAATCAATATAGTATATGTCTGGAATTTGTTATCTTGAACACCATTTATTATTGGAAATTAACCCACAAAATTTAGATAGTTGAATTTTTCATAAATATTAGATTTCAATAATGAGTAGGATAGGTCTTGACTTAAGGACTTATTACTTTCCTTAGGGAAGGCCACATGTGGTCTGGTGTTATAATCAGTCTAAAGTTGTATAAAGACTATTTTGCTTGAAAATGATGAAAAGTAAGTCAAAGAATGAGCCTATTTGTTATCACATTTAAAGTTCTATTTGCTTTAAAATTGTGTAATTCTTATGTCATGCCATCCTGCTAAAATGCTAATAATGGCCAGTATTATCAGAGTGACAAATTCTTACATAGTTTAGTAGTTTTACATTTTGAAAAACACTAACTTATCATATTACCCCTTTAGTAATATGCCAAGCTTTAAGTTGGTTTATATTTTTTATATTTAATAAGATTATACTAATAACTGTAGTATACAGTATATATCTACTATATAATTCAATGCTTATATATTATAATAACTTAATATTATGTATATTTAATGTGAAATATATATATTATTTAATAACATATATTAGAGGTCAAATGTTCTTTGGCCATCAGCTTATGTTATAGTTTTAACTGAGGAAATAGTATACAATGAAGATATTAATAGGAAGTTTAATGCTTCTGATAGTAACAAAATTCTGCTAAATGATTTTACTTGTTTTAGACTATATAGAAACAACTTAAGAAAATACACTGAATCAGAATAAGCTATCCTGAAATAGCATATTCACTAAATAATTTAAATAAAATAAGGCGAGTGTTGAGGGGGTTGGAAGGAATGAAGTTTTCTTTGCTAAAGCTATAAACACTAAGACTTTTAATTTCGTAGGAAGGCATTAAATACTCTGGTCATCAACTTGTGTATCCTTTAGCCTATTTAATAGTCAAAAACTTCTAAGTAAATATGTGTGATTTAATTTGTGCTGCTGAGAAACAGTGATCAAAAGTGGCAATAAAAGTCACATAATGAAATAAGAATACTAAAAAGAATCCAGGGATTTTACTGTGGCTCATTATTCATTCCATTTCTGGCAGCTTTCATGATTACAAATCACTTGATTGACTAACTAGACATTCTCAAAGTGAATTATGAATCAGGTTCATTTTTCCTGGTTGATAGTTGGCACATGCTGTAACTCATACTTTGTGATATATCAAATTCTTGTAACAGAAATAAGAGATATAATCAACTCTTTATTTCAGGAAAACTAAATTGCCTTTTCAAAAAATGAAATGTTGCTAACATTTTAACAACACAATGTGATTCCCAGTTTAGTTTTCCAGGGTGGAAATCACAGTGGTGACGTTATTTTTCAGTTAAAAAAAATCTTTAGAATGATTTTCCATCAGGCATAAAACTCCTATTGATATCAGTCCTATAGGCTGCTTGGGCAGTTGCTTGAGCCTAGCTTGCAAAAACAGTTACATTTCTTTCTTACTATTTGAAAAATGCATGTTGGAGGAATGGTACATTTTTAACATTTTCCTTTGTAGGAAATGCATTTTCCCCTAAATACCTAATTCATAATGAAGCCATGATGTTGCAAACTTTAAAACGTGAAGCATTTTAATGCTTATTAATAGAGAGGGTCTCTTTTTGAGTAGAGAAAAGGATCCATAGTGACCTGAATCTTGAATCTTTCCATTCGTAAAACCAAATCAAGGGGGTCAATTCTGCTTTCAAATGAATTTTGTTCTCTTTTGACTTATTAAGAGTTCTTCATGCATAACTACACTGGCAATTGAATGGCAGAAAATTCCTGTAGTATAACTGCATTTTCTTTGATCCCATCCACCCAAGCAATTGAAAGTGAATGGGTGCTCCATAATGTGATATATTCAAAATTTGAGAATTTTGCACAAAATTCAGTCATTGCTGTAGTAAAACTGAGGTCCCTTCATTGAAAATTCTGAGGCTTGAGAATGTAGAGCCCAATTGTTTAACAGTATTATTATGAGATCCTCTTACTAATAAAAATATTGTGTATGATAAAGTAATACTGTGTTACTTATAAAAGCAAAATCATCAAAGTTAATGGAAACTTTGCATGTATAAGAATCATAGAATTGTACTGCCATAATTTCCCTCTATGTAAAAGCACAGTAATTAATATCTCAGAGCTCCAGTGCCTTTTAACTTGCTTTCTTTTATGAATAAGATTTATTTATATTGGAACCAAAAATTGTTTTATTGCTGTTTCATTGTCCTTAAAAATGTTTTACAAAACTTTTTTTCTGAATAAAATTCTTCTACTATATTATTTTATATGAAAAGGTGGAATAGTAACTTATAATTACACGTCATTCTATAAACACAGCTATAAGCTTTTAATTTTAATGTTGTGTTATCACTAGAATTGTCTAAAGTTCTTGAGTTTATGCTTTAGTCACCTTGAAATTTCATTTTTATCCCCTAACACCATTAATTATGTGCCTAGTAGTTAAAATTGCTATTAAAATCTTTTATGGGATTAAAATTTTATTCCTGATTAGGCAGTGAATTATATATTTAATCAGTTATTATATTCATTTAAAAATTATGACCAAAAGATTAATTCTCCAAAGATGTTTTTAACAATATAAACCATTCTAGTAGAATTGGAATTGAGGAATTAGAATTGGAGAGACAAAGGATCAATTTACTAATTATAGAAAAAAAACCATAAAGCCTTTTATGCCTTTCGTAGATTTTGTGAAATGACCATAAACTAAAGTGGGGCCGTAAAATACTGTCAATTTTCCAGCCTGGCTCAGTGCTTTTTACCTCTGTGACATAGCTGTACATTTGGAATCTAGAAACATTTATTATACTTCTTTAGGTATATTGAGGTAAGCAATATATAGTAAAATGGGTTTTTGTTGCTGTGACCTGGCCATAAGACTTGGGAATAGAAGACGACTGGGATGGAAAGGAGGAGACAAAAATATTTTTTTAAGCCACAGAAATGGACTGAATTATTTTGATCATTTGTTTATGTTGGCTTAATAAAATAGATTTCTAGATTGTCTCCATTTTGTGATGTACAACCTGATTGCTTCCATTAATTGATTGCCTTGAACAGTTTAGCATTAGTGTAGTCATTGTGAGAGGGGATGGAAGTATCTGGAGATTATGGGAAAACTGAAGTAAAATATTCAAGAATAAATGTCTGGTATTTGCATTTCTAGGTAAATGTTTAAAGGGTTCAGGATGTCCAATATAAATAAAATCTGCCAAAGGCTTGTGTTCCAGAGTTTACATTTTAACCTTTGACATTTATTCTCCCTCCCTTTTCTCACTAAATGTATAAGAAAATAAAATTTGCATTTTTGTAACATGGTCCAAGCATCTCATATTACATAAATATATATTGCATTTCTCAATATCAACATTACGTTGGTGTCCCTATTCTAGTTTTGTACAATGAAAGTGGCAGTTTCTACCCTAGTAATATAAAGTGAATTTTTAAGTAGCATCCTATATATTAAAATTTATGGCCCTTTTGAGTATTTTTGGTTAAATCCTTCCTTGGCCTAGATTTGTTAAGATCTTTATTTCTCTTGTTCGGGTATGTGCTAAAGGGTGGAACTACAGATTGATAGGTGTAGAGTACACAATTATGATATATTACTTTTTATTACATGAACACTAATATGGTATAAGTGCATGCTGTATGATTTTAGGCCTGTATGCTATTGATGTTATGGATAATCTCTAAAAGAATTCTTTAAGAACCTCCTTTTGGACTTCGCTGATTAAGACTTTGCCTTCCAATGCAGGGAGTGCGGGTTCAATCCCTGGCTGGGGAGCTAAGATCCCGTATGCCTCGCGGCCAGAAAACCAAAACTTAAAAAACAGAAGCAATATTGTAACAAATTCAATAAAGACTTAAAAAAGAACCTCTTTTTAATTGGATTTAATGATACATGGTTAAAAAATGATATATGGTTTTGATCCTGAGAAGTCTATGTTATTATGCAAAAAAATTCAAGGGACTTGAATTTTGAAGGTGATAGATGCTGGTTGGAATCAGTAATTTAGGATTGATATCAAAGAAGAACAGAAAAAAGGCATTTTGTTTTAGTTAAAACTAAAGGTTGAAAGCAACATATAATATTATTTTTGGTGTATTCTACTTTTGATGTCAACTTTGTACTTTAAAGCAGCGGTCCCCAACCTTTTTTGGCACCAGGGACCGGTTTCGTGGAGGACAATTTTTCCATGGACCCGGGGGTGGGGGGAGGGATGGTTCGGGCGGTAATGCGAGCGATGGGAGCCTCAGAGGAAGCTTTGCTCGCTCACTGGCTGCTCACCTCCTGCTGTGTGGCCCCGTTCCTAACATGCCGCGGACTGGTAGCTGTCCGTGGCCTGGAGGTTGGGGACCTCTGCTTTAAAGCCTCAAAACAAATCGTTCACTTCAGTTGGTGTATTAGTTAAGATTCTCCAGAGAAACAGAACAAATAAGATATATGTAACGTATACATATACACACATGCATTTATGATTTATTTTAAGAGAGTGGCTCGCTTGATTGTGGGGACTTGGCGCATCTAAATCTGGTAGGGCAGGCTGGCGGGCTGTAAACTTAGGCAGAAGATAATGCTGCAGTCTGGAGGCAGAATTTCTTGTCTGGGACTTTGCTCTTAAGGCCTTCAGCTCATTGGATGAGGCCCACCCAAGTTATTGAGGGTAATTCTGTTACCTAAAGTCAGCTGACTGTAGATGGTAACTATATCTACAGATAACGCCTAACAGTAACGCTAATAAGTGTTCGATTAAATAACTGGGTACGATAGCATAGCCAAGTTGACACATAAAATTAACCATTAGAGTTGGTCATTAAAAAAATTTTTTATGTCACAAGTCACAGAAATGCCTAGGGTCATACTATCACCACAGAACATGTTAGGCAACTTTCTTGAAATGAAAACTATCAGTTCCAGAGATAATAGCTGATATCCATTTGTTCATTAACAAATATTAATTGACTGCTCTGTATGTGCCTACACTGGGAAAGAATGGCATGCAAGACCATGAATGGACTCTACTTTCACATAGTTTACTGATTAATGTTGATGCTTAGGAAAAAGGCAAAAAGTGGTTGTTAACACAAAAACGAATCCACTTGACAGAAGCCCAGTTTTCCTCTGACTTGACTTATGTAAATTTACATACACAAACCTTATGATATCTCAATGTGTAAAATAGTCACCTTTCCCTTTGATTATTTGTATTACTTCCATATTGTTCTTTAGAAATTTCTAAGAACAGTTTTGGAAAATTTTCATATTTGAGTTCATTGGTACTGTGGAACTGACTGTTTTTCAAGCACCATGCCCTTTAATCTGTAAGTAGAAACTCCTCTCTGTATCAATTTACATTGCCCTTATATTTATTTATTATGTGCTGTAAAAATCATAATAAAAACTCTTTGAAAACTGAGAACTATTATATGCTAGATACTTTATAAAATGTCTCTCTGATTCCTTCATTCGTAGCTCCGTTTTATTTGTTTATTTTTTTTTTTTGCGGTACGCGGGCCTCTCACTGTTGTGGCCTCTCCCGTTGCGGAGCACAGGTTCCGGACACGCAGGCCCAGCAGCCATGGCTCACGGGCCCAGCCGCTCCGCGGCACGTGGGATCCTCCCGGACCGGGGCACGAACCCGTGTCCCCCGCATCGGCAGGCGGACTCTCAACCACTGCGCCACCAGGGAGGCCGCCGTAGCTCCGTTTTAGAGATGAGGAAATCGATGTTCAGAGAGGTTAAATAACTTGCCCATGGTTATACAACCTGTAGGTGATGGAATATCACTGAAACTCAATTCTGTCTGGATCTGAAGCCCATGTTTTTTTCCCTATCCTATCCAACTTGTCTTTGTATGAAACTTCTTAGGTTGGCTACTGGATCTCTTGGAACAGCCTATATAATTATATATTTCTCAGACTATAAGGATCCCTGTTAGTTTTCATTATAATTTAGGGCTAAATAAAAGTTTCTGTCTTCTACTGAATATACAACTTTTGGCAACTGACTAAAATGTGCTGTTTCCCTTTTTGCCTTGGCTGCCTATAAGCTCAAGTTTAATATTTTTTAAATAAATTTATTCATTTATTTAGTTTTGGCTGTGTTGGGTCTTTGTTGCTGCACATGGGCTTTCTCTAGTTGTGGTGAGCAGGGGCTACTCTTTGTTGCAGTGCAAGGGCTTCTCGTTGCGGTGGCTTGTTGCAGAGCATGGGCTCTAGGCATGTGAGCTTCAGTAGTTGTGGCATGCAGGCTCAGTAGTTATAGCTCACGGGCTCTAGAGCGCAGGCTCAGTAGTTGTGACACATGGGCTTAGTTGCTCTGTGGCATGTGGGATCTTCCTGGACCAGGGCTCAAACCCGTGTCCCCTGCGTTGGCAGGCAGATTCTTAACCACTGCACCACCAGGGAAGTCCCAAATTTAATATTACTACTACTCACTTTTAGTAATTTCCTCATCTGTGGTTCCTTGTGTAACCATGTTCTACATTTGTTCATTTAATTACTGAGCTCTCCTTTATCTTTAGTTTTAAATTAACCTGTTGTATAAAATGTTTTAAATTATAAATGAACACAGTCTTTTAAAGAGGGGAGGTATGAATTATAGATAGATGAAAATGAATACAGAACATTTATTTATTATTTTGTAATCTGATTACCTTGTTTTTTTCACTGACGTGTCCATGTACTTAAAACAATATATAACACATAGTAGATGTTAGTGAATGTGTAGATTGAATTCATATAACCTTCTCTCAGACATCTAGTTGATTCTAAGCAGAGTTTAAATTTGGTTACATTTAATGCATTTACTGATGTGGTAGACTTTGCTGTTCTATTTTTCACTTTCCATTTGACATGGCTTTTCTATTTTTCTCTCCCTTTTTACTTTCTTTTGGATTGATGTGATGATTAATTTTATGTGTCAACTTGACTAGGCCACAGGGTGCCCAGATAGTTCATCAAACATTGTGGTGTGTCCATGAGAGTATTTCTGAATGAGATTAACATTTGAATTGGTAGATTGAGTAAAGCAGATTGCCCTTCCCAATATGGGTGAGCCTCATCCAATCTCTTGAAGATCTGAATAGAACAAAAAGTTGAGTAAGAAGGAATTCCTTTTGCCTTATTGCCTTTGAGCTGGGACATCAGTTTATTTTTCCCCCACCATCAGACTCAACCTGAAACATCTTCCTGGGCCCCAAGCCTACTGGCTTTGAGACTAGGGCCATACTATTGGCTCTCCTGGTTCTTAGGCCTTTGGACTTGGACTGGAACTATACCATCAGCTCTCCTGAGTCTGCTGATTGCTGACTGCAGATCTTGGGACTTGTCAGCCCCCAAAATTGCATTGGCCAATTTCTCATAATAAATATTTCTCTCTCTCTCTAGATACATACACACACACACACCCACACCCCACACCCTATTGGTTTTGGTTCTGTTTCTCTGGGTAATGCTGACTAATACAATTGATAATTTTTTTATTATTCCATTTTCTCTCTAATAATATAGAAGTTATACATTCTGTTTCTATTCATTTATTGGTTACTCTAGAAATTAGAATAAGCATAATTATCAAAGTCTCAAGTCAATCATTACCTTTAACTTCCTTCTGGATAATATAAAGACTTTAGAATACTTTAACCCCAGTCCCCCTCTCCTGAACATTTTTGTGTTATGTTTATCTTTAACCCCACAAGACTTTATTACTATGAATTTTTATTCTTGATATTTATGTATATATACTCACGTATTTGTCACTTTATTTGCTCTTGGTTCTTTCTTGCATGTTAGGTCTTTTATCTGGGAGCTCATTGCTGCTACCTGTAGTTTATCTTTAGCATTTATTCTAGAGAGTATCTGCTGATGACACACTGCAGTTTCATTGTTCTGAAGAAGTCTCTATTTTGTGTTCATTCTTTAAACGTATTTCACTGGGTATAAAATTCAGGGATGGCAATTTTGTTTGTCCTTGTGTTTAAGATCTCATTCCATTGTTTTCGAGTTTTCACTGTTGGTTTTTGTGATGCCAGTTACCAGTCTGACTTTCATGTATGTATATATGTATGTATATTCATATATGTGTGTGTTTATATAGCTTTGGGGTATGTCATATAATTTTGCATATTAATTTAATTCACCCATTTCAAGTATATATTCAATGATTTTTTTAGTAAATTTAGTAAGTTGTGCAGCCATCACCATTGATCAGTTTCGGGTCATTCCTGTCACCCAAATAAGATTACTTATGTTCATTAACTGTTAATCTCCATCCCCTCTCCTTTTTTCTGAATTGAAGTATAGTTGGTTTACACTGTTGTGTTAGTTTCAGGTGTACAGCAAAGTGATTCAGTTGTATATGTATTATATATTCTTTTTCAGATTCTTTTCTATTGTAGGTTATTACCTACAATATATTCTCCTCTGCTATGTAGTAGGTCCTTGTTGTTTATTTTAAATATAGTAGTGTGTATCTGTTAATCCCAAACTCCTAATTTATCTCCCCCACTTTTCCCCTTTGGTAACTTCTATCCCTTCTCCTTTACTCCAGACAATACTAATCTATTTTTTTTCTCTGTAGATTTTCTTTTCTTGGAAATTTCATATAAATCAAATCATACAATATGTGGTCTTTTATGCTAGTATTCTTTG
Source organism: Lipotes vexillifer (assembly GCF_000442215.2). Lineage (NCBI taxonomy): Eukaryota > Metazoa > Chordata > Mammalia > Artiodactyla > Lipotidae > Lipotes > Lipotes vexillifer. Next base: position 1,819,698 of record NW_006797638.1, read on the forward strand.
ACTTAGAATAACATATATATTTTTTCACACTGAAAGTGTTTGATGTCTAACCTCTTTGGTATACTCAGTAAGCATCTACTATCTTCAATCATTTATGAAAATTATAGAGGCTTCTGAAATACTAAGATATACATAAGCATGAGAATACTACTAAATATGATAATTTCATTAGGATGCTTTATTGTGTTTCACTTGTGTAATGTTACTGTTTAATATTAACATTTTAATTTATTTTTTATTTTATTTTCTATTTTTATTTTTAAAATTTTCATTTAATATTCGAGTATAGTTGATTAACAGTGTTGTATTAGTTTCAGGTGTACAGCAAAGTAATTCAGTTATACATATACATGTATGTATTCTTTTTTCAAATTCTTTTCCCATTTAGCTTATTACAGAATACTGAGCAGAGTTCCTTATGCTATACAGTAGGTCATTGTTGGTTACGTATTTTAAATATAGCAGTGTGTACGTGTCAATCCCAAACTCCCAATCTATCCCTCCCCCGCAACCCTTCCTCCCTAGAATAATATTTTTGAGGTTATATATGTCAGAGCATGTGTTAGTAATTTGTTCTTTTTATTGATGAGTAGTATTACACTGTATGCATATACTACATCATGTCTGTCCATTCATCAGTTGATGGATATTTAGGTTTATATGGTTTTCAACTATGAATATGAGTAATGCTGCTAAGAGAATCCATGTGTAAGTCTTTGTGTAAATATATGTTTTAATTGCTCTTGGGTAGATACCTAAAAGTAAAATTGTTCAGTCATTTGGAACATTTATTTTTAACTTTTTACGAGACTGCCAAACTGTCCAAAGTGGTTGCATCATTTTATATTCCCACCAGCAAAGTATGAGGACCCTTCTTTCTCCACATCCTTGCCAACATTTGCTAGTATCTTTTTTTTTTTTAATTATTATAGCCATTCTAGTGGGTGTGAAATTCCTTCTCATTGTGGTTTTAATTTGCATTTTACTAAACTAATGTTACTGAATACCTTTTTGTGTGCTTATTAGCCACTCATATATCTTCTTTGGTGAAATGCTTTGTGAAAAATTTTACCCAGTTTTTGATTGTGTTGTTTGTCTTCTTGTATACAAAGAGTTCTTTGAATATTTTGTACACAAATCCTTTATAAGATGTATGTTTCCCAAATATTTTCTCCCAGTCTGTTGCTTGTCTTTTAATTTTCATAATAATATCTTTTGAAGTATAAAAGACTTGAATTTTGATGAGGTCTAATTTATCAGATTTTTAAAAATGAACCATGTTTTTGGTGTCATATCTAAGAAAGTTTTGCCTAACCTAAGGTCTTGAAGATAATCACCTATGTTTTCTTTTGAAAGTTTGATTTGGCTCTAACATTTAAATGTGTGATCTGTTTTGTGTTATTTTTTATGTATAGTGTGAAATAAAGGTATAACTTTATCTTTTGGCATATGGATATCCAGTTTTCCTAGTACCATTAATTAAAAAGGCTATCTTTTCCCTCAGTGAATTTCCTTTGCAACTTTGCTGAAAATTAGTTTCTTTTCTAGTGATCTACATGTCTGTCCTTGTGCCAGTACTACATTGTGTTGATAACTACTGAAGTAGCTTTATATTAAGTTTTGAAATTGGGAAGTATATGTTACCCAGCTTTGTTTGTCTTTTTCAAAATTGTTTTGACATTCTATATAAATTCTCTATAAATTTTGCAATTCTATATAATTTGCAATTCTAAATACATTTTAGGATCATGTTGCCAATATCTGCCAAAAGACTGCTGAAATTCTGGTAGCGATTGATGTATGAATCAATCTGGGGAAAATTGACATTTTAACAGTTTTGAACTTTCCACTCCACAAACGTGGTATCTTGACCTTCTTTTGAAGGTAGTCTTTCTCTGTCCCTCCCTCTGCTGCACCTGATTGCTTTTAAGATCTTTCTCTTTCCTTTTGGTTTTAAATGGTTTCATGATGATGTGTTTTAAGTGTGGATTTCCTTTCATTTAGAGTGCTTGGGAAATTTGGCTTCTTGTATATGTGATTGATGTCTTTCATTAGTTCTGGAAAATTTTGTCGATCTATTCAAATATCTTTTTTTATTGAATCTAAAGTACCATCAATTTTAAGATGTACCATTCAGGTACCACTAAAAGAGAAAAAATTACTACTAATGCCTTAATAATAGTATTATTTAATGAATGAATTGGTCATATTGACCCTGGTTGCTTAGAAATTTATCATTTTCTCAAAGGACTTGGCAAACATCTCCACAGTTGTGTTGCTTGATGTATAGTCTTTTACATGTATCTCTGTAAGAAAGCATATCACAATTTCATATACTTGTATCTTTCTTTCTTAGGTTCTGTAAGTAATTAGTTGTTGCTTTGCAAGGTGTCCAAATCAATTCAGACTGCTATAACAAAATATCATAAACTGGGTGGCTTAAACAACAAACATTTATCTTCCACAATTCTGAAGGTTGGGAAGTCCAAGATCAAAGTGCAGGCATATTCTGTGTCTGGTGAGGACCCGCTTCCTTGTTTGTAGATGGCCGCCTTCTTGCTGTATTTTTACATGGTGGGGAAGAGAGATCATCTCTCTCATGTTTCTTCTTATAAGGGCACTAATTCCATTCATGAAAGTTCCACCCTCAAGACCTAATTACCTCCCAAAGGTCCTACCTCTAAATACTATCAAATTGGGATTAGGACTTTAACATATGAGCTTTGTGGGGAACACAAATATTTAGTCCATAGTATAAGAATATAATCACCACTCATTTGTGGTCATTATTTTAGTTATGAATATTTGCTTCACTAATGTCTGATTGTGTGCCTTTCTGTAACACAATAGCTTTTAAAAGCTTTTCTGAAGTATAATTTACATTGCAATAACTTCTCAATGGCAAATCATAGTTTTTTTTTTTTTTTTCTTGCGTTATGCGGGCCTCTCACTGTTGTGGCCTCTCCCATTTGCGGAGCACAGGCTCCGGACGCGCAGGCTCAGCGGCCATGGCTCACGGGCCCAGCCGCTCCGCGGCATGTAGGATCTTCCCGAAACGGGGCACGAACCCGCGTCTCCTGCATCGGCAGGCGGACTCTCAAGCACTGCGCCACCAGGGAAGCCCCATAGTTTTTAAAAATTTACTTTTTCAAGGTGTACGTGATGATTTAATATACATATACATTGTGAAATGATTACTACAATCAAGTTAATTAATGCATCCATTACCTCACATAGTCACTTTTTTTTGGTAGTGTGAACACTTAAGATCTACTTTCTTAGTAAATTTCAAGTATGTAATACAGTATTTTTAACTATAATGCTGTACATTAGGTCCTCATTATTCATATTATAACTGAAAGTTTGTACACTATGGACATCACATCCCCATTTCCCTCACCCCCACTCCTGGCAACCACTGTTCTACTCTCTGGTTCTATGTATTTGACTTTTTTAGATTCTAAATGTAATAAGTGAGATCTACAGTGTTTGTCTTTCTCTGTCTGATTTATTTCACTTAGCATAATGTCCTCCAGATTCATCCATATTGTTGAAAATGACAGGATTTCCTTCCTTTTGGAAGGAAATTGGCTGAATAATATTACAGTGTGTGTGTGTGTGTGTGTATACACCACATTTTCCTTATCTGTTCATCCATTGATGGATACTTAGGTTATTTCCATATCTTGGCTGTTGTGAATAATGCTGCAGTGAACACAGGAGTGCAGATATCTCTTTGAGATAGCAATTTTATTTCTTTCGGTTATGCACCCAGAAGTAGGATTGCTGGATCATATGGTAGTTCTATTTTTTAATTTCTTGAGGGACCTCCATGCTTTTTCCCATAATAGCTGTATCATTTATATTCCAACCAACATTGTACAAGGGTTCTCTCTTCTCCACACCCTTTCCAACACTTGTTATTTCTTGTCTTTTTGATAATAGCCACCCTAATAGGTGTGAGATGATAGCTCATTTTAGTTTTGATTTGCATTTCCCTGATGGTTAATGGTGTTGAACACCTTTTCATACACAGTTTGGCAATTTGTATGTCTTCTTTGGAAAAGTGTCTATTCAGATCTTTTGCCTATTTTTAAATCAGGTTATTATTATTATTTTTGCTATTGGTTTGTATTAGTTATTTATATATTTTGGGTATTAACCTCTTATCAGGTATATGTGATTTGCAAATATTGGATTTTAAATTTTAGTCATTGTATTTTTAATTTCTAGAAATTTTATTTGATTTTTTTTCAAATCTGCTCTTTCACTTTTTATAATTTCCTGTATATATTTTCAAGCATGCTATTAATTAATTTTTAATGTAGTAAGCATAGTTTTTTAATTTGTTTCTGATACTTCTAATACTTGGAGTCTTAAGGGATCTCTTTCAGTCGTCTTTCATTTATGCAGACTTTTGACCATGGTGCTTTGTTTCCTTGTATGCTTGGTTATTTTTCTTATTGCCTTCATAAAATTATTTGGAGAGTTCTGGAGGCTTAGACTATACTTACCTTCCTATAGGGAAGATTTGCATTTGCTTTTGCTAAAGAACCTGCGACCATTTCACCAACAGTTTGAGGTTCCCTACTCAGTCAAGGTAATGAGAACCTGGTCAGCTAATCCCCACAAGGGCCAGTCTATGGCCAAAGATTTTCAGTAATGGAAGGCTGAGAGTTTATGGTTTCAGGTCTTATTTTAAGTTTTAACCCATTTCAAGTTAATTTTTGTGAGTGGTATGAGATAGATGTTCTTTTGTATCTGAGAACAGAGGTTCCCCCGTTTTCCTTCTCTTTTTTCTCCTGCTCCTCTTAGTGCCAAAGCAACCTTCACCCCACTGTCCTGGGGTGGGGTTGAGAATGGGGAAGACAGGTTTCATTCTAGGTATTACCTTTGAGGGCCAACTTAATAAGGTGAGGGTTTTCTGTTAGCCACCCCAGTTTAGGTGGGGCTCTTTGCCTTCGATGTTCCAGAATTGAAGCTTAAATTTGCCAATTGGCAGATGTCTTCATAGGTGTTTGCTGTTCTACTTACTAGAGAGATAGCATTGGGTTTTATATTTCACTAAGCATTCAGCATGACAGTTCCCCATTATCATGTCAGCTCAGTGCTTTAAAGTGACGGCATTTAAAAAAAATTCTTCATTTTTCATTTTCAGCAGGAGGGACGGTCTCAA
>NW_006797638.1:1824893-1863043 GCF_000442215.2 Lipotes vexillifer
CAGCAGGAGGGACGGTCTCAACTAGTAGTTCTCAGCTGGGGATGATTTCATCCCCTTGAGGGACATTTGGCAACATCTGAAGGTATTTTTGGCTCTTATAATTGGGGTTGGGGGAGCTACTGACATCTAGTCAGTAGAGACCAGTGATGCTTCTAAACATTCTACAATACATAGGATACCCTCCTGCAAAAAAGGATTATCCAGCCCCAAATGCCAGTAATACCAAGGTCTAAAAAATGTAGGCTTCCATTACTGAAAATAAAAGTTCAAGAAGATAGTTTATAATTTTAAAATTTGGAGTTTGAATAAATTGTCATACTTCCACAAATTTTATTTCATACTAATGTATATCAAATTTTATATTCCAGCTACAGAAGATTTCCTAAACCAATTTTTATTCATGAGTATTACCATTAAGATCACATTTAAAAATATAATATGTTTTATCCTGGTACTTGTTGGCAGGGTTGAAACTAGGGTGAGGTGAGCAATGCACTTGCTTCAGGCACAAAATTCACAGTGGAAAAAATATCAAAATTTTAAATAGAGACAGTTACTAACTATGTTGTGCTGTATTGGAACCTGAGGCAAAAAGAAAAATCAGTAATAATGACTCTGTATTAATTTAAAATTTTGATATTTTGTTCATCATCAGTTTTTTAACATAAATTCTGATTATTTAAAATAAGGCATTAAAATATTATTTATCTTGATTGCTGAGTTTTTTTGCACCTTCTTAAATTTGCACCCAAGGTACCTTACTCCTCTCATCTTAGTCCTGACCCTGCTTGTTGGTGAGACATTCTGGCTAGGTAGCTAACATAGGATGGAGGGACCAGGGCTGACAATAGACTTTATTTCTAGGGCAGGACAGGTGCTAGGATGACTGTCCTAATATAAGGTTGGGGGACAGTTTGAGGAACAGTGGCATAATGTTCAAATATTCAGTTATCTCTAGTAATCTCAAATATTATACTTTGAATAAAAAGATTCTTGTTCAGGGGATTCAAGGTAAAGTTGCAAGGGTCTCATAGGCATACCAAGCATATCAGTAAGAAACTGAGTTGGTAATTCCTTATAAGAGAGCAGACATATAGGAAGCAGTTGATTGGTGTCCTTAAGAGAGGAGGCATAGCCACCAGACTTAAGACCATAGCTGTAACGATTAGGATTGTGATTTCTGCTGAGGGAGATTGAAAGTTCATGGCTTACTATGCTAGTTATAGAAAAAGGGTAATGAGAAGTCATTCTTTCTGACTGGGTACATTAGAGGCAAGGGAAGCCTCAAAAACTTGGGTTTGGTAGCCCTGTTTATCACATGGGAGGAGTGAAGCTTATGGAAACCAGTTGGTCAGTCTTTACCTTCCTCACTTCCTGTGCTCCCCCTACTTAATGTGGTGAATGACTAAATGATAAGAGGTACTAAGTTTGCACTGAAGCAGTTGAGGATTTTATTTTATTTTTATTTATTTATTAAAAATTTTTTATTGGAGTATAGTTGATTTACAATGTATTAGTTTCTGCTGTACAGAGAAGTGAATCAGCTATAAATATACATATATCCACTCATCTTTAGATTCTTTTCCATATGAGTCATATTGAGTAGAGCTCCCTGTGCTATACAGTAGGTCCTTATTAGTTATCTGTTTTATATATAGTAGTGTGTATGTGTCAATCCCAATCTCTCATTTTATCCCTCCCTCCCTTTCCCCCTGGTAGCCATAAGTTTGTTTTCTACATCTGTGATGCTATTTCTCTTTTGTAAATAAGTTCATTAGTACCATTTTTTTTAGATTCCACATATAAGCAATATCATATGATATTTGTCTCTCTCTTACTTCACTCAGTATAGCAATCTCTAGGACCATCCATATTACTGCAAATGGCATTATTTTGTTTTTTTTTTTATGGCTGAGTAATATTCCATTGTATATGTGTACCACATCTTCTTTATCCATTCCTCTCTTGATGGACATTTAGGTTGGTTCCATGTCCTGGCTATTGTAAATAGCACTGCAATGAACATTTGGGTGCATGTATCTTTACAAATTACGGTTTTCTCTGGATATATATATATGCCCAGGAGTGGGATTGCTAGATCATGTGGTAGCTCTATTTTTAGTTTTTTAAGGACCCTCCATACTGTTCTCTCTAGTGGCTGTACCAATTTACACTCCCACCAACAATGTAGGAGGGTTCCCTTTTTTCCACACCCTCTCCAGAATTTATTGTTTCTAGATTTTTGGATGATGGCCATTCTGACCGGTGTGAGTTGATACCTCATTGTAGTTTTGAATTGCATTTCTCTAATAATTAGTGATGTTGAACCTCTTTTCATGTGCTTTTTGGCCATCTGTATGTCTTCTTTGGTGAAATGTCTGTCTATATCTTCCACCCATTTTTTGATTGGCTTCTTTTTTTTTTTTAATTGAGCTGCATGAGCTGTTTGTATATTTTGGAGATTAATCCCTTGTCGATCACTTTGTTTGTGAATATTTTCTCCCATTCTGTGGGTTGTCTTTTCATTTTGTTTATAGTTTCCTTTCCTGTGCAAAAGCTTTCAAGTTAATTAGATCCCATTTGCTTATTGTTTTGATTTTCATCATTCTAGGAGGTGGATCAAAAAAGATCTTGCTTCAATTTATGTCAGAGAGTGTTCTGCCTATGTTTTCCTCTAAGAGTTTTATAGTATCTGGCCTTATATTTAGGTCTTTAATCTATTTTGAGTTTATTTTTGTGTATGGTGTTAGGGAGTGTCCTACTTTCATTCTTTTACGTGTAGCTGTCTGGTTTTGTCAGCACCACTTATTGAAGAGGCTGTCTTTTCCCCATTGTATATTCTTGCCTCCTTTGTCATAGATTAGTTGACCATAGCTGTGTGGGTTTATCTCTGGGCTTTCTATCCTGCTCCATTGAGCTATATTTCTGTTTTTGTGCCAGTACCATGCTGTTTTGATGAGTGTAGCTTTGTAGTAAAGTCAGAGGTCCCAGAGCCTGATTCCTCCAGCTCTGTTTTTCTTTTTCAAGATTGCTTTGGCTATTTAGCATCGTTTGTGTTTCCATACAAATTATACAATTTTTTGTTCTAATTCTGTGAAAATGCCACTGGTAATTTGATAGGGATTGCATTGAATCTGTAGATTGCTTTGGCTAGTATAGTAATTTTGACAATATTGATTCTTCTAATCCAATAACATGGTATATCTCTCCATCTGTTTGTGTCATCTTTGATTTCTTTCATTAGTATCTTATAGTTTTCTGAGTACAGGTCTTTTGCCTCCTTAGGTAGATTTATTCCTAGGTATTTTATTCTTTTTGTTGCAGTGGTAAATGGGATTTTCTCCTTAATTTCTCTTTCTGATCTTTCATTGTTAATGTATAGGGGTGCAAGAGATTTCTGTGTATTAATTTTGTATTCTGCAACTTTACCAAATTCATTGATTAGCTCTAGTAGTTTTCTGGTGGCATCTTTAGGATTCTCTCTGTATAGTATCATGTGATCTGCAAACAGTGACAGTTTTACTTCTTCTTTTCCAATATGTATTCCTTTTATTTCTTTTTCTTCTCTGATTGCCATGGTTAGGACTTCCAAAACGATGTTGAATAAAAGTGGTGAGAGTGGACATCCTTATCTTGTTCTTGATCTTAGAGGAAATGCTTTCAGTTTTTCAGTGCTGAGAATGATATTTGCTGTGGGTTTGTCATACATGGCCTTTATTATGTTGAGGTATGTTCCCTCTATGCCCACTTTCTGGAGAGTTTTTATCATAAATGGGTGTTAAATTCTGTCAAAAGCTTTTTCTGCATCTATTGAGATGATCATATGGTTTTTATTCTTCAATTTGTTAATATGGTGTATCACATTGATTGATTTGCGTATATTGAAGAATCCTTACATCCCTGGGATAAATCCCACTTGATCATGGTGTATGATCCTTTTAATGTGTTTTTGGATTTGGTTTGCTAGTATTTTGTTGAGGATTTTTTTATATTTTCTTTTTTTAAAAATTTAGTTAATTAATTAATTTATTTTTGGCTGTGTTGGGTTGTCGTTGCTGTGCGTGGGCTTTCTCTGGTTGCGGTGAGCCGGGGCTACTCTTTGTTATGGTGCACAGGCTTCTCATTTTGGTGGCTTCTCTTGTTGCAGAGCATGGGCTCTAGGCACATGGGCTTCAGTAGTTGTGGCACGCAGGCTCAGTAGTTGTGGCTTGTGGGCCCTAGAGCACAGGCTCAGTAGTTGTGGCATGCAGGCTTTGTCGCTCTACAGCATGAGAGATCTTCCTGGACCAGAGCTCGAACCCATGTCCCCTGCATTGGCAGGCAGATTCTTAACCACTGCACCACCAGGGAAGTCCATGTTGAGGATTTTTGTGTCTGTTCATCAGAGATATTGGCCTGTAATTTTCTTTTTTTGTGATATCTTTGTCTGGTTTTGGTATCAGTGTGATGGTGGCCTTGTAGAATGAGCTTGGGAGTGTTGCTTCCTCTGCAATTTTTTGGAAGATTTTCAGAAGGATAGGTGTAAACTTTTCTCTGTATGTTTCATAGAATTCACCTGTGAAGCCATCTGGTTCTGGACTTCGGTTTGTTGGAAGAGTTTTTTTTTGTTTTTTTGTGTTTTTTTAACATCTTTATTGGAGTATAATTGCTTTACAATGGTGTGTTAGTTTCTGCTTTATAACAAAGTGAATCAGTTATACATATGTTCCCATATCTCTTCCCTCTTGCGTCTCCCTCCCTCCCACCCCTCTAGGTGGTCACAAAGCACCGAGCTGATCTCCCTGTGCTATGCGGCTGCTGTTGGAAGATTTTTAATCATAGTTTCAATTTCAGTACTTGTGATAGGTCTGTTCATATTTTCTATTTCTTCCTGCATTCAGTCTTGGAAGGTTGTACTTTTCTAAGAATTTGTCCATTTCTTTTAGGTTGTCCATTATTGGTGTAGAGTTCCTTGTAGTAGTCTCTTTTGATCCTTTGTATTTCTGTGGTGTCCGTTGTAACTTCTCCTTTTTTATTTCTCATTTTATTGATTTGAGTCTTCTCCCTTTTTTTCTTGATGAGTCTGGCTAATGGTTTATCAATTTTGTTTATCTTCTCAAAGAACCAGCTTTTAGTTTCATTGATCTTTGCTATTGTTTCCTTCGTTTCTATTTCATTTATTTCTGATCTGATCTTTATGATTTCTTTCCTTGTACTAACTTTGGGTTTTGTTTGTTCTTCTTTCTCTAGTTGCTTTAGATGTCAGGTTAGGTTTTTTACTGGAGATTTTTCTTGTTTCTTGAGGTAGGATTGTATTGCTATAAATTCCCTCTTAGGACTTCTTTTGCTGCATCCCATAGGTTTTGGATCACTGTGTTTTTGTTGTCATTTGTCTCTAGGTGTTTTTTGATTTCCTCTTTGATTTCTTCAGTGATCCATTGGTTGTTTAGTAACATTTTTAGTTTAGGAATTTCTTACCTTAGTCAAAATGAACCCAGATACAGGGCAAGACAGCCTGCAGGTGGAGGGGGGGCCTTGTTGAACCGCTTTTAGGAGTTAGGGAAGCCTGAGGCAAGAGAAATGAAGTGAGAACTAATGTTGGATAGTGTTTTGAAGGATTTATTTCTAAATTTTTTTATTAAACCAGCCATTTGTGTGTCGTCAAATCACTCATGTGGCCAGCAGCAAGTCACGTGTACAGCAGAGTAGTGACTATCTTCCTTTATTGGTGTTCCCATGCTTTTCCTCCTGGAATCTCTCAATTCCAATTGTATCACAACAGTTTTACTGTGTTTTTTAAGTGGGCAAAAAGTGTCCACTTGTGAGTATGTGTATTTTAAATGTTTTTGAAAGGAAACTTCTTCTTTATGAGTGCTCATTTCTCGGATATGTTCTTGTTTTAGATTTTAGCACAACAGAACTAAAACTGTAAAAGGTCGCTTTGAGTTAAGTGTCAGAAATCATGTTAAAACTACTGTCTGTTTGCATTACAGAGGAAACACTGAGGGCTTCAAAGCAATTTTTAGTGCTAGAATGTCAGAGAAGTAAAGGAATGCTAGCAATCAGATAGGATTCCATAAGGACAGCCCCTTGAGCCTGGTAAAGCATGAGAGCTACAAAGAATGATGGGCTTTGCAAGCAGTATCTGCAGAGTGGGCTACAGCCTTTGAAATAAAAAGAAATGGAATCCAGCAACATCTTGATGCATAATAGGTCTCAGCAGTACTGTGAAAGATCTTACCATTTTTTTTTTCTTTTTAAATAGATGACACACACTCATCAGGCATATTCTTCCTTGGTGGAAGAGGATATTCAACACTGATGACGTCCCATTTTTTTTTTTTCTTGGCACATTTACCTCCCAGTTCCCAAAATACCATTCTTGCCTGTATATAAAATCAATGACAACTGTAATATATATTTTTGAAATAATTTCAGTGATGATTTTAAAACATTGAAGATAAACTAATCACATAGCAATTTAGGAAGTTAATTGGCAGCCCAGAGTACATTCATGGTCATGAGGCAAATTCTAAAAGCTTTTTTGATTGTACATGATTGCCAAGAGAGCTTATCATAGACTAATCCATATAGGTCTGAAGATCCTTTGACACTGGCCTGCTTGTAAATAAGTTGCTTTATTTTTTCTCTTTCTTTGTCTCTTTTTTTCCCTTGATTCTTGCAGATTTATTCTGTTGTATATATCAGCTTCTTAACAGTGCTTTAAAGTTTCAAGTTGTCCTGTTGTATAATACTGATTGTTTAAAATTTTTCCTCTTAATTTATCATAGGAGGAACTCTCTCTAAAGACTTCTATTTTAATTTTTCTTTAAAATTCTTTATTTCTTATTCATTATTTTAAAAATTTTAAATTTCCCCAGTATATTTATTTTCACATTATTTTATTATTTTCCTTTTCTCCCTACCCTCTTATATTTTCCTTTACTTTTTTTTTTTTTGTAATGACTGCAGCTATGCCACAGACATGGCCAAAGAGAGAGTCTCTGTCACAGATGAGCAAAGTTAAGGACTTATTTATTCAATTTCTGACAGGTCTCTCAGCCTACGGATGGCCTCATAACACTCCTTACCCTAGTAACATGTGGGCTAACTTTCCTTATTGTACTTCCTGCTCTGTAGATATCATATTCAGTCTTTTGGAAAAGATACTACTTTGTAAAATTGCATACTATCTGACTTTTATAGGTATCTGTTTGAAAACCTATGATTGCTATTTTAGACAAATAGAGAACCAAGAGCTAGGAGAGTACCTCTTGGGAAATGATCTTCCATGTAATATGCCTAGCCTAACCTTGCTGATAATCCAGGTGATGGTGAACCCCCTTAAAAATGTTCATGGGTCAAACTCTTGGTATAGCTTTTACACTAGCCTGGCTCTAATTTAGTTATTTCCTGGATGATCCTCTTTGTTTGGCAGGGTCATGGGAGTATCCTTTGGGTATAAGGCCCTCCCAGCTCTTTTTCCTCATTATTTGGTTAAGAATGTATCTATGGGGCTTCCCTGGTGGCGCAGTGGTTGAGAGTCTGCCTGCCGATGCAGGGGACACGGGTTCATGCCCCAGTCCGGGAAGATCCCACATGCCGCGGAGCGGTTGGGCCCGTGAACCACGGCCACTGAGCCTGCACGTCCGGAGCCTGTGCTCTGCAACGGGAGAGGCCACAACAGTGAGAGGCCCGCGTACCGCAAAAAAAAAAAAAAAAAAAAAAAAAAAAAAGAATGTATCTATGACTACTAAGTAAGGAAAATGAAAATCTTGCTACTAGGAATTACATGATTTTAAAATATGGAAATGGGATTTATTTTCACTAAAATGTTTCACTGTAATACTGCTTTCTTTTAATGTTAAATTGAGAAAGCCTTTAACTTTCTTTCGTTTTTAATATCATTCTTACTGGAAATTCTTCATTCTACTTTTCATTGAGTGAATAAGACCTTAGAAAAGATCTTAGTATGGAATAAGGAGTCATTATAGTTGGAAAAACATAAGGTGTAATATGAAAAGACCTGGATTGTTGTCCTCACTCTATTATTTATTAGCCAAGTGACTTTGGAAAAATCAGTTTACCTTTCTTACCTTTAGTTTCTTCATTTGCAAAATAGGAATGATATTACCTCACAGGATTATTATGAGACTCAAATGAAATATTTGTGAAGGTACTTTATAAAGTGATATTTAAGTTTTATATTCTAAGTAATACCATATTATTTTACTTGTATACTTGGTAAGTTACTTTCTAAAGGCCGTGGTTTGAGAGGCAGTAAAGTTAAGCCACATTGCTTAAGTTCAAATTCCCAATCTTCCTCTTACTAGAGGTGTGGCCTAACCTTTCTTAGTCTCACTTTCCTCTTCTATAAAATGAGAGTGATAATAGTGACTATCTCATAGGGTTGTTGTGAAGATTAAATTATCTAATCCATGTCAAATACTTCCACCAGTGTTCAGCACATTCAATACATGTTACCTATTGTCATTATCATTCTTAGATTTTATAAAAAGAAGCTCTTTTCCTAAATTAAAGACTATATTATTACCATTTATCAAGTGGCCACTCTGTTGTGACACATCCAAGCAATTAATTCAATTTTTCCTTAGTGGTAAATACATATGTAAATACAATGTTACAGTTTTCTTCAGTTAAGAAAACTCATTAACATTATTTTAAATGGTAGTATCCCTGATAAGTTGTGTGCATATAGTATTTTGGCAAATTTAGTTATATTTTGGGTATGGTAAGGAAATTCAGAAAATAACTCCTGAAAATAAATCCATTGAATAATAAAGGACCCTTAGAAATGTGATTATTCACTAGTTTATTCATTCTTGAAGCCAGTTTTCACTTAAAAAAGGAAATCTGGCTACATTTATATGCACTAATAATTTGTGAGAATTAATTAATTAATTATGTAATCTGTTTTAAAGTGATCACCAAAATGATCGAAGCAGTAGCCTTGAAGGATTAGTTAAAACATGCTGGAAATAATGAATATAATGAAGTAATTTCTTCAGGTAAATGCCTAATATAAAGTCTGACTAAAACAGAGACTAGAGTTTTGAAAATAAATGAATAACTGAAAGACTGTGATTTTTGTTGTGTGCTGATCAGTTTAGCAAGATCTAGGGCAGTAATAGTTGAGATTAACTTGTAATATTCAGGTTAAAAATGTATGCTTTTTCTGTTATTCATAGAAGGCATGGCTTATACTACTTGTAGTTCATTTGTGATTGCTTTCACATTTTGTGTGTTAATACTTTGGTGAAGTGTACAGTATACAAGTGAATTAAATGTTTGATGATTGTGGCACAGTCCAAGACTGATTTCAGCCAGTCAGAATGTTGCAGTTTTGGCTTAATTACAAGAAGAGCCTGAGTCTCATGGTTTCTGTGACAACCTAAGGTCAGGTGACCTGGATATGTCCTGCCAAGCTGTTCCTGTGGAATAAATAGGCTGTTTGCAAACAGGATGGCTAAGCATTCTCTCACAAGATTTCAAGTTCACAGAGTATGAGGCAACTGGGTAAAAGGACAAAGGTTAAAGGTAATAAGTCATTTTGGGCCTGTTCTTTTGTGGAGTCTGGCTGCCTTTCAGACTGAGGTCTTGGAAATATTTCACACACAGGCCTTTTGCCAAAAAACTACTGAGAGTTGGCTCAGGCAGGATTCTATTACAAAGTTCTTTCTCACTCTCTCTTTCTGTCTGAATCCTGCCATCTGAAATTTATAAAAATGCAAGGAATTTTTAAAAAGTAAGCATATAAATGAGGCAACTAAATAAATTCATGTTTTACATAAAATAAATCTAGAATGACTTTATTTCTTAGGGACAGAGGTCCACATACTTAATTTATTTATTTATTTAGGCTGCACGGGGTCTTAGTTGTGGCACATGAGATTTTCGTTGCAGCATGTGGGATCTTTTTTTTTTTAGTTGCAGCATGCGGGCTTCTTAGTTGTGGCATGAGGACTTCATAGTTATGGCATGCAGACTCTTAGTTGTGGCATGCAAACTCTTAGTTGTGGCGTGCATGTGGGATCTAGTTCCCCAACCAGGGATAGAACCCAGGTCCCCTGCATTAGGAGCGTGGCATCTTACCCACTGGATCACCAGGTAAGTCCACAAACTGAATTTATTGTGATAAATACTTGAAAAATGGATTGCAAGTATGTTTTAGCAAAAGAGTAAGTATATCAAAATAACAAATAAGATTAAAATATTGGCAGAAAGATTTGGAGCAGTTGTAGGCTTTTTTAAAGAAGCGATAAATATCTGTTCCACCTAAGCCACCAGAGGCAGTCTTTAAACAGTCTAGTGAGATATTTTAACTAATAAGCTCTTCTACTAGTATATGTTATGCTACTGAATGTTAAGATTTGCTGTGTATTATGAAGAAAAGGTATAATTAGGCTTCCTCAAAATTTGCTTCCCTTTAGATTTATTGCTGTTGTTATTCTTGCTCAGAGTAGGAATTCATTCCAGGAATAGAAAAAACAAAGTGAACATTAGATTTACCTTCTTTGTCATTAAAGCTTGGCTTAAAGAGCTTTTTTTCAGTTCCTTGGCTATAATAATTGTCTGCATTATTTGTTTTCTTCTGTTTGTGCAATACTGTAGAGTTACAACTTCTATATTGGTCAATTTTGGTTTATTTTCATCCTTGGATTTGAAATACTTTGTTAATAAAGATGTGGGCACTGGATATTAAGGTAGAAAAAGGGACAGTGAAAAGATGGCAAAAGAACTATTCCCAAACACAAAGTATGAGCCATATGTCATTTTAGCCGTAAACAAACTTCTGTGGGATGGTAGCAGTTACAAAGAAATCACCCAGATAAAGGGAAAAATAAAAACATTAGGAAACTTAGTGTAACTCCTACTAGAAACCAAAGCATACAGTTTGGATCATAACCAGTGATACCTGGGCTTTCATTATTTTATTGTACTGATGAGGATAGGCATGGAAAGGATGGGACATTCCAGTGTGTTTCATAAAGTCCAATTTCTTTTCTTCTTTGTGTAACAGTGAAACAAACCCATTTATGTCTCAAACAGAATTTTTCTGAAAATATCTTAACTCACAGGTGGTCTTGTTTTTACTCCCTTCAGAAAATCAACAAGAAAATTATTTTCTTTTCCTTGAATTTCTTGATATCAGGAACATGCTGCAGTATGAGGTATTACGTATGTTGATAAACAGCTTTCTCTTCTCTGTTTTTTTATTAACCAGAACAATGAATGACTTCCAACTAGACTGTGTTGGAGAAATTAGAAATTGACAACTTTTAAAAGAATGTATTTTAAAAGTTTGGACAGATCTTTACTTCTTTTTCCCATGTCAAAGAAAAACCTGAAAAATGTTTACTCTTTTTAAAAAAATTAACTTCAGAAAAGTAATCTTGGACAAGTCACTGAGACTCTCTGAATCTATTTCGTCATGGAGGCTAGAACTTGATCTTTAAGGTTTTTCCTAACTCTAAACTAAGTTGCATCTCACCAAATGTTTGTAGGACTGAAGAACTGACTTGCTAAATTTGGTATTTATGTCATTTTTTTCTCAGTGAATAAAATGTTAAGGAGAAAGTGAATCAGCACCTTGAAGTATGAAAGATGCTATGAATCCATTTTATTTTTTAAATTTTAAAATAAATTTATTTATTTAATTTTGGCTGTGTTGGGTCTTTGTTGCTGCGCGGGCTTTCTCTAGTTGCGGCGAGCGGGGGACACTCTTCGCGTTGTGGTCCGTGGACTTATCATTGCGGTGGCTTCTCTTGTTCCAGAGCATGGGCTGTAGGAGCATGGACTTCAGTAGTTGTGGCTCGCGGGCTCTAGAGCACAGGCTCAGTAGTTGTGGCACATGGATTTAGTTGCTCTGTGGCATGTGGGATCTTCCTGGACCAGGGCTCAAACCCATGTCCCCTGCATTGGCAGGCACATTCTTAACCACTGTGCCACCAGGGACGTCCCTATGAATCCATTTAAAAAAGGCAATTACCATTGTATCCCCTTGTTTGCCTGCTTCCCTTTGACACTCTTACTGCTATTGGAGCTAATACCATTGGTCCTGCTGCTGCTGCCTCAGATGAGAGGCAAAGACGGCTGATGAGGCCAGCAAGTGGACTTACTTCTCTAGGGCCTAAATGGGAGGGCTAGGTGATCTCTGGTGCAGAAATCTCTATAAGAGTCATGAATGGAATGACCATTTGAAAACCTCCAAATCAGGCGGGACCTCTGATCTAAATTAAAAATACAGCTATTAGGTTGTTTTCATATCTTGGTTATTTTGAATAATGCTGCAAAGAACACAGGAGTGCCAGTATTTCTTCGATATCCTTGTTTTCATTTCCTTTGGATATATTCCCAGAAGTGGGATTACTGGATCATACGGTAGTTCTACTTTAAATTTTTTGAGGAAACTTCATACTGTTTTCCATAGTGGCTCTACCAATTTACATTCCCACCAACAGTGTACAAGGGTTCCCTTTTCTCTACATCCTCACCAACACTTATTTTCTGTGTTTTTGATGATAGCTATTTTAACAGGTATGAGGTGTTATCTTGTGGTTTTGATTTGCATTTCCCTGGTGATTAGAATGTTGAGCACCTTCTCATGTACCTTTTGGCTATTTGTATGTTTTTGTAAAAATGTCTGTTCAGTTCCTCTGCCCACTTATAAATCAGATTTTTTGGCTATTGAGTTATATGAATTCTTCGTATATTTTGGATATTAATCCCTTATGACATGTGTAATTTGAAACTATCTTTTCCCATTGGATTGATTTCCTCTTCATTTTGTTCATAGTTTGCTGAGCAGAAGCTTTTTAGTTTGATGCAGTCCTAATTGTTTTTTTTTTTTTTTTTTTTTTTTTTTTTTTTTTTTTTCTTGGCCATGCCATGTGGCATGTGGGATCTTAGTTCCCTGACCAGGGATCGAACCCATGCCCCCTGTAATGGAAGCATGATGTCTTAACTGCTGGCCCACTAGGGAAGTACCCCCAATTGTTTATTGTTGCTTTTCTTGCCTTTGCTTTTAGTGTCCAATCCAAAAAATCATTACCAAGACTGGTGTCAGTAATCTTACCTTCTATGTTTTCTTCTAGGACTTTTGTGGTTTCAGGTCTTTGTTCAAGTCTTTAATCCATTTTGAGTTGATTTTGTGTATGGTAGAAGATAGGGGTCCAGTTTCATTCTTTGCATGTACTTAATGTCAGTAGCATACTGTTTTGATTACTATAGCTTTATTGTATAGTTTGAAATCAGGAAGTGTGATTCTTCCAGCTTTGTTCTTTTTTCTCAAGATTTGGCTATTCAGAGTCTTTTGTGGTTCCATATGAATTTTAGGATTTTTTTTTCTATTTCTATGAAAAATGCCATTGGTATTTTGATAGTGATTGCACTGAACCTATAGATTGCTTTGAGCATTGTGACATTTTAATAATATTAATTTTTCCAAACCATGAACACAGAATTTCTTTACATTTTTTGTGTCTTCTTCAGTTTATTTCATCAATGTCTCATAGTTTTCAGTGTGTAAATCTTTCACCTCCTCAGTTCAATTTATTCTTAGGTATTTTAGTCTTTTGATGCAATTATAGTTGGGATTCTTTTCTTAATTTCTCTTTCTGATTTAAAAAGTTAGTGTATGGAAGTGCAACTTATTTTTATATTGATTTTCTATCCTGCAGCATTACTAAATTTGTTGATTAGTCCTAACAGGTTTTTTGTGTGGAGCCTTGAGGTTTTCTATATGTAATATCATGTTATCTGCAGAGAGTTTTACTTCTTCCTTTCCAACTTGAATGCCTTTTTTGTTCTCATTCTTGCCTAATAGCTTGGCTAGGACTTGCAGTACTATATTGAATTAAAGTGGTGAGAGTGGGCATCCCTGTCTTGATACTGATCTTAGAGGAAAGCTCTCAGTTTTTCATCACTGAGTATGATGTTAGCTTTGGCTTATCATGTATGGCCTTTGTTATACCTAGTTTGTGAGGATTTTTATCATGAATTGATGTTAAATTTTTCAGATGCCTTATCTGTATCTATTGATTTGATAATATGATTTTTATCCTTCATTTTGTTAATGCTGTGTATCGCATTGATCGATTTGCCGACATTGAACCATTCTTGTATCCAGAATAAACCCACTTAATCATGGTGTATGATCCTTTTAATGTGTTGTTGGATTTGGTTTGCTAGTAGTTTGTTGAGGATTTTCATCAGGGATATTGGCCTGTAATTTCTTTTTTTTGTAGTGTTCTTGTCTGGTTTTGGTTTCATGGTAATGATGGCTTCATAACATGAGTTTGGAAGTGTTCTTTCCTCTTCTGTTTTTCAGAAGAGTTTGAGAAGGATTGGTATTAATTCTTTAAATATTTGGTAGAACTCACCAGTGAAGCTGTTTAGTCCTATACTGTTTTGGAGGAGGTTTTGATTACTAGTTTAGTCTTCTGGTTTGTTCATATTTTCTCTTTCTTTGTGATTCAGTAGGTTGTATGTTTCTAGGAATTTATACATTTCTTCTAGGTTGTCTAATTTTTTGCCAGATAATCCTCTATAGAAGTCTCTTATGATCCTTTGTATTCGGTATCAGTTGTAATGTTTCCTCTTTCATTTATAATTTTATTTGTTTGAGTCCTCTTTCTTTTTTCTCTGTAATTCTAACTAAAGGTTTGTTTATTTTATTTATGTTTTAAAAAAACCAGCTCTTAGTTCCACTGATCTTTCCCTTTTTTAATTGAAGTATAATTGATTTACAGTGTTGTATTAGCTTCAGTAGTACAGAAAGTGATTCAGTTATTTATATATTTCCACATTATTTTCCATTATAGGTTATTACAAGATATTGAATATAGTTCCTTGTTCTATACAGGAACTCCTTTTTGCTTATCTATTTTACGTATAGTAGTTTGTATCTTAATCCCATACACCTAATTTATCCCTCCTCCCCCTCCCTTTCCCTATTGACAACCATAAGTTTTTCTTTTTTCTTTTTCATCTTTATTGGAGTATAATTGCTTTACAATGGTATGTTAGTTTCTGCTTTATAGCAAAGTGAATCAGTTGTACATATACATATGTTCCCATATCTCTTCCCTCTTGCATCTCTCTCCCTCCCACCCTCCCTATCCCACACCTCTAGGGGGTCACAAAGCACCGAGCTGATCTCCCTGTGCTATGCGGCTGCGTCGTACTAGCTATCTATTTTACGTTTGGTAGTGTGTATATGTCCATGCCACTCTCTCGCTTTGTCACAGCTTACCCTTCCGCCTCCCCATATCCTCAAGTCCATTCTCTAGTAGGTCTGTGTCTTTATTCCTGTCTTACCCCTAGGTTCTTCATGACACTTTTTTTCTTAAATTCCATATATATGTGTTAGCATATGGTATTTGTCTTTCTCTTTCTGACTTACTTCACTCTGTATGACAGACTCTAGGTCTATCCACCTCATTACAAATAGCTCAATTTTGTTTCTTTATATGACTGAGTAATATTCCATTGTATATATGTGCCACATCTTCTTTATCTATTCATCCAGTGATGGGCACTTAGGTTGTTTCTATCTCCAGGCTATTGTAAATAGAGCTGCAATGAACATTTTGGTGCATGACTCTTTTTGAATTATGGTTTTCTCAGGGTATATGCCCAGTAGTGGGATTGTTGGGTCATATGGTAGTTCTATTTGTAGTTTTTTAAGGAACCTCCATACTGTTCTCCATAGTGGCTGTACCAATTCACATTCCCACCAGCAGTGCAAGAGTGTTCCCTTTTCTCCACACCCTCTCCAGCATTTATTGTTTCTAGATTTTTTGATGATGGCCATTCTGACTGGTGTGAGATGATATCTCATTGTAGTTTTGATTTGCATTTCTCTAATGATTAATGATGTTGAGCATTCTTTCATGTGTTTGTTGGCAGTCTGTATATCTTCTTTGGAGAAATGTCTATTTAGGTCTTCTGCCCATTTTTGGATTGGGTTGTTTATTTTTTTGTTATTGAGCTGCATGAGCTGCCTGTAAATTTTAGAGATTAATCCTTTGTCAGTTGATTCATTTGCAAATATTTTCTCCCATTCTGAGGGCTGTCTTTTGGTCTTGTTTATGGTTTCCTTTGCTGTGCAAAAGCTTTGAAGTTTCATTAGGTCCCATTTGTTTATTTTTGTTTTTATCTCCATTACTCTAGGAGATGGGTCAAGAAGGATCTTGCTGTGATTTATGTCATAGAGTGTTCTGCCTATGTTTTCCTCTAAGAGTTTGATAGTTTCTGGCCTTACATTTAGGTCTTTAATCCATTTTGAGCTTATTTTTGTGTATGGTGTTAGGGAGTGATCTAATCTCATACTTTTACATGTACCTGTCCAGTTTTCCCAGCACCACTTATTGAAGAGGCTGTCCTTTCTCCACTGTATATTCCTGCCACCTTTATCAAAGATAAGGTGACCATATGTGCATGGGTTTATCTCTGGGCTTTCTATCCTATTCCATTGATCTATCTTTCTGTTTTTGTGCCAGTACCATACTGTCTTGATTACTGTAGCTTTGTAGTATAGTCTGAAGTCAGGCAGCCTGATTCCTCCAGCTCCATTTTTTGTTCTCAAGATTGCTTTGGCTATTCGGGGTCTTTTGTGTTTCCATACAAATTGTGAAATTTTTTGTTCTAGTTCTGTGAAAAATGCCAGTGGTAGTTTGATAGGGATTGCATTGAATCTATAGATTGCTTTGGGTAGTAGAGTCATTTTCACAATGTTGATTCTTCCAATCCAAGAACATGGTATATCTCTCCATCTATTTGTATCATCTTTAATTTCTTTCATCAGTGTCTTATAATTTTCTGCATACAGCTCTTTTGTCTCCTTAGGTAAGTTTATTCCTAGGTACTCTATTCTTTTTGTTGCAATGGTAAATGGGAGTGTTTTCTTGATTTCATTTTCAGAATTTTCATCATTAGTGTATAGGAATGCCAGAGAATTCTGTGCATTAATTTTGTATCCTGCTACTTTACCAAATTCATTGATTAGCTCTAGTAGTTTTCTGGTAGCATCTTTAGGATTCTCTATGTATAGCATCATGTCATCTGCAAACAGTGACAATTTTACTTCTTTTTTTCTGATTTGGATTCCTTATATTTCTTTTTCTTCTCTGATTGCTGTGGCTAAAACTTCCAAAACTTTGTTGAATCAGAGTGGTGAGAGTGGGCGACCTTGTCTTGTTCCTGATCTTAGTGGAATTGCTTTCAGTTTTTCACCACTGAGGACGATGTTGGCTGTTGGTTTGTCATATATGGCCTTTATTATGTTGAGGAAAGTTCCCTCTATGCCTACTTTCTGCAGGGTTTTTATCATAA
Source organism: Lipotes vexillifer (assembly GCF_000442215.2). Lineage (NCBI taxonomy): Eukaryota > Metazoa > Chordata > Mammalia > Artiodactyla > Lipotidae > Lipotes > Lipotes vexillifer. Next base: position 1,842,228 of record NW_006797638.1, read on the forward strand.
ATGTGTGTTGAATTTTGTCGAAAGCTTTCTCTGCATCTATTGAGATGATCATATGGTTTTTCTCCTTCAGTTTTTTAATATGGTGTATCATGTTGGTTGATTTGCGTGTACTGAAGAATCCTTGCATTCCTGGAATCAACCCCACTTGATCATGGTGTATGATCCTTTTAATGTGCTGTTGGATTCTGTTTGCTAGTATTTTGTTGAGGATTTTTGCATCTATGTTCATCAGTGATATTGACCTGTAGTTTTCTTCCTTTGTGACATCCTTGTCTGGTTTTGGTATCAAGGTGATGGTGGCCTCGTAGAATGAGTTTGGGAGTGTTCCTCCCTCTGCTATATTTTGGAAGAGTTTGAGAAGGATAGGTGTTAGCTCTTCTCTAAATGTTTGATAGAATTCGCCTGTGAAGCCATCTGGTCCTGGGCTTTTGTTTGTTGGAAGATTTTTAATCACAGTTTCAATTTCAGTGTTTGTGATTGGTCTGTTCATATTTTCTATTTCTTCCTGATTCAGTCTTGGCAGTTTGTGCATTTCTAAGAATTTGTCCATTTCTTCCAGATTGTCCATTTTATTGGCATAGAGTTGCTTGTAGTAATCCCTCATGATTTTTTTTATTTCTGCAGTGTCAGTTGTTACTTCTCCTTTTTCATTTCTGATTCTATTGATTTGAGTCTTCTCCCTTTTTTTCTTGATGAGTCTGGCTAATGGTTTATCAATTTTGTTTATCTTCTCAAAGAACCAGCTTTTAGTTTTATTGATCTTTGCTATTGTTTCCTTCATTTCTTTTTCATTTATTTCTGATCTGATTTTTATGATTTCTTTCCTTCTGCTAACTCTGGGGTTTTTTTGTTCTTCTTTCTCTAATTGCTTGAGGTGCAAGGTTAGGTTGTTTATTCGAGATGTTTCCTGCTTCTTAAGGTGGGCTTGTATTGCTATAAACTTCCCTCTTAGAACTGCTTTTGCTGCATCCCATAGGTTTTGGGTCGTTGTATCTCCATTGTCATTTGTTTCTAGGTATTTTTTAATTTCCTCTTTGATTTCTTCAGTGATCACTTCGTTATTAAGTAGTGTATTGTTTAGCCTCCATGTGTTTGTATTTTTTACAGATCTTTTCCTATAATTGATATCTAGTCTCATGGCGTTGTGGTCGGAAAAGATACTTGATACAATTTCAATTTTCTTAAATTTACCAAGGCTTGATTTGTGACCCAAGATATGATCTATCCTGGAGAATGTTCCATGAGCACTTGAGAAAAATGTGTATTCTGTTGTTTTTGGATGGAGTGTCCTATAAATATCAATTAAGTCCATCTTGTTTAATGTATCATTTAAAGCTTGTGTTTCCTTATTTATTTTCATTTTGGATGATCTGTCCATTGGTGAAAGTGGGGTGTTGAAGTCCCCTACTATGAATGTGTTACTGTCGATTTCCCCTTTTATGGCTGCTAGTTTTTGCCTTATGTATTGAGGTGCTCCTATGTTGGGTGCATAAATATTTACAATTGTTATATCTTCTTCTTGGATCGATCCCTTAATCATTATGTAGTGTCCTTCTTTGTCTCTTCTGATAGTCCTTATTTTAAAGTCTATTTTGTCTGATATGAGAATTGCTACTCCAGCTTTCTTTTGGTTTCCATTTGCATGGAATATCTTTTTCCATCCCCTTACTTTCAGTCTGTATGTGTCTCTAGGTCTGAAGTGGGTCTCTTGTAGACAGCATATATATGGGTCTTGTTTTTGTATCCATTCAGCCAATCTGTGTCTTTTGGTGGGAGCATTTAGTCCATTTACATTTAAGGTAATTATCGATATGTATGTTCCTATTCCCATTTTCTAAATTGTTTTGGGTTCGTTATTATAGGACTTTTCCTTCTCTTGTGTTTTTGTCTAGAGAAGTTCCTTTAGCATTTGTTGTAAAGCTGGTTTGGTGGTGCTGAACTCTCTCAGCTTTTGCTTGTCTGTAAAGGTTTTAATTTCTCCATCAAATCTGAATGAGATCCTTGCTGGGTAGAGTAATCTTGGTTGCAGGTTTTTCTCCTTCATCACTTTCAGTATGTCCTGCCACTCCCTTCTGGCTTGTAGAGTTTCTGCTGAGAGATCAGCTGTTAACCTTATGGGGATTCCCTTGTGTGTTATTTGTTGTTTTTTCCTTGCTGCTTTTAATATGTTTTCTTTGTATTTAATTTTTGACAGTTTGATTAATATGTGTCTTGGCAAATTTTTCTTGGATTTATCCTGTATGGGACTCTCTGTGCTTCCTGGACTTGATTAACTATTTCCTTTCCCATATTCGGGAAGTTTTCAACTATAATCTCTTCAAATATTTTCTCAGTCCCTTTCTGTTTCTCTTCTTCTGGAACCCCTATAATTCGAATGTTGGTGCATTTAATGTTGTCCCAGAGGTCTCTAAGACTGTCCTCAGTTCTTTTCATTCTTTTTTCTTTATTCTGGTCTGCAGTAGTTATTTCCACTATTTTATCTTCCAGGTCACTTATCTGTTTTTCTGCCTCAGTTATTCTGCTATTGATCCCATCTAGAGTATTTTTCATTTCATTTATTGTGTTGTTCATCGTTGCTTGTTTCATCTTTAGTTCTTCTGGGTCCTTGTTACATGTTTCTTGCATTTATTCTATTTTCCGAGATTTTGGATCATCTTTACTATCATTATTCTGAATTCTTTTTCAGGTAGACTGCCTATTTCCTCTTCATTTGTTAGGTCTGGTGGGTTTTTATCTTGCTCCTTCATCTGCTGTGTGTTTTTCTGTCTTCTCATTTTGCTTATCTTACTGTGTTTGGGGTCTCCTTTTTGCAGGCTGCAGGTTCATAGTTCCCGTTGATTTTGGTTTCTGTTCCCAGTGGCTAAAGTTGGTTCAGTGGGTTGTGTAGGCTTCCTGTTGGAGGGGATTAGTGCCTGTGTTCTGGTGGATGAGGCTGGATCTTGTCTTTCTGGTGCGCAGGTCCACATCTGGTGGTGTATTTTGGGGTGTCTGTTACCTTATGATTTTAGGTAGCCTCTCTGCTAATGGGTGGGGTTGTGTTCCTGTCTTGCTTGTTGTTTGGCATAGGGCGTCCAGCACTGTAGCTTGCTCGTTGTTGTGTGAAGCTGGGTGCTGGTGTAGAGATGGAGGTCTCTGGGAGATTTTCGCCATTTGATATTATGTAGAGCTGGGAGGTCTCTTGTGGACCAATGTCCTGAAATTGGCTCTCCCACCTCAGAGGCACAGCACTGACTCCTGGCTGCAGCACAAAGAGCCTTTCATCCACATGGCTCAGAATAAAAGGGAGAAAAAGTAGAAAGAAAGAAAGAAAAAAAGAAAGAATAGAAAGAAAGAAAGGAAGGAAGGGAGAAGGGAGGGAGGGAGGAAGGAGGGAAGGAAAGAAAGAAAGAAGATAAAATTAAATAAAATAAGATAAAATAAAATAAAGTTATTAAAATAAAAAATAATTATTAAATAATTTTTTTTTAGGAAAAAAAACAAAACCAAAAAACAGACGGATAGAACCCTAGGACAAATGGTGAAAGCAAAGCTATACAGACAAAATCTCACACAGACGCATACACATACACACACTCACTAAAAGAGGAAAAGGGGAAAAAAATCATAAATCTTCCTCTCAAAAGTCCACCTTCTTAATTTGGGATGATTTGTTGTCTATTCATGTATTCCGCAGATGAAGGGTACATCAAGTTGATTGTGGAGCTTAAATCCGCTGCTTCTGAGGCTGCTGTGAGCGATTTCCCTTTCTCTTCTTTGTTCTCAGAGCTCCCGGGGCTCAGCTTTGGATTTGGCCCCGCCCCTGTGTGTAGGTCTCTGGAGGGCGTCTGTTCTGCACTCAGACAGGACAGGGTTAAAGGAGCAGCTGATTTGGGGACTCTGGCTCACTCAGGCTGGGGGGAGGGAGGGGTACAGAATGCGGGGCGAACCTGTGGCGGCAGAGGCCAAGCGTGACATTGCACCAGCCTGAGGCGCGCGGTGGGTTCTCCCGGGGAAGTTGTCCCTGGATCCCGGGACCCTGGCAGTGGCGGGCTGCACAGGCTCCCCGGAACAGGGGCGGGCTCGCACACAGGCTTCTTGGTGGCGGTGGCAGCAGCCTTAGCGTCTCATGCCCGTCTCTGGGGTCCGCGCTGTTAGCCGCGGCTCGCGACCGTCTCTGGAGCTCCTTTAAGCAGCGCTCTTAATTTCCTTTCCTCGCACACCAGGAAACAAAGAGGGAAGAAAAAGTCTCTTGCTTCTTCGGCAGGTCCAGACTTTTCCCCGGACTCCCTCCTGGCTAGACGTGGTGCACTGGCTCCCTTCAGGCTGTGTTCACACTGCCAACCCCAGTCCTCTCCCTGCGCTCTGACCGAAGCCTGAGCCTCAGCTCCCAGCCCCGCCCACCCCGGCGGGTGAGCAGACAAGCCTCTAGGGCTGGTGAGTGACGGTTGGCACCGATCCTCTGTGCGGGAATCTCTCCGCTTTGCCCTCTGCACCCCTGTTGCTGTGCCTTCCTCCGTGGCTCCGAAGCTTTCCCCCTCCTCTACCCGCAGTCTCCACCCACGCAGGGGCTTCCTAGTGTGTGGAAACCTTTCCTCCTTCACAGCTCCCTCCCACTGGTGCAGGTCCCGTCCCTATTCTTTTGTCTCTATTTATTCTTTTTTCTTTTGCCCTACCCAGGTATGTGGGGGACTTTCTTGACTTTTGGGAGGTCTGAGGTCTTCTGCCAGCGTTCTGTAGGTGTTCTGTAGGAGTTTTTCCTCGTGTGGATGTATTTCTGGAGTATCTGTGGGGAGGAAGGTGATCTCCGCGTCTTACTCTTCTGCCATCTTCCCCTCTAGGATCCATAAGTTTGTTTTCTATGGCTGGGAGTCTGTTTCTATTTTGTATATAGATTTATTTGTATTATTTTTTAGGTTCTACATATAAGTGATATCATATAATTGTCCTTCTCTGTATGACTTACTTCACTAAGTATAATATTCTCTTGGTCTACCCAGGTTGCTGCAAATGGCAATATTTCATTCTTTTTTTGTGGCTAATATTCCATTGCACATATATACCACATCTTATTAAGCCAGTCATCTGTTGATGGGCACTTGGGTCATTTCCATGTCTTGGCTATTGTAAATAGTGCTGTTATGAACATTTGGGGTGCATGTATCTTTTTGAATTAGAATTTTCATCTTTTCCAGTTATATACCCAGGAGTGGGATTGCTGGGTCATATGATAGTTCTGTTTTTGTTTCTTTAAGGAACCTCCATACTGTTTTCCATAGTGGCTGTGCCAATTTACATTCCCACCAACAGTGTAAGAGGGTTCCTTTTTCTCCACACCCTCTCCAGCATTTATTATCTGTGGAATTTTTAATGATGGCCATTCTGACTGGTGTGAGGTGATACCTTATTGTGGTTTTGACTTGTGTTTCTCTGATAGTGATGTTGAGCATCTTTTCATGTGCCTATTGGCCACCTGTATGTCTTCTTTGGAGAAATGTTCTCTGATCTTTTCTGTTGCCTTTTTAGTCTCTATTTCATTCATTCTGCTCTGATCTTTGCTATTTCCTTCCTTCTACTAAGTTTGGACTTACTTTGTTCTTCTTTTTCTAGTTCCTTGAAGTATAAAGTTAGGTTGTTTATTTGGTCTGCTTGATGGTGTCTTGTATATCCCTTAAGCTATCATCACTCTTTTTTCATTCTTTTTTCTTTTGCTCCTCTAATTGGATTAATCTGACTGCCCTATTTTCAAGTTCTCTGATCCTTTCTTCCATTTCATCTAGTCTGCTGTTATACCCCTCTACTGAATTTTTCAATTCAGCTCTCATATTTTTCAGCTCTGTGATTTCTGTTTGGTACTTTTTTATGTCTTCTATCTCTTTGTTGAAATTCTCACTTAGTTCATGCATTGTTCTGACCTTGGTGAGCATCTTTATGACCATTATTTTGAACTCTATTGGGTAAATCACTTACCTCTGTTTCATTAACATTGGTCTGGAGTTTCATTTTCTTATTTTGTTTGGAACATATTCCTGTTTCTTCAAATTTTTTGACTCTGTGTTGGTTTTGGCATTAGATGAAACAGACTTCTCCTCCCAGTGACAGAGTGGTCTTGTATAGGAAGATAATCCTTATTGTTCAGCCTGGCGCAAGTTCTTGGTTGTTGCTCAAACCTTTGTGATTGTCCAACCTGCCTTATTTGTTCTTAGTGCTTCCCAGTATTTGAGGATGTACCAGTGCCTGTTTTGATGTGGACATTTTCTTGTTTGCCTGATATGTCAGTGTCACTCAGCTAGTTTTTGGATTTCTTTCTGAGGGAATTGCTCTGGGTATAACTGGGTTCAGTGTGTTCATGGGAGAAGGTGAGTTCAGGAGCCTCCTATGTTGTCATTTGGACTGGAACTCAGAAGCAAGTTGTGATAGAAATTTTAAAGTAAGTATTCTAGGGCTTCCCTGGTGGCGCAGTGTTTGAGAGTCTGCCTGCTGATGCAGGGGACACGGGTTCGTGCCCTGGTCTGGGAAGATCCCACATGCCACGGAGTGGCTAGGCTTGTGAGCCCTGGCCGCTGAGGCTGTGCGTCCGGAGCCTGTGCTCCACAACAGGAGAGGCCACAACAATGAGAGGCCGGCATACCGCAAAAAAAATAAAGTGAGGGTTTTAGACATCATCTGCATGATACATAACTGGTATTCCATCCTGTTTCCAGCTCCAGCCAGGTCAGTTCCTCTGTAGCAGCTCAGTGTGTCAGCTTTTTTTGTTTTTCAGTGTCCATTAGTGGGACACATCTACAATGGAATATTATTTAGCCATGAGAAAGAAGGAAATCCTGCCATTTGTGACAACATGGACCTTGAGGATATTCTGCTAAATGAAATAAGCCAGACAAAGACAAGTACTGCATAGTGTCACATGTGGAATAAAACAGACAGACAAACTTCAGACTTACAGAAATGGAGAGTAGAAAAGTGGTTACCAGGGGCTGGGAGGTGAGGGAAATAGGGAGAGGTTGGTAAAAGGGCACAAGCTTTCAGCTGTTAGATGTGTAGTGCCTAAGACCTAATGTAAAACATGGTGACTGTAGTTGATAACACTGTTAAAAAAATATACAGCTATTACAGATATTGGAATCTGAATTTCAGACTGTCAGTTATGACTTCTGTGATTTACTTTTGGGCAAATCATTTAACATGTTTGAGTCACAGTTTTTAATTTGTAAAATGGATATGGGGCTAATGTAAGGATACAGTGAGTCATTTTTTTTTTTTAAAGAACTTTGTAAACTATAAACTCATTACAAAGTTACCTACTGCCTTTTGCTAAGTGTGAAAGTTGTGAATATTTGTACAAAATAACTTTACCCCTTTTTCTGCAACATAGCAATTTATTGCTTATATTTTATGTTAACAGATCTACAAGAATAAAAGTGAGGTTAGAATTTTAGTATAATATTACTTCTAAATTCAGAGCTAGGATTCCTGGATCCTCAACATCTCCATAATATAAATTAATTTCTGTTATTGAAAATGGGGCATCATGTGATTAAAGAATTCACCTATGATCACTTTGGCTTTGACTACACCAGAAAAGAGAAGTAGAGAATTGTAGGTACTTGGAAATAAATAAGCTATTAAGGAAAAAATGAGATTAAAATTTTTTTCATACAATTCTGTGTCAATTAAGATAACTGCCAAATTTTTCACTATTTCCATAATCTGTTACTGAGTCAGTGGTAGGTCCTAATCAATTTTAAGCTTTTTGATGCCTTTATCTTTCTTCAAGCATATATGTGTTGGCATTTGTCCCCTTTCAGCATCAGTATAGTTACTGGTAACTTTGGTGAGCCCTATACCTTCAACATGGGACTGCTTCAGGAAATTTTATTTCCTTATTTCTCTAGCACTAGTAACAGCAACTTTTCCAACTGTTATTGGCATTATGTGAGAAATAAATAATCTTTAGCATCACTAATTCAGGCTAGGGAGCATATGTTGAAGAAGACTATACATATTATACACACACACACACACACACACACACACACATACATTACTACATACATTCATACATGTAATTTTCTTCTTAACTCATATTCTATTTTGAATTCTACTAAGCCAAAAATAAGAATTGCCTTTCATGCTGTTCTCATGTGTTTCATGTGTTCTCATGCCATCTCATGTGTTTACATGTGTTCTCATGCCATCTTATGTGTTTACTGATGAAGTATTGTGACATTTCCAAATGCTTGATTTTGCAATTTAAATTTTTATTTTGGTCAAAGAAATATAAAAGCCGTAACTTTTTTCTTTTTTTGGAGTAGGAATATGTGGGAGCTTTGTTTAGCCATGTAAGGGGAATATTATTTGGATGTTTCAGCCTTGACCATCTTCTGATTTTGCTCATGTAAAAAATTTCCTTTGTTTTTGATGGAAGATGAGACCTTATTTGGGTTCATTGGAGTCTCCATCACATCTGGTGCACATCCACTTAAGAACGGGCTGTGTTACTCTTGAAAATGTTCTTGAAGTTAATAGATTGAGAATCTGGACCTAGATTAAATATTTTGTAATTTAGATCAAGGTATTCTTCACTCAGTAGTACCTGAATATTTCTTCTTGTTGAATGAAAAAGAATATTAATACAATAAAATTATTTTTTGCTTGATCTTATTAACACTTCAGTGGTTAGTCTACTTGTCTAGGAATTTCCCTTTGGATAATTGAGTGTGGTAAATATGTGAAAATGATGCTGTGGATTTGACAGCTTTTTAGGGTAGATTTGGCATTCTTTCTTCAGAAAAAGAATATGGAAGTGTCCATAAAGAGTGGAGACTAACCAAAACAAATTATTCCAACTTAAAAGATGCAAAAGTAAACAACGAAAACTAAAAATTTTAATTTTTTTCCTCCTTATATATATATTTTTTAATACAATTTTTAAAGGTTACTCCATTTACAGTTATTACAAAATATTGACTATATTCCCCATGTTGTACAATACATCCTTGTAGTCTGTCTTACACTCAATAGTTTGCACCTCCCACTCCTCCACACCTGTATTGCCCCTCCCCCCTCCCCACTGGAACCACTAGTTCTCTATGAGTTTGTAAAATCTAAAATTTTAAACAATTTTTGAGCATGTGGAAAATAATATAATAATATGTATATATGTAGTTCAGTTTTTAAATAGGTAGACCACATTTTTCTTTTTGAAGTATGTGATTTACATGGAGTTTAACAGGATCTATATATTACTATAAATAATGGTGAATGTGAATTTGTCTCTTAAAAACCCTATGAGTCTTAACATTGAGACTTTAGATACAGTAATGCTCAATATTTGTCTTTCTATAAATAGGATTTTTAAAAACCTCAGCTAGGAGAAATGTCAATTTGTACTTAGTCATCACTGGTAAGTAATATTCTAGAAAATTTTTTGCTTAGTTTAGACTTCTTATATGTTATTTTAGTCTAATTTTTCAAACACATTGTATTTAAGTGCTATGTTGAGCAAAATATGTAGTAGAAGTTATTGTAGAATCCTTTCTTGTAAAAGATCACACATTTCTTGTAATCAAGCTAGATATTTTCCTTTATGTCAAACATTAAGAATTATTGGGCAATAGCAACAGACATGGGGCTGTAACATGCATGTATAAATAAAAGCATTGTTTTGAGGGTCTTCCTTTGGAAGATTTAATATACATTTGTGAATACTTCCATATTCTTTAATGGGGATAACACATAGACTAACAAGTAAGTTGTTACCAAAATATACAGTGTAGAAATAGAAACTAAGCGTCCTCTCAGCATCATAAAGTGTGGGCAGTTTTTTGAGTATATCATTATTTCCACACATATGTGAATATTAGTGTGGATATATACCTTTATGTTTCCTATCTTAATGAGTTCTGCAGTGGAGTTATATTATACATTTACCTTACTTAAATATATACATGGAGATTTGGCCAAAAAGAGAAATTAAAATATTCCACCCAATGAATGTGAGTTAGGAATGAATGTGAGATGTAAATCTTCTTTTCCTGTCAGCCTCGTTTCTTTTATATGTGCTGGGCTGAGTGTGGTTCTAGGGTTTAAAGATCTGTATATATTTTTAATATAAAATGAAATGCAAGCTAACTAATTCTTCTGGTACTCAATCAAAGAAAAAAGATAACTGGCTGTGAGAGAAAGTATGTCCATCTTCAGTTTGCCATCGCCCTAAAGGATTTTGACCATATGCAAATTTTCCTTATATGCTGACTTAGATCCTAATTCTGAGAGAGAGTCACTTAACTAGTGATTTTTTGGTTTAATTTAAACTGTTAATAGTCTACTAGACTATTTTAATCTACTTTAATAGATTTCTGTGCCAGCCTCTGCCATGGTGATTTCTCATATGCATACTGTAGTGAGCCCAAAGAAGCATAATACTGTGGGTTAAATGATCAGTTCTGACACTGATCCCCTTGAAGCCCAGACCAGTTTCTTTACTGCCATCACCGTACATTTGTGTATGGATGTTTAGTTTTTATTTTACGTATGGATGTTTAGTTTCAATTTTTATACAGTGTCCAAAGTACTTTCAACATGCATGTCACTTAATCTTGCCTGTCATGTAATTGTTACTCACTAAATTTTTGAGAAGTAAATGAAAAACTGTTGCATGGAATAATGGTTCCCATTTTAAAAATAAAGAAACAAGTACAGATGAAGACAAATGTATTATCTTGGAATGATAAGATCTGGGTTCATATTCCATTTCTGAAATTATGTGGATTTGGATTTAGAAAAAACCTGTCTTTTGAGTCTCTGTTTTTTCACCTGTAAAATGGGGTTTTGAGGGTTATTGGGAGGATTGAATGAAATCACCTATGTGAAAGTGTTTTACACTGTAAGTTTCCATACAAATATAAAGCCAGGATTACAGTATTCTACTACACTGCTAATTGTAAATCCATCAGTTTAATTACATGTTGGAAAAGAACAGTTCAGTGCTCTTTTTACTGTTCCACACAGCTTCAGGTCTAGAGACACTAGGCCTACTCACTACTAGGTCTGTTTCACATTACTAATATTTATCATAAATGCAGTTTTGTAGAACTCCTGTTCAAACTTCAAAGGTCATTTTATGTCTATAATATATTATAGAAGTCCATTGAATGAATGTTTCTTTTCTTCCCCCCCAACCCTAGTTCAAACATACTCAGATTTGTAAACTACGAAGAGTTATGTAATAGGTTACCCACATAGTTTCATTCTTCCTGCTTTTACCCAGTCTTTCCCAGACTAGGGGGTAAAAGTCTTGTCTTGGTGACCAATTTGTTTATTTCATTCATCTCTTCTGAAAACAATATAAACTTAATCATAACTAATCAGTTATGACATTTAAGTTTTATGGTTTGAGTGTATGAAAATGTTACCTATTATTGCCCAGTAACATTGTAAATCTATAATAAAATACCTCATATTTCTTAAGTTTGTTTTGCTTTATCATGAGATTTTTTGAGGATATTCTGCAATTACATAGCTGATTTTTTTTGCCTTAAATATCCAGTTTATTGTACTTTGAAACAATGGGATTGTACTCTGAAACCTACCATAAATAAGTAAGCTAACAAAAACTATCAGGGAGTTCCCTGGTGGTCTAGTGGCCTGGGTTTAATCCCTGGTTGGGGAACTGAGATCCCTCAAACCACGTGGCGTGGCCAAAAAAAGAAAAAAAAGAAAATAAAAAGGCTCTTAATTAAAAAAATATTAAACCATCACAGCAGAAAACGTGAAACGGAAATATGTAATCAAATAAATGAAAAAAAGTTTTGAGAAGGATTGTAGAGGACTAATAGGAGATATCATCAGTGTGTTTCTTACTTGGTAGTTGTTTACTTTTAGGAAAAATCTTATCAGCTGGAGAGAGTTGCTCTTTTCTTTTAAGCTTGCTCTGGTTTCTCTGAAATCAGATTTTGTATTCCCAAGGCTCCACTCTGCAATGCCAGCACAAACATACATTAGCAGCTGTACAACACTTTAAAATAAAGAGATAGAAAGAAGGTATCAAGCAGTTTCTTACTGTGTTTTAGAACTTTTAGAAGTTTTAAAACAACTTCTTGGAGTTTTAGGGAGGAGAAAAATAAGAGTAAATATATTTCATGAAAAGTATATATCAAATAATAATGTGAATTAATTGAAAATATTCTATCATTGAGAGATTTAGGAAAATATTCCCATTATGTTTTATAAACTAATTACATGATGATTTATATTAACTGTGTAATTGAGTAAATCTGCTACCAGGTTTCTTTTTTTTTTTTTTTTTGCGGTACGCAGGCCTCTCACTGCTGTGGCCTCCCCCCGCCACGGAGCACAAGCTGTGGACGCGCAGGCCCAGTGGCCATGGCTCACGGGCCCAGCCACTCCGCGGCATGTGGGATCCTCCCGGACAGGGGCACGAACCCACGTCCCCTGCATCGGCAGGCGGACCCTCAACCACTGCACCACCAGGGAAGCCCCAGGTTTCTTTTTGTAGTTTGGTAGATACGTGCTGTTCTAGTAAATCTTTTATTAACTAGTGCATTGTATAGGCAAAGAAATGTAATAATTCTAAATAAAATAGTGAGATCTCTTTTTTGATAATGTGAAGGACTCAGATTATTCTGTACTAGTTTCTTAACTTCACAGAGGTATCCTGCTAGTTTAATACTTAGTATTGCTGCCTTGCATTTCAAGTGTCTCTAACTTTATATTATTGTTTGTGGTGGCAATATATTTACCTGTAATGTGTATATACATTGTGTCTGTGTGTACCAAAATACTGCAGTAGGCATACTAAGAGATAGTTCCTTTTGAGGAGAAAACTTTATTCATTTTTTCATTCTTTTTTGCACAGTTTGTGTCAGGTACAAGTTAATTGCCCTGGCTCTAATATTTGACATTTATTATGAAAACTTGTTCACCAATTTGTTAATGGCATGATTATTGATTTCATACTATGTACCTTTTCAACAGATCCTAGAAATCACTGGATGTAGATATTAATAAGGGTGCATTCTGTTTTCAGTTTATTACCTTAAATTTAAATATAAAGAGACAAAATTGGTATGCAAAAGAGATAAAAATGGTATATTTCTTGGATACATAGCTGCACTTCAAGGGAGATCTTCTGGCATTATCTCCATTCAGTCACCTATTTATTGAGGTCCAGTTTATGTACAGCAGATGGAGAGATTTTCTAAAAGTGAAAGAAAACAATATTTTGTTGTTAATATCACCCATTGATTAACACATATTTATTGATCATTTACTCTAAGTCAGTCTATGCTAGATGCTGAGGATATATTATACTTGCTTATAATCTAGTGGAAGAGAGTGACATGAATCAAATAACTTCAGAATTAAATTTAAAATTACTTACTGGGACTTCCCTGGTGATCCAGTGGTAAAGAGTCTGCCTTACAATGCAGGGGACACGTGTTCGATCCCTGGTCAGGGAACTAAGATTCCCACATGCTGCAAGCCAACTAAGCCCACGCACCACAACTGCTGAGCTTGAACGCCTCAACTAGAGAGCCTGCATGCCGCAAACTACAGAGCCCACGTGCTTTGGAACCTGCGTGCCACAACTATAGAGCACATGTGCCCTGGAGCCTGTGTGCCACAACTAGAGAAGAGAAAACCCACACGCCACAACTAGAGAGAAGCCTGCGCACCACAATGAAGAGCCTGTGCGCCGTAATGAAAGATCCCGCATGCCTCAATGAAGATCCCACGTGCTGCAACTAAGACCTGATGCAGCCAAAAATAAATAAAATAAATAAATCTTTAAAAAATAAAATTAATTACTAAGGAGAGGTATGTGGTCTTATGAGAACACACATTTGAGAGAAATAGAAAAAGTAATAGGTACATATTTGAATGATAAAAAGAAGTAGGAAACTACCCTTAGTAATCAGGAACAATTATACATGTATCATATATATCAGAGAGTTCTAGTGGTAAGAGTTTTGATAAAATTATGGGTGGGAGTAATTTTCCATTGGCTAGGTGAACTTAAACAATTTTGGTGTAATAAAGAACTATATAAAATAGATGATAAAGGTGATGTTAAATATAAAAACTGGACAATTAGAGAAAAACTATGGCTTTATTTTATATGCTTGGAATTGGTACAGTAAATTCATATGCTAAATTATTATTTCTTTACATACATTATTTTCTTATACACAGTGTTTCTTTGCCTTGAAAAGTAGGAAGATACAACTTTGGAAACTGAAGATAGCCAAATAAAGTTCTTTTTTAAGATTTTAATGGAAGCAGTAAAAATTTATATTACTTTTTCATTGATGTTTTAACTTTTTTGAAACTGTATAAAGGGAAGCCATTAGTTTCACTTTAAATTTGTCAGTTTTGCTTTGTTACATGAACTATTCATAATGTTGTTTGAATTGCCTAACTTATAAGAAATTTTAAAAATTAAGATTTTTATTTTTAAAAAATTTCTTTATTTTTTCATAACGAAGCCTAAATGTAAACTTTAAGTTCCTTATAATTAACTATTTAGCATTTTTGAGTCCTAGTTACACTGTTGTATAATGTTAGATCTGCTTCCCTACATATTTAATTCAATATATCATAAAGAATTGCTCCTACTAAAATATTTCTCTTGCTTAAATGGAAAAAATGAGGTATAATAATACTTAAGTTCTTATTAATTATCGAATGGTAGGTAATTTACAAATAATCTCAGGGTTTATACACCATCAGTCTTTCCTCTGTTTGCAGGGAAGCTGGCCAGACTTTATGACAGCACCTCTCACTTCATTACACAAGGTCCTTGAATGAATTTCATTTTTTAATGGATGCTGGAGGTAAAAATCCCTTGGTGCGTTGGAAGCTGGGAGAAGAGAAACTCATGCCTTTGGATTGTATATTTTAATCATGAGGACAGTGCCACTTACGTTCTTGCCCCCGCCTTGTTTGGCTATTTTCAATTTAGATTATCAAAAAGTAGCAATTTACTGCATTTATAGTTTTTGGCATAGAATATTCAGTACTGGGTGTTACTAGAAATACCAAACTGAAAATATTTTCTTCTCTCCCAGTCCTTGAATTTAAAACAAATGTTCCTTTAAGTAGCCCTGTATTCAACATTCAGCAGTGTTATTCTGGCTTTGAATATATAGTAGAACACGAAAGAAAAGTTGGATGTTTCAAACTAAATTGTAGTTGTATACTCTAATACACTGTAATCTTATGTATCAACTCCTGGGTTATAATGGTCTCCATGAGGGGTCAACTGTTGTACTTCAGATTAACAAACCATAAAATACTTTTTCCCTCTTTGTGTAGGGGACATCATTCTGTTCCCTAATTCTCAACCCTTGCACTCTCCAAGCTTGAATTTTCCCTTCAGCTAAAAAAAAGTACTTATGTACAGTAAGAATACTGCCCTTCCCCTCATCATGGTTCGGAAGTTAATCACAGGAGACATTTGTTAAGTTCTATATTTTATGAAAGGTGATACAGGTCAGAAATGTCTCAATAATTTTGCCACAAGATAAATCCAAAAGCAAGAGATAATTACCACATTTCCTGCTATTTGTACCATCATCCAAAATAATTTAACCCCAGAGCCTCACCATTTAAAAACAGTCATGCAGGTTAAACTTCTCTTCTCTAGTCTGGACATTTCTGTCACAGACTTAGTGAGGTAACTAAAAGCTGTGTGGATGAATAGCATAGAGGGACGCAATTCTTCCACATTCTCTGGATGCATGATGACATGGGGAGGACACTGAATGAGTTGTGATCTCTGGCGGATGTAAAATGAAGCAAAATGTACACTGGAAATAGGCATAAGCTTTAAACTTTTATGAGTTGAAGAAAATTCATGTGAGCAAAGATGCAACTTGTAAAGAGAGTCACATTTTCTGTTGAGGATATTGGGATATCCACAAGAAAAGCAACCACCTAGTAGAAAAGCTTCCAGCTTTTAAAAATGAGTTTTTTTCCCCAAAATACACAAACAGCTCATACAACTCAACAACAACAACAAAAACCCAATCGAAAAATGGGCAGAAGACATAAACACTTCTCCAAAGGCACATGAAAAGATGCTCAACGTCACTAATTATTTTAGAAATGCAAATCAAAACTACAATGAGGTACCACCTCACACTGGTCAGAATGGCCCTCATCAAAAAGCCTACAAATAACAAATGCTGGAGAGGGTGTGGAGAAAAGGGAACCCTCCTACACTGTTGGTGGGAATGTAAATTGGTGCAGCCACTATGGAAAACAGTATGGAGGTTCCTCAGAAAACTAAAAATAGAACTACCATATGATCCAGCAATCCCATTTGTGGGCATATATCCAGATAAAACTATAATTCAGAAAGACACATGCACCCCTATGTTCATAGCACTATTCACAATAGCTAAGACATGGAAACAACCTAAATGTTTTTTGATACATGAATGGTTAAAGATGTGATACATATATATAATGGAATACTACTCAGGCATAAAAAGAATGTAATGCCACTTGCAGCAACATGGATGCAACTAGAGATTATCATACTAAGTGAAGTAAATCAGCAAGAGAAAGACAAATATATGATATTACTTGTATGTGTAATATAAAAGGTGACACAAATGAACCTATCTATGAAACAGAATCAGGGATATAGAGAATAGACTGGTGGTTGCCCAGGGGGAGAGGGCTGGGAGAGGTTTGGATTGGGAGTTGGGGATTAGCAGATGCAAACTATTACATACAGAATGAATAAACAAGGTTCTGCTGTATCACATGGAATTATATTCAATATCCTGAGATAAACCATAATGGAAAAGAATATAAAAAAGAATGTGTATATATGTATAACTGAGTCACTTTGGTGTACAGCAGAAATTAACACAACATTGTAAATCAACTATACTTCAATAAAAAAAAAGAAAAATGAGGTTTTTTGAAAGCCATGGATCACTGGCTAGCTAATCATGTATTTACTCTTCTTTTTCTGTTTTATGGACAACAAGAGGTAGAATCAGACAGAAATAAGGTAATTTGGGTTTCAGATGTGCAGATTTTTGACACTTTGATACAGAGGAATGGTTATTCTAAATTACTTAAGTATGTATTTGAAAGAAGAAAGAAAACAATTAAAATTTCCAATCTTAAAAGAAATTGACAGTGATTTCAGAGACTCTCTAGTTCATCCTGTACAGATGAGGAAACTTAGGTGAATAGAACACAGAAAGTTAATGTAAACTGGTACTAGAAAGTTAATATAAACTGCCTTGGCCACCCCTGGTCCAGTGCTATTTTCAGTATTTTGTTCGATATATTTATAATAGTTCTTATTTGTCTATAAGATACACACATGATTTTCTCTATTTGTTACATTTAGAATTCAAGTAAAGTAACACATTTTAAAAATATTTTTGTTCATCTTTGAATATTAATTATAAAAATCATGTAAGTTAGGAGCTATACAAACATGTCACAGTTTTTTTTTTTCTTGTGTTATGCGGGCCTCTCACTGTCGTGGCCTCTCCCATTTGCGGAGCACAGGCTCCGGACGCGCAGGCCCAGCGGCCATGGCTCACGGGCCCAGCCGCTCCGCGGCATGTGGGATCCTCCCGAAACGGGGCACGACCCCGCGTCTCCTGCATCGGCAGGCGGACTCTCAAGCACTGCGTCACCAGGGAAGCCCAAACATGTCACAGTTTTGCTCTGTTTGCTTTTTTCAATGTTATATTGAGACTGTACATATGATACTGATCTCCTGGGTTTTTAGCTCTCTAGGTATGATAAAGATTTAAATATTGTTTACTTTCAAAAAGTTTAAAAAATATATAAATTAGTATATATTTTAAAGAAAGTGAAATGAAACATTTAAATTAGGAAATATTAGAAAAATTAAATTGGAAAGTATTTCAAACAGTGAAAAAACACTAATAAGACTAATCAATTTTAACAAATATTAGCATTTTGACATATTTGTTCTATATATTTTTGTTGTTTTAAAGAAATAAAAGGTCATAGAGACTGTTGACTCCCTCCACATCCCATTTTAGCCTATTTCACTTCTCCAGAGGTAACCACTATCCTGAAGTTGGTGTGTATTCTTCCTCCAAGATTTTATATTTCTATGTATGTGTGTATCCATAAATTATGTGTACCTGCTCTGCCAATATGGTGGCCACTACCCATTTAAATTAAAATTAAAATACAATAAAATACATTAAGTTCCTCAGGAGCACTAGCCACATTACAAGTATTCAATATTCACATGTGGCTTTAGGCCATTGTATTGGTGCAGATACAGAACATTTTCATCATGGCAGAAAGTTCTGGTCTATACCATTGCTTGCATGTTCTTAAACTTCATACAAATAGTATCATATTATTCATTTTCTGGAACATGTTTGTTTCACTCACCCCAGTGTTTTTGAGATTTATTTATAATGACACACTGATTTATGGACATTTATACTATTTCCAGTTTAATCTGCAGTGAGCCCTTTTATGCTTGTTTCTTTACACATGTGTGTGAAAGTTTCTTTAGGGTATGCATTTGTTGGTTTTAATCATTATCAACTTTACATGATGTGGCCAACTCATTCCCTAAAGTAGCTATACCAATTTATGCTTAAACCAGCATAAGATTTCCTTTACTCACATACTTGCTGATACTTAAAAATATTAGACCATAGTGTCAAATGTTATTTTGTTTTAATTTACATTTCCCTAGTATTTAGTGAGAATGAGCAACCTTTTATATATTTATTGGCTGTTTGGATTTCCTTTTCTGTGAATAGTGTATTCATATTCCTTTTTTTAAAATGTTTTTTTCTTTTTTCTTTAGAAGTTCTGTATAATATTCATTTTTGGTTATATGTATTATAAATTTGTTCCACTTTATGGCTTGTCTTTTTACTTTGTTTACAATGTCTTGATGTGTAGAAAGTTTTAAAATTTATTGTGTAAATTTTTTAGCCTTTGCTTTTAATGCTTGTACTTTTTTGGCTCTTGTTTAAGCAGGCTTTTCCTATTTTGATGCCATATGGTTCATTTCCTGCTTTTTCCTCTAATAGAGTTATAATTTTGCTTTCTAGATTTAGGTTTTTTAAATCCACCTGGGATTTATTTTGTGAGACAATGATCTAGTTTTTTTCCCCCATATATATAACAATTTCTCAGCATCATTTAAAAAAATAATTTCTCCTTTCCTTAGTGACTTGTATTCCTAACTTTTTCATCTTCCAACTTGCTATAAATAGGTGGATCTGTTTCTGGGTTCTCTGTTTTGTGTGGTTAGGTTTTTATCTCTGTGCCAGTATCATGCTATCTAAATTATCAAAGCTTTATAATATGATGGTGGCTGTTAGGGTAAGCCTTCCCACCTTGTTCATCTTCTTCAAAATTGTCCTATTTTCAGTCTCTTCTGTCACATGTGAAATGTAGGGTCATATATATTGTCAAGATCTGTTAACAACCCTCATAGGATTTCTATTGGAATTGAATTTATAGAGTAATTTAGTGGGAATAGACATTTTTATGAAACTCAGTCTTTCCATCCATCAACATGGTATATCTTTCAGTTCATCTCTGTTTCCATTTATGCCTGACAATAAAGTTTTATAATTTCCTTTATAGAGGTCTTACTCAGATTTTGTTAGATATTTTCTTAGGTACATTATGATTTTCTTTATATTGTGAATAAGATCATTAATTACATTTTTACTTGGTTATTCCTTGTGTATAGGAATGCTGTTAATTTTTTGTGTAGTGACCTTGTATCCAGTAACCTGTTGAACTGCATTATTAGTTTTGACAATTTTTAGATTCTCTTGGATCTTCTATGTAATTATATTATCTGCAAATAATGACTTTTAAAATGTCTTTAAGCTTTTAATACTTTTAAAATTGACTAGGATTTCCTGTACAAGGTTGAATAGAAGCAGTAAGAAAAAACGTTTTCACCTTATTTCTGACTTCAAATACTTTTAAAGTTTTACTATTAAATATCAAATTAAGGAAATTTCCTTGTATTCTTAGCTTGCTAAGAGGTTCTTAAAAAAGATAATGTATGCATGTTGAATTTTGTCCTGTATCTTTTTAAAAGATTATATAATTTTTTTCATTAATATGTTGATGTGACAATTATGTTAATAGGTTTTTAAGCGTTAGTCTATCCTTGAGTTCCTGAGATAAACCTTACTTGATCATGACATTGTTATGTAGACACGTGTATGTGTATATGTATATAGACATCCAGATGATGTACATAGACATACACTCTGCATGATTAAATTGATTAAATTTGCTAATACTTTGTATATAATTTAAAAAATGTAGGTTAGTAAATGAGACTAGGCTATGGTTTTTTTTCTTTTACAGTTTTTGTCATTTTGAGCATTAAGATTATACTAGCCTTATAAAATAAGCTGAACAGCTTTTTCTATTTTTCTGTTCTCTAAAATGTCTTATTTAAAATAAGGGTTACCTTTTTCTTTAAGATTTGGTACTACTTGTCTATAAACAGTCTTGGTCTGATGCTTTCTTGTGGATAGATATTTGACTGCTGGTTTAATTTTTTGATGTTCATGAATATATTCAGGTTTTTGATATTCTTATTGAGTCAAATTTAGGTTACTTATACAGGATATTCCAAGAGTCTTAGTGCAGTTTTAAATTTGAATGACTTCAAGAGTATAAATGCCACAGACTAGTACAATTGCTTAGATGTTTATATAAATTTAAGTTTTATGGTTTTTTAATCACAAAATTTTTTTCCTGTCAGGGTTTTTAATCTTTTTTTTTTTTTTTTTTTTTTTTTTTTTTTT
>NW_006797638.1:1863225-1894316 GCF_000442215.2 Lipotes vexillifer
CGGACTCCCAACCACTGCGCCACCAGGGAAGCCCCAGGGTTTTTAATCTTTAATCGAGACTGAAACTGAAACAAAGACTGGAACTGAAACAAAATATTAAAATTAAACATTTATTATTAAATTTCTTTACAAGTTTTCCCTCCTTTTTTCTTGTGCAGTTTATTTGTTGATGAATTCAGTTTATTAATCTGCTACATTTCCTACTGTGTTGGGGTTTCCGAGGACCACTGCTAGGTTCAGTGACGCACCAGGAGGACTCATAGGATTCAGCATGTAGTTGTATTCATGGATATGATTTATTATAGCAAAAGGATACAAAGTAATACCAGTAAAGGAGAAAGACAAATGGGGCAAAGTGTGGAGGAAACCAGGTACAAGCTTCTAAGAGTCTTCTAGTAGAGTCACACAGGATGTGCTTAATTTTAACCCTCAGGAATGAGTTGTGACAACACATTTGAAATGCTTAAAAGAAGAGTTCATCAGAGATTCAGTACCAGGGTTTTTATTGGAGGCTGGTTATGTAGGTATCTTCTGCCTGGTGTGTACCAAAATTCCAGACTCTCAGGAGAGCAGGTGTTCAGCATAAACCACATTGTACAAACAGTTTAAGCACATTGAGCATCCTTACCAGTTCTGGGAATAGTGGGAACCCTACTGAAATCCAAGTTCCCAGACACCTGCTAATGTCCAACCTTGCAAACAGGCTTTTCTAAGGATAGGAATTTCAGGCCTGCTATGTTAACTTTTTACTGCACACCTGCATTCAGGATTTTGCTGATTGCATCCTAGGTGGTGCTAAATATGTTACTCTGTCTCCTGTTTCTGTAGTTAGATGTAAAGGCTTACTCAGGCTTGATTTTATTTTATTTTTGCAAGAATATTTCATAGGTGGTGGAGTATACTTTCTATTGCATCATATCAGAAGGCATATAACATCTGGTTGCTCTTATTTTGTGTGCAGTGGAAAGATTGATCAGTAGTTTCAGCTATTGATCCATACCTTCCAAAATTCCCCATTTGCTGTTTACCTAATGATTTTAGCACCCGTTGATGAATCTGGCCAGATTTCATCATGCCCTACAGAGTTGTAAAATCTAACTTTCTTTTTTATTTATCAGCTGGAATATTTCTATAAAGAACTTGTCCTCATCAACTATTCAGTTACTCTGAGGTACAGTTAATAAAGAAAAGATAATAAAAATAATTCACGATTCTTTCCTTTTACTTACCTATTTTCATAATAATAAGTTGGCTCCATCGCATCCTCCAAAGGCAATATGTTTTTATTTATTTTTATTTTATTTTTTTGCGGTATGCGGGCCTCTCACTGTTGTGGCCTCTCCCATTGCGGAGCACAGGCTCCGGACGCGCAGGCTCAGTGGCCATGGCTCACGGGCCCAGCCGCTCTGCGGCATGTGGGCTCCTCCCGGACTGGGGCACGAACCCGTGTCCCCTGCATCGGCAGGTGGACTCTCAACCACTGCGCCACCAGGGAAGCCCCAATATGTTTTTATTTTTAAAAATTGTTAGAAACACATGAATCTTCAACATATTTAGTATTTTAATCCTTTGAAATATTATCTTTTTCCTAAAATTGTTCATCTTTTGCTGTCTCTTCAAGTTATCTCTGAGCCCTTTTGACTTAATACCGTTAGCTTTTAGTTATCTTCTTGTTTTCTGGTATAGTAAGGTAGTTCAGGCTCATTTTGTATGTCTCCTACCCTAGATCTGAGATCAAGCTGTTCTAAGAAACCCTAGTTCCTTTTAGTGCAAAATGGTATTTAGAGACCACAATCTGGATGATGGGGTGTTCAGTGCTCTGGATTTGTTAATGTATCTAGGGCTTTTTAATGGAAATATGAAGAGCTAGGCAAGGTCAGGTTTTTTTTTAGAAAAATATCTCATGAATTTATCCTGATATTTCCAATTCAAATTTGAGATTACAGGGTTTTTACTTGTTTTATTTTTGTGTTTTTAACATGCTGACATTGGTTTCTTGTGACATTAATAAAATTATTTGCTCTGTCTATGATAATCAGTATAACAAGACCAATGCCATTACTAATAATATGGTTACTGAAATTGTTTAAAAATTTTTTGCAGTTCTTTGGGTCTTTGTTGTATATCCTACTGAGGATTTACAATCAAATTACTCTGTTTTGAAGTCACTTGAAATAATTGTTCTCTGTGTGTTTACACTATCAACTTGATACATAGATTAGTTTGTTTCATTTTACTTTCACATTTTGGGAATCACTTTTAAAATTCTTGATTCAGTCTTGTTTTTTCAAAATTAATTAATTAATTAATTTTAATTTTGGCTGCATTGGGTCTTCGTTGCTGCACGCGGGCTTTCTCTAGTTGCGGGGAGAGGGGGCTACTCTTCATTGCAGTGCGCAGGCTTCTCATTGTGGTGGCTTCTCTTGTCACGGAGCACAGGCTCTAGGCACACGAGCTTCAGTAGTTGTGGCATGCGGGCTTAGTAGTTGTGGCTCACAGGCTCTAGAGCACAGGCTCAGTAGTTGTGGTGCACGGGCTTAGTTGCTCCGCGACATGTGGGATCTTCCCAGACCAGGGCTCGAACCCGTGTCCCCTGCACTGGAAGGCGGATTCTTAACCACTGTGCCACCAGGGAACTCTGATTCAGTCTTATTTTATAATTATGTTAGATGTTTACATAGTTTCAAAGTCAAATCTAGAAAAGATAAACTTGGAGAAGTCTAGCTTCTATTCTTCTCCCTTCCACCCTCTTCTCTCCCTTCCCACAAGCAAATAATTTAATTAGCTTTGATTGATCTCTCTTTTTTTAAAAAGATGGAACCAAATGTATGTGTTTATATATTTGTGTTTTCTTTCTTAGATAAACACATGCATACTTCTCACATTGTTCAGAACCCAGCTTTTATTTAATAATATTTCCTGGAGGTCATACCATAATAGTATAGTATAGTATACAAAAATTCTTATTAGGCTCTGTTTTTTATCTGGCATGGGATTACCATACCACGCATGTAAAGTAAATTTGAACCCCAAACCTATCTTTAGGTTTTGCTCTTTCATGGGAAACTTTTTTCTTATTTAGAGCTCTTGGCAGAGAACCAGCTTCCTTGCTGCTCTCCTGGGCCTGTGAATAGAGATTGTGTTTTGTTTTTAATACGCCTTTTTATGGAGTAAGCAATCTTTTTATTTGAACTTTTTACTCGAGTATATTAGTTGTTTTCTAACTCTCCTACTTGTGTGGGCCCCAAACCATGTATTCTATCCTTACATAAGGACCTTAAAACCTCAGCTATTGGCCCTTAGGCCCTGTTTCTACTCTGTACTTCTTAAATCGTCATGCTGTCAGCTTATACTCCTGTAACTGTGGCTTTGAGTTCTCTCTTTGTTTCTGGAGCCTGGGTATTTCTAAGCTATGTGTTTGTTTGTTTGTATTTCATCCAGCCCTTCTTTTTGTTTGGAACAGGAGTGATTCACTTTGTCATCTTGCCAGAAGTAGATCGACAGCATTTATTTTCTGTCACCCATGTCTGTGATCCCTTTTCTGTAATTAGCTGGCCAAAGGAATATATACATTCACACGTATTAATTTTATAAGATATAACT
The DNA here is from genome assembly GCF_000442215.2 of Lipotes vexillifer. Lineage (NCBI taxonomy): Eukaryota > Metazoa > Chordata > Mammalia > Artiodactyla > Lipotidae > Lipotes > Lipotes vexillifer. The sequence goes on from NW_006797638.1 coordinate 1,866,829, forward strand.
AAAATTATGATATTTCCTACCAAATCTTTTCCCATTTCTTTCACTTGAAATATTATTTATCTTCTGTTATGGTTATTTTAAGATATTTTTAGTACATTCTCTTCCTTTTTCTCCTCTCTGTCTTGTTTATTTTCCTCTTTCTCTTAGTCAAACAAAAATTTATGTAGGGAACCCAGGTCAACTAATCTTAGTGCTTCTTTCAAAAGATCAATAAATAAAATCAAAAGGCTTTTAGACAACAGCATGATAGTGAATATAAATTCTTTTTAGTAAAATAGAAAAAATTACCTAAGTATAATTTGTGAACTCTAGTGCAGATTATTGGTTTAGGGAATTTCTTGAGTCTGAAGCATTTTTATCTAATGACATTCATTCCTGTTTGATATTATGTGATATTATGTCTTTCACTTGTGCTGCCCTCTAACTTGTATCTTCCCTGTTACTTTCTTTTACACTTCTCTATTTGTAGGACAGGTGTTTCATTAAAACTATATCTAGTGTTAGCATGTGACATAGAGGAACTTTTGTATTTAATGCATTTCAACTAGATCTTTTGCTGTGCATTTTTGCAAGTTAAAATTTGGAGGCAATGTTAATATGCTTTAAATAGGTTGGAAATGTACAAGTTATAGTTAAATATTCAGATCCCTCAAAGAGATCTATAGCTTTTAGAAAAATTCTCCTTTGGGGATGACACATTTACCTGGAATTTTGAGCAGAGGCAAGAATTTTGCAAAAGTATAAGAAAAGTTGTTTCAACTATTTTCAGGTATCTTTTCCTTTAAAAAAAATTAAAAATTCAGTTAAAATTGATATACAATATTAGTTTAAGGTGAACAAAATAGTGATTTGATATTTTTATACATTATGAAATGATCACTGCAATAAGAACAGTTACCATTTATGATCATACAAAATTGTTATAATATTATTGAGTAGGTTTCCTGTGTGTACATTACATCCTCATGACTTATTTTATAACTGGAAGCTTGTATCTTATAATCCCTTTCACTCATTTTTCCATTCCTCTCACCTCCCTCCCCTTTGGCAGCCACCAGTTTGTTCTCTGTATCTATGAGTCTGTTGCTGTTTTGTTTTGTTTGTTCATTTGTCTTGTTTTTCAGATTCCACATATAAGTGGTTATCTGTTTTGGTATCAGGGTGATTCTGTACTTGTAGATTGAGTTTGGAAAGCATTTTTTCCTTTGCAATTTTTGGGAATAATTTTAGAAAGATAGAATAATTTAGAAAGATGGAATAATTTAGAAATAATTTAGAAAGATGGAATAATTTTAACTCTCCTTCAAATGTTTGGTAGTATTCACCTGTGAAGCTATCTAGACCTGGACTTTTGTTTTTTGGGGAATTTTTTATTACTGATTCAATTTTGTTACTTGTAATCAGTCTATTCAGATTTTCTGTTTCTGCATGATTCAGTTTTGAAGGATTGTATGTTTCTAGGAATTTATCCATATCTTCTGGGTTATCTAACTTGTTGGCATATAATTGATTATAGTATTCTCTTATGATCTTTTGTATTCCTGTGGTGTTGGGTGTGTTTCTCCTCTTTCACTTCTGATTTTATTTATTTGGGCTCTCTCTTTTTTTCTTGATGAGTCTGGCTAAAGGTTTGTCAATTTTGTTTGTCTTCTCAAAGAACCAATTCTTAGTTTTATTGATCTTTTCTATTGATTTGTTTAGTTTTATTTCTGCTCTGATCTTTATTAATTCCTCCCTTCTACTAACTGTGGACTTTGTTCTTTTTCTAGTTCCTTTAGATGTACATTTAGATTGTTTCTTCAGATTTTTCTTGTTTCTTGAGATAGGGCTATATCACTATGAACTTGCCTGTTAGAACTGCTTTTGCTGCATCCTGTAGATTTTGGACAGTTGTGTTTCCATTTTCATTTGTCTCAAGGTATTTTTTTTAATCCCTCTTTGATTTGTTTGTTGAAATTGGTTGTTCAGTATCATGTTGTTCAGTCTCCATGTGTTTGTGTTCTTTTTTTCCAATTTTCTTCTTGTAGTTGATGTCTAGTTTCATTCTGTATGGTGAGAAAAGATGCTTGATATGGTTTCAGTCTTCTTAGCTTTATTGAGACTTGTTTTCTGGCCTAACGTGATCTATCCCAGAGAAAGTTCCATGTGCACGTGAATAGAATGTGCATTCTGCTACTTTTGAATGGACTGGGGGTATTAAAGTCCCCTAGTATTATTGTATTGCTGTGTATTTCTCCCTTTATTTCTGTTAATATTTGCTTTACATATTTAGGTGCTCCTCTGTTGGGGGTGCCATAAGTGTTTACAAATGTTATATCCTCCTGTTGGATTGAATTCTTTCTCATTATGTAATATCCTCCCTTCCTTTTGTTTTAAAGTCTATTTTGTCTGATATAAGTATGGCTACCCAGCCTTCTCTTTGTTTCCATTTGCATGGAATAACTTTTTCCACCCGTTCACTTTTAGTCTATGTGTGTTTTAGATCTGAGGTGAGTCTTGTACGCAGCTTATAGAAGGCTCTTGTTTTTTATCCATTCAGCTACCCCTGTGTCTTGATTAGAGCAATTAGTCCATTTACACTTAAAATGGCAATAAGTACATACTATCAGTAATTACTTTGTTAGTTGTTTTCTGGTTTTCTTGTAGTTCTTCTCTGTTCCTGTCTTCTCTTGGCTTCTTCCCTTGCGGTTTGATGGATTCCTTTAGTATTATGTTTGTATTCTTTTCTCTTTATTTTTTGTGTATCCATTGTATAGATTTTTGGTTTGTGGTTACCATGTTGTTCATATATATTGACCTGTATATATATCCATCTGTTTTAAGCTGATAGTCACTTACGTTCAAAGACATTCTAAAAGTACCACATTTTTAACTACCCCACCCCATTTAATTTTTTTGGTGTCATATTTTACATCTTTTTAAAAAGTCTGTGTGTCCCTTAACTACCTAGTAGTTGTAGTTGATTGTACTACTTTCATGTTTACCCTTTATACTAGCTTTTTAAGTGGCTGATCCACTTGCCTTTACTATATATTTGCCTTTACCAATGAGATTTTTTTTTATTTCATATATTCTTATTTATAGTTGTAGCCTTTTCTGCTTAAAGATGACCCTTTAACATTTTTTGTAAGTCCAGTTTAGTGGGGATGAACTCCTTTAGTTTTTGCTTGTCTGTGAAACTCTTTATCTCTCTTTCAGTTCTAACTGACAAACTTGCCAGATGGAGTATTCTAGGTTATAAGTTTTTCCTGTCAGCACTTTAAATATATCCTGCCACTCTCTTCTGGCCTGTAAAGTTTCTCCTGAAAAATTATCTGGTAGTCTTCCCTTGTATGTGATTAGTTGTTTTTCTCTTGCTACCTTTAGGATTCTCTCTTTAACTTTTGCCATTTTAATTGTATGTCTTGGTGTGGTTCTGTTTAGGTTCATCTTGTTTGGGACTCTGTGCTTCCTATGCCTAGATGTCTGTATCCTTCCCTGGGTTAGGGAAGCTTTCAGCCATTATTTTTTCAAATAAGTTTTCTGTCTCTCTTTTCTCCCTCTAAGACACCGATAATGCAAATATTAGTATGCTTGATGTTGTCTCAGAGGTCCCTTAAACTCACCTTATTTAAAAAAAATTCTTCTTTTTGCTGTTCTGATTAGGTAATTTCCACTATTCTATCTTCCAGATCACTTACTCATTCTTCTGTATCATCTAATCTGCTGTTTATTCCCTCTAGTGTATTTTTTATTTCAGTTATTGTATTCTTTAGTTTTGATTGGTTCTTTCTTATACTTTCTAAGTCTTTGTTGAAGTTCTCACTGAGGTTCTCCACTTGTCTCCTGAGTTCAGTAAGCATCCTTATAACAGTTTCTTTGAATTCTGTATCAGGTGAATTACTTATCTCCATTTTCAGTAGCATTTTTTTTCCATTGGGTTTTATTTTGTTCTTTTGTTTGAAACATATTCCTCTGTCTCCTCATTTTGTTTGAATTTAAGTTTTTGTTTCTCTGAATTAGGTGAAACAGCTACTTCTCCTGGTCTTGAAGGAGTGGCCCTGTATGGGAGCATCCCCTGTGTGGACTCCTAGAACCTGACGGCTTTGGAAGGCTTGCTGGAGCTAGAGTGGCCAGGGGCTAGGGCCTAGGGGCAGTCCCTGGGGAGCATTGCATCTGAGGCTGACTTGGCAGGGCAGCTAGGGCTAGAGCAGGCCCAGGTTGGGGTTTGTCCTTGGGGAGTGCTGTGCCCAAGGCAACATTGATACGGCAGCTAGGTCTGAAGTGTTTCCTGGCTGGGAGCAGTCCCTAGGCCAAGGCTGCCTTGGTGGGGCAGCTGGAGCTGGAGCAGGTGTGGGTGGGGGAGTCCTAGATGGACTCAAGTGATGACTCTCACTTGTGCCTTTGATCTCAGAGAGAGCTCCAGCAGTTCTCTTTCCATTTTGCTCTAGGGTTAGTAAATGAATTCCTTCCTGTGTAGTCTAGGTGCTCTTTAAACTGCGTTGTTGTTGTTGTTGTTGTTTTTTTTTTGAGGTACGTGGGCCTCTCACCGCCGTGGCCTCTCCCGTTGCGGAACACAGGCTCCGGGCGCGCAGGCTCAGTGGCCATGACTCACAGGCCCAGCCGCTCCGTGGCATGTGGGATCCTCCCGGACCGGGGCACAAACCCGCATCCCCTGCATCGGCAGGCGGACTCTCAACCACTGTGCCACCAGGGAAGCCCTAAACTGCTGTTTTTTTCACTGTCTCCCAGGGTGTGTGATTCTGTGCTCAGACCCCTAAGCAGTTTCCCTCCCTACTGAAAGTTGCTGTCTGGGGTGGGTTCCCATGGATCCTGTGTCTCTGTCTTTCCTACACATTTCTATGTGGTCCTTCTATGTGCACAGTTGTTCAGTCAGACCTTAGTCTTCTTCAAGAGGAATTACTCAGTATGTGGGTGTGGACTTGTGTCCATGGGAGGTGAGCTCAGGGTCTTCCTTTACCATCATCTTGTACCTCTCCAGTCCCATTTTTGAGTTTCTTAAGTGATAAAAATGATAGTAATTGTATTCCTACTTATTTTTGTTAGCTTTTATCTCATATTACGTACAATGTTTTAACCAGAGAGAAAAACAGTGCAAGAAATACAATTAAATCTTTCATTAGACTACTTTAAGTGACTCTTAGGTACCCCAAAAGATATTAATACTATGGTTTTCTTTTTTGTTATAAGACTTATTTTTAAAGAAAGTTTGAAGCATAATACTTCAGTTATTTTTTTAAAAGACCACTTAGACAATCCAGTGCAAAAATGGAGTAATGCTATTTAAACTTGTGCATTGATCAAAATTAAAAGTGAAATGTTTTCTAATTGACCCTTGCTTAATTAAGATCATGAAGTATAGACATTTACTGACATGTTTATTGAAAACATGAGGAATGTGAGAAACTTAATGAGCATCTTAACATTGACTTTTCCCGATACTTCAGGCTATGACATTCGCCATCATTTTCTTTATATATTCATGATGTCATCTGTGTCAAAGTTACATCAACTTAGATTTATGAATATGTATTACATTAAATGTACTTGAGAATAGTATATATGTTTAAATATGAATTTATAGGTGGAGACAGTAAAACAAATATTAATAAGGAAAAACAGAGTTCAACAAAGTAACAACCCAAGGTCCTGTAGTTGTCACTATTCCACAGTGATGTGGAATTAAGAGAAAAAACTCAATTTTCTGTCTAATTGAATTTGCAAAAGCTGGATCTTTTATCCACATGTTTAAAACAGGAGCGTGTCTTTTCTCAGAACCTGTAAACCAACTAGTTGAAAGATTGACAGCTGAGTGAAGAGAACACAACCTTATATTTGGTTTTAGGCAGCCGGAGTTTTAATCACAGCTCTGGTGGTGAGGGGAATGTGAAGGTTTGCCTTTCACACAGCAACTTAAACAAATATAGCATAATATCTCCATTGCTATCCAAGTCATTTCCTGCTTTTCAGCATTCTTCACACACATTCTACACATTGCAGTAATAGAAATTCTATCAGAAATCTGGGCTTTGAGTTATTTGGCATTTATCACAGTCTACGGAAGTGACTAGATAAAGCTACTACTAATCACTGAAGCAGTGTGAAAGAATTACATCTTTCAAAAAAGTGCTCTACTGAATATATTACAAAAATTTAAGAAAGTGCTACATATTAGAAGTCCAGTCATTTAGGCAGAGTATTTCAGAGTCATTGAGCTTCTTCTCAGGTAGTTTTCTCTGTATGTAAAGCTACCTCATTGAAAATTGGCACCATTCAATGCTGATATGTGTCTCCATGGTAAAGAGGAAGCTAACTAGAGCAAACACTTAGGAAGATACCTATGTACCTGCATATAATATGTCTTTCTTTTGCTGGCAATGAAGAGACAGTCATCTCTTTATCATGCACCCAGAGATCTTGACTCCTTTAGAGGGATCAGAATTAGGTGAAAAGTTGTTGTGCTTTGAGATACCAAGGATGCATATTCAATTAACAAGAAAAAAATACCACAAAAGTCATGATATGTAAATTAAGAGTGCTTGGGAGCAATTATTTTATATGGCAAAGCTAGAAAGACTCATGAACAAATAAATGTAGAAAACATGTTTATCTGTTTAGCTGGGCAAACAGTTTCCATAATGCATATATTAAAGGAGGATGCCGGGACTTCCCTGGTGGTGAATGGTTAAGAATCCGCCTGCCAATGCAGGGGACATGGGTTCGACCCCTGGTCCGGGAAGATTCCACATGCCATGGAGCAGCTAAGCCCGTGCACCACAAGTACTGAGCTTGTGCTCTAGAGCCCATGAACCACAACTACTGAAGCCTGCACGCCACAACTACTGAAAACCATGTGCCTAGAGCCCGTGCTCTGCAACAAGAGAAGCCACCACAATGAGAAGCCCGTGTACTGCAACGAAGAGTAGCCCTGGCTGGCTGCAACTAAAGAAAGCCTGCACGCAGCAACGAAGACCCAATGCAGCCAAAAAAAAAAGGACTATGCCTAAGTATTTCAGAATACTCAAGGTAGGGAGACATGGTAGAAAGAGAAGGGAATAATAGCAGAATTACTTGAATAAAAGCAACTCTGACAAAGTTGCTGGTGGGGATTCTCCTGTATGGGCCAAGCCATACCATGACCCCAGTTCTGATTTTTTTTTTTAATAGCTTTATTGGAGTATAATTGCTTTACTATGGTGTGTTAGTTTCTTCTTTATAACAAAATGAATCAGCTATACATATACATATATCCCCATATCTCCTCCCTCTTGCATCTCCCTCCCACCCTCCCTATCCCACCCCTCTAGGTGGTCACAAAGCATTGAGCTGATCTCCCTGTGATATGAGGCTGCCTCCCACTAGCTATCTGTTTTTGTTTTTAACATCTTTATTGGAGTATAGTTGCTTTACAATGGTGTGTTAGTTTCTGATTTATAACAAAGTGAATCAGTTATATACATACACATATGTTCCCATATCTCTTCCCTCTTGCGTCTCCCTCCCTCCCACCCTCCCTATCCCACCCCTCTAGGTGGTCACAAAGCACCGAGCTGATCTCCCTGTGCTATGCGGCTGCTTCCCACTAGCTATCTATTTTACGTTTGCTAGTGTATATATGTCCATGCCACTCTCTCACTTTGTCACAGCTTACCCTTCCCCCTCCCAGTATCCTCAGGTCCATTCTCTAGTAGGTCTGTGTCTTTATTCCTGTCTTACCCCTAGGTTCTTCATGACCATTTTTTTCTTCTTTCTTAGATTCCATATATATGTGTTAGCATATGGTATTTGTTTTTCTCTTTCTGACTTCACTCTGTATGACAGACTCTAGGTCCATCCACCTCACTAAAAATAACTCAATTTCATTTCTTTTTATGGCTGAGTAATATTCCATTGTATATATGTGCCACATCTTCTTTATCCATTCATTTGTTGATGGACACTTAGGTTGCTTCCATGTCCTGGCTATTGTAAATAGAGCTGCAATGAACATTTTGGTACATGACTCTTTTTGAATTATAGTTTTCTCAGGTTATATGCCCAGTAGTGGGATTGTTGGGTCATAAAGTAGTTCTATTTTTAGTTTTTTAAGGAACCTCCATACTGCTCTCCATAGTGGCTGTACCAGTTTACATTCCCCCCAAGAGTGCAAGAGGGTTCCCTTTTCTCCACACCCTCTCCAGCATTTATTGTTTGTAGATTTTTTTGATGATGGCCATCCTGACTGGTGTGAGGTGATACCTCATTGCAGTTTTGATTTGCATTTCTGTAATGATTAATGATGTTGAGCATCCTTTCATGTGTTTATTGGCAATCTGTATATCTTCTTTGGAGAAATGTCTATTTAGGTCTTCTGCCCATTTTTGGATTGGGTTGTTTGTTTTTTTGATATTGAGCTGTATGAGCTGCTTGTAAATTTTGGAGATTAATCCTTTGTCAGTTTCTTCATTTGCAAATATTTTCTCCCATTCTGAGGGTTGTCTTTTGGTCTTGTTTATGGTTTCCTTTGCTGTGCAAAAGCTTTGAAGTTTCATTAGGTCCCATTTGTTTATTTTTGTTTTTATTTCCATTTCTCTAGGAGGTGGGTCAAAAAGGATCTTGCTGTGATTTATGTCATAGAGTGTTCTGCCTGTTTTCCTCTAAGAGTTTGATAGTGTCTGGCCTTACATTTAGGTCTTTAATCCACTTTGAGTTTATTTTTGTGTATGGTGTTAGGGAGTGTTCTAGTTTCATTCTTTTACATGTAGCTGTCCAGTTTTCCCAGCACCACTTATTGAAGAGGCTGTCTTTTCTCCACTGTATATTCTTGCCTCCTTCATCAAAGATAAGTTGACCACATGTGTGTGGATTTATCTCTGGGCTTTCTATGCTGTTCCATTGATCTATATTTCTGTTTTTGTGCCAGTACCAAACTGTCTTGATTACCGTAGCTTTGTTGTATAGTCTGAAGTCAGGGAGCCTGATTCCTCCAGCTCTGTTTTTCTTTCTCAAGATTGCTTTGGCTATTTGGGGTCTTTTGTGTTTCCATACAAATTGTGAAATTTTTTTGTTCTAGTTCTGTGAAAAATGCCATTGGTAGTCTGATAGGGCTTTCATTGAATCTGTAGATTGCTTTGGTTAGTATAGTCATTTTCACAATGTTGATTCTTCCAATCCAAGAACATGGTGTATCTCTCCATCTGTTTGTATCGTCTTTAATTTCTTTCTTCAGTGTCTTACAGTTTTCTGAATACAGGTCTTTTGTCTCCTTAGGTAGGTTTATTCCTAGGTACTCTATTCTTTTTGTTGCAGTGGTAAATGGGAGTGTTTTCTTGATTTCATTTTCAGAATTTTCATCATTAGTGTATAGGAATGCCAGAGATTTCTGTGCATTAATTTTGTATCCTGCTACTTTACCAAATTCATTGATTAGCTCTAGTAGTTTTCTGGTAGCATCTTTAGGATTCTCTATGTATAGTATCATGTCATCTGCAAACAGTGACAGCTTTACTTTTTTTCCGATTTGTATTCCTTTTATTTCTTTTTCTTCTCTGATTGCTGTGGCTAAAACTTCCAAAACTATGTTGAATCATAGTGGTGAGAGTGGGCAACCTCATCTTTTGCCTGATTTTAGAGGAAATGGTTTCAGTTTATCACCACTGAGAATGATGTTGGTTGTGGATTTATCGTATATGGCCTTTATTATGTTGAGGTAAGTTCCCTCTGTGCCTGCTTTCTGGAGAGTTTTTTTTTTTTTTTAATCATAAATGGGTGTTGAATTCTGTCAAAAGCATTTTCTGCATCTGTTGAGATTATCATATGGTTTTTATCCTTCAGTTTGTTAATATGCTGTGTCACATTGATTGATTTGAGTGTATTGAAGAATCCTTGCATCCCTGGGATAAACGCCACTTGATCATGGTGTATGATCCTTTTAATGTGCTGTTGGATTCTGTTTTCTAGTATTTTGTTGAGGATTTTTGCGTCTATGTTCATCAGTGACATTGGCCTGTAGTTTTTTTTGTGTGTGACATCTTTGTCTGGTTTTAGTATCAGGGTGATGGTGGCCTCGTAGAATGAGTTTGGGCGTGTTCCTCGCTGTGCTATATTTTGGAGCAGCTTTAGAAGGATACCTGTTAGCTTTTCCCTAACCGTTTGATAGAATTCACCTGTGAAGCCATCTGGTCCTGGGCTTTTTTTGTTGGAAGATTTTTAATCACAGTTTCAATTTCAGTGCTTGTGATTGGTCTGTTTATATTTTCTATTTCTTCCTGGTTCAGTCTTGGAAGTTTGTGCTTTTCTAAGAATTGGTCCATTTCTTCCAGGTTGTACATTTTATTGGCATAGAGTTACTTGTAGTAATCCCTCATGATTCTTTGTATTTCTGCAGGGTCAGTTGTTACTTCTTCTTCATTTCTAATTCTGTTGATTTGAGTCTTCTTCCTGTTTTTCTTGATGACTCTGGCTGATTGTTTATCAATTTTGTTTATCTTCTCAAAGAACCAGGTTTTAGTTTTATTGATCTTTGCTGTTGTTTCCTTCATTTCTTTTTCATTTATTTCTGTTCTGATCTTTATGATTTCTTTCCTTCTGCTAACTTTAGGGGTTTTTTCTTGGTTCTTCTTTCTCTAATTGCTCTAGGTGTAAGGTTAGGTTGTTTATTTGAGATGTTTCTTGTTTCTTAAGGTAGGATATACTGCTTTAAACTTCCCTCTTAGAACTGCTTTTGCTGCATCCCATAGGTTTTGGGTCATCATGTTTTTATTGTCATTTGTTTCTTGGAATTTTTTGATTTCTTCAGTTATCTCTTGGTTATTTGGTAGTGTATTGGTTAGCCTCCATGTGTTTGTAGTTTTTACAGTTTTTTTCCCTGTAATTGATAGCATTGTGGTCAGAAACGATAAGTGATACAATTCAATTTTCTTAAATTTACCAAGGCTTGATTTGTGACCGAAGATATGATCTTTCCTGGAGAATGTTCCATGAGCACTTGAGAAGAAAGTGTAATCTGTTGTTTTGGGGTAGAATGTCCTATGAATATCAATTAAGTCCATGTTGTTTAATGTATCATTTAAAGGTTGTGTTTCCTTATTTATTTTCATTTTGGATCATCTGTCCATTGGTGAAAGTGGGGTGCTAAAGTCCCCTACTATGTGTTACTGTTGATTTCCCTTTTTATGGCTGTTAGCAGTTGCCTTATATATTGAGGTGCTCCTATGTTGGGTGCATAAATATTTACAATTGTTATATCTTCTTCTTGGGTTGATCCCTTGATCATTATGTAGTGTCCTTTTTTGTCTCTTGTAATAGTCTTTATTTTAAAGTCTATTTTTTCTGATATGAACATTGCTACTCCAGCTTTCTTTTGATTTCAATTTGCATGGAATATCTTTTTCCATATCCTAACTTTCAGTCTGTATCTGTCCCAGGTCTGAAGTGAGACTCTTGTAGACAGCATATATAGGGGTCTTGCTTTTGTATCAATTCAGCCAGTTGATTTCTTTTGGTTGGAGCATTTAATCCATTTACATTTAAGGTAATTATCAATATGTCTGCCTCTATTACCATTTTCTTAATTGTTTTGAGTTTGTTATTGTAGGTCTTTTCCTTCTCTTGTGTTTCCTGTCTAGAGAAGTTCCTTTAGCATTTGTTGTAAAGCTCGTTTTGTGGTGCTGAATTTTCTTAGCTTTTGCTTGTTTGTAAAGGTTTTAATTTCTCCGTCAAATCTGAATGAGATCCTTGCTGGAAGAGTAATCTTGGTTGTAGTTTTTTCCCTTTCCTCACTTTAAATATGTCCTGCCACTGCATTCTGGGTTGCAGAGTTTCTGCTGAGAAATCAGCTGTTAACCTTATGGGGATTCCCTTGTAAGTTATTTGTTGCTTTTCCCTTGCTGCTTTTAATATTTTTTCTTTGTATTTAATTTTTGATAGTTTGATTAATATGTTTCTTGGTGTGTTTCTCCTTAGATTTATCCTATGTGGGACTTTCTTTGCTTCCTGGACTTGATTCAGTATTTTCTTTCCCATATTAGGGAAGTTTTCAACTATGATCTCTTCAAATATTTTCTGAGTCCCTTTCTTTTTTTCTTCTTCTTTTGGACCCCTATAATTTAAATGTTGGTGCATTTAATGTTGTCCCAGAGGTCTCTGAGACTGTCCTCAATTCTTTTCATTCTTTTTTCTTTATTCTGCTCTGCAGTAGTTATTTCCACTATTTTATCTTCCAGGTCACTTTTCTGTTCTTCTGCCACAGTTATTCTGCTATTGATTCCTTCTAGAGAATTTAAAATTTCATTTATTGTTCATCATTGTTTATTTGCTCTTTAGTCCTTCTAGGTCCTTGTTAAACATTTCTTGTATTTTCTCCATTCTGTTTGCAAGATTTTGGATCATCTTTACTATCATTACTCTGAATTCTTTTTCAGGTGTACTGCCTATTTCCCCTTAATTTTTTGGTCTTGTCAGTTTTTACTTTGGTTCTTCATCTGCTGCATATTTCTCTCTCTCCTCATTTTGCTTCACTTACTGTGTTTGGGTCTCCTTTTGGCAGGCTGCAGGTTTGTAGTTCCCGTTGTTTTTGTTATCTGCCCCCAGTGGGTAAGGTTGGTTCAGTGGGTTGTGTAGGCTTCCTTGTGGTGGGGACTGGTGCCTGTGGTCTGGTGGGTGAGGCTGGATCTTGTCCTTCTGGTGGGCAGGACTGCATCCAGTGGTGTGTTTTGGGGTGTCTGTGAACTTATTATGATTTAGGCGGCCTCTCTGCTAATGGATGGGGTTGTGTTCCTCTCTTGATAGTTGTTTGGCATGCAGTGTCCAACTTTGAATTTGCTGGTCGTTGAATGGATCTGGATCTTAGTGTTAAGATGGAGATCTCTTGGAGAACTCTTGCCGATTGATATTATGTGGGGCTGGTAGGTCTCTGGTAGGCCATTGTCCTGAACTCGGTGCTCCCACCTTAGAGGCTCAGGCCTGACCCCTGGCCGGAGCACCAAGACCCTGTCAGCCACAAGGCTTGGAAGAAAAGGGAGAAAAAAGAAAGGAAAGAAAAGTAAAATAAAATGAAGTTATTAAAATAAAATAATTATTAAAAAAAATAGGAGAGAGCAACCAAACCAATAAACAAATCTACCAATGATAACAAGCCTTAAAAACTATACTTAAAAAAAAAATGGACAGACAGAACCCTAGGACAAATGGTATATGCAAAACGGTACAGACATAATTACACAAAGAAGCATGCACATACACACTCACAAAAAGAGAAAAAGGAAAAAAAATATATGTAACAAGGAAAAGAGAAACCAAATCTATAAACAAATCTACCAATGATAATAAGGTCTAAATACTAAACTAAGATAAACATAAAACCAGAAACAAATTATGTGCAGAAAGCAAACCCCACCTCTACACTTCCTCCCAAAGTCCACCTCCTCAATTTTGGGATGGCTCGTTGTCTCTTCAGGTATTCCACAGATGCAGGGTACATCAAGTTGATTGTGGAGATTTACCGCTGCTCCTGAGGCTGCTGGGAGAGATTTCCTTTTCTCTTCTTCGTTCGCACAGCTCCTGGGGTTCAGGTTTGGATTTGGCCCTGCCTCTTTGTGTAGGTCGCCTGAGGGCATCTGTTCCCTGCCCCGACAGGGTGGGATTAAAGTAGCAGCTGATTAGGGGGCTCTGGCTCACCCAGGCTGGGGAGAGGGAGAGGTACGGGATGCAGGGTGAGCCTGCGGGTGCAGAGGCCAGCATGATATTGCAACAGCCTGAGGCATGCTGTGTGTTCTCCTGGGAGAGTTGTCCCTGGATCACAGGACCCTGGCAGTGGTGGGGCTGCACCGGCTCCTGTGGGGGGTGTGGATAGTGACCTGTGCTTGCACACAGGCTTCTTGGTGGCTGCAGCAGCAGCCTCAGCATTTCATGCCTATCTCTGGTTTTCATGCTGGTAGCCACGGCTTGAACCCGTCTCGAGCTCATTTGGGCAGTGTTCTGAATCCCTTCTCCTTGCTTACCCTGAAACAATGGTCTCTTGCCTCTTAGACAGTTTCAGACTTTCTCTTTGACTCCCTCCTGGCTAGCTATGGCGCCCTAGCCCCATTCAGGCTGTGTTCACGCGGCCAACCGCAGTCCTTTCCCTGGGATCTGACCTCAGAAGCCTGACCCTCAGCTCCACGCCCCCACCTGCCCTGGCAGGTGAGCACACAAGCCTCTCGGGCTGGTGAGCGCCGGTCGGCCCCGATCCTCCGTGCGGGAGTCTCCCCGCTTTGCCCTCCGCACCCCTGTGGCTGCGCTCTCCTCCGCGGCTGCGAAGCTCCCCCCCTACCCCCGTTTCCACCAGTGAAGGGGCTTCCTAGTGTGCGGAAACATTTCCTCCTTCATGGCTCCCCTCCAGAGGTGCAAGTCCCGTCCCTATTCTTTTTTCTCTGTTTTTTCGTTTTTCTTTTGCCCTACTCAGGTATGTGGGGAGTTTCTTGTCCTTTGGGAAGTCTGAGGTCTTCTGCCAGCGTTCAGTAGGTGTTCTGTAGGAGTTGTTCCACATGTAGATGTATTTTTGATGTATTTGTTGGGGAGGCAGGTCATCTCCACATCTTACTCCTCTGCCATCTTGAAGGTCCTCCTGAAATCTTTTTTTTTTTTTTTTTTCTGTACACGGGCCTCTCACTGTTGTGGCCTCTCCCACTGCGGAGCACAGGCTCCAGACGTGCAGGCTCAGCAGCCATGGCTCAGGGGCCCCGCCACTCCGCGGTATGTGGGATCTTCCCGGACCGGGACACGAACCCGTGTCCCCTGCATCAGCAGGTGGACTCTCAACCACTGTGCCACCAGGGAAGCCCTGAAATCTCTTTTTTTTTAATGGTGGTGTTTATAGCTATAAATTTCCCTCAGAGCTCTGGTTTTACTACATCTTATAAGTTTTGGTGTGTTGTGTTTTTATTTTTTTATCTCAAAGTATTTTCTTATTTCCCTAGTGATTCTTTCCTTGATTTATTGGTTCCTTAAGAGTTTGTTGGGACTTCCCTGGTGGTACAGTGGTTAAGAATCTGCCTGCTAATGCAGGGGACATGGGTTCAAGCCCTGGTCCAGGAAGATCCCACATGCTGCGGAGCAACTAAGCCCATGCACCACAACTACTGAGCCTGCGCTCTAGAGCCCGCAAGCCACAACTACTGAGCCCACATGCCACAACTACTGAAGCCTGTGTGCCCAGAGCCTGTGCTCCTCAACAAGAGAAGCCACCACAATGAGAAGTCTGCGTGTGGCAACGAAGCGTAGCCCCTGTTTGCTGCAACTAGAGAAAGCCCGCACGCAACATCGAAGACCCAACACAGCCAACAATAAATTAAAAAAAGAAAAATAAAACTTAAAAAAAAAGTGTGTTATTTACTTTCCATGTATTTAAGAGTTTTCCTGTTTTCCTTTTGTTATTGATTTCTAGCTTTGTTCCATTGTGGTTGGTTCCACTGTAAACATCCATTGTATGATTTAGGTATTTTGACATTGAGAATTATTTTATGGCCTAACGTATGGTCTATTCTGTAGAATCTTCTGCATGCAGTTGAGAAGAATATGTGTTTTGCCATTGTTACGTGGCAAGTTCTGTATATGTCTGTCAGGTGTAGGTGATTTATAGTGTTTCTCAAGTCCTCTATTTCCTTAGTGATTTTCTGTCTACATGTCCTCTACATTATTGAAAGTGGGCTGTTGAAGTTTCCAACTGTTATTGGAGACTGTCTGTTTCTCACTTCAGTTCTGTCACTGTTTGCTTCATATACTTTGAGGCTCTTTTGTTTGGTATGTATATGTTTATAATTGTTATATCTTCCTGGTGAATTGATCCTCTTGTCAGTATAAAATGTCTTTCTTTGTCTCTTGCAGCAGTTTTGTATGTAAAATCAGTTTTGTCTGATATCAATATACATAGCCAGGCTTCCTTTTGGTTACTGTTTGCATGGAGCATCTTTCTCCATCCCTTGACTCTCAACCTGTTTGTGTCTTTGGGTCTAAAATTAGTCTCTTATAAGCAGCATATAGCTGTATCATGTTTTTTAAAAAAATTATTCTGCCAATATCTTTTAATTGATGAGTTTAACTCATTTACATTTAAAGTAATTACTGACAACGAAGGACTTGTATCTGCAATTGTGCTATTTGTTTTCTGTGTCATTTTTTGTTGTTCCTCAGCTTCTTTGATACTGACTTATTTTGTGTTTGATTTATATTTTCTGTATACATTTCCTTTCCCTTTCATTTTACATAGTTTTAGTTATTAGTGGTTACCATGGGAATTACAGTTATCCTAAATTTATAAAGCTATAGTCTGAATTGATATCAACTTAACTTCAATAGCATACATTAACAATACTCCTAACTGGCTCCATCTTCCCCTTTATGTTGTTATTGTTATAGATTGAGTCTTTATGCATTGTGTGCCCATTAACATAGATTTATAATTATTGTTTTATACATTTGTCTTTTAAGTGAAATAAGAAATAAAATGAGGAGTTATCTACCAAAAATACAGTATTACTAGGTTTTATATTTATCTGTGTAGTTACCTTTACCATTGTTCTTTATCTCTCTGTGTGGCTTTGAATTACTCTCTAGTATTCTTTTATTTCAACCTGAAGGATTCCCTTTATCATTTCTTATAGAGCAGATTACTAGTAACAAATTCCCTTAGCTTCTGTTTGACTAGGAATGTCATCATTTCTCCTTTATATTTGAAGGATTGTTTTGCTGAATACAGAATTCCTGGTTGACATGCTTTTCCTTTCAATTCTTTAAATATATTGCTCTACTGCCATTTAGTCTCTATGGTTTTCGATGAGAAATAGGCTGTTATTCTTTTTAAGAATGGCTTCTATGTGATTAATCACTTCTCTCTTGCTGCTTTCAAGATTCTCTCTGTCTTTGTCTTTCAGCAGTTTGATGATAATATGTCATGGTATGGATTTCTTTGAGTTTGTCCTGCTTGGAGTTTGTTGAGATTCTTGGGTGTGTGTATTTATGTATTTCATCAAATTTGGGAAGTTTTTGGACAGTATTTCCTCAAATATTTTTTTTGCCTTGTTTTCCTTGTCTTTTCCTTCTGGGACTCCTATTATATATATGTTGGTATATTTGATGCTGTCCCATAAGTTTCTGAGGGCTTGTTCATTTTTCTTTGTTTTCTTTCTACTCCTCAGACTGGGCAGATACATTTGCCCTGCCTTCGAATTTGATGACTCCTGCTCGTATCTGTTGTTGAATGCCTCTTGTGAATTTTAAAATTTTATCTATTGTACTTTTTTTTTTTTTTTTTGGTACGCGGGCCTCTCACTGCTGTGGCCTCTCCCGTTGTGGAGCACAGGCTCCGGACGCGCAGGCTCAGCGGCCATGGCTCATGGGCCCAGCCGCTCCGCGGCATGTGGGATCTTCCCGGACCAGGGCACGAACCCGCGTCCCCTGCATCGGCAGGCAGACTCTCAACCACTGCGCCACCAGGGAAGCCCTATTGTACTTTTTGATTCCCAAATTTCTACTTTGATCTTTTTAACAATTTCAGTCTCTTTCTTAATATTCCTTATTTGTTCATAGTTTTCTTGATTTCTTTTAATTCTTTGTCTGTGATGTTCTTTAGCTCTTTTAGCATATTTAAGACCGTAAATTTAAAGTCTTTGTCTAGTAAGTTAATGTCTGGGCTTCCTCAGGATGGTTTCCATGAATTTCTTTCTTTCCCTTTTTTTTTCTGTGAATGAGTGATACGTTCCTATTTCTTTGTGTGCTTTGTAATTTTCTTGTTGAGGTATGGACATTTTGAATATTGTAATGTAATTCTTGAAATCAGATTCTCCCACTACACCAAGGATTGTTATTACTTGATGAAGTCTGCAGTTGTTCATTTGTTTAGTGACTTTTCCAAATTGTTTTTTTGCAAAGCCTATATTCCTTGTCATGTGTGGTCACTGACATCTATGTTCTGTTATCTCTGTGGTCAGCTCGTGACCTGATAGAGATTTCCTTAAGTATCTGGATACAATAAGGTAAAATGTAAAGGGTATTCTGTCTCTTTAACTTCCTTCAATGATGCCAGGAAAGCAGTTCAACCCATTAAGGTTGAACTAATGGCCAGCCTCTGTGCTGACCCCTTAGTGAACTGCCAGGCAGATCAAAACACAGAAATCTGTTTTTTTGGAGGAAGATCCTTATTGTTCACCCTCATGCCAAAAAGTTGTATCAGGAATTCAGGCCATCATCCCCATGGTTACTTTCATTAGAGCTTGAGGATTGTTGCTGCTTTGCATGATGTTGAAATTGATGAAAATTTACCAGCCTCTTTCTTTGTCAAGCACTTCCCTGGATGCTACAAGTGTTCAACTAGACCCTAGAGTTCTGAAATACTTAATTCTAACTGTTCTTACCAGCTCGATAGTTGTTTTGGTGAAGGGACTGACTCTAGAGCTTCATACTCTGTCATCTACCATAATATCACTCCCTTCCATGTTCATTCTTAAAAGTGTTCCAGTTTGAACAATAAGTTTTATTGTCACCCATTGGTAATTAAATGACAGGGACAAGAGAAAAGATGAAAACAAGTTCTTACAGAAAACATAAGCCATGAGGATCATCAATAAATATCGATTGCTCAGAGTATAAGCTGTCAGATGAATGCTACAGGGTTTTCCTAGTTTCAGTTCAATATAGTTCCTCCCCTTTAGGAAGTTTTTATACTAGTCTAGCATCGGTACTATGAATGAATGCCTTTGTTGGAAGGCTTGACAGATAACATTGATTTTCATTGTGAGTTTATTTATGGGGGTATTGTCATTGTATCATGTGAACTGAGACATGGAGTATGTGGAACAGCCTTATCTCTTGTTGTTGACATGGGTGCTGTATTGTCTGTCTTTCTACTTGCTCCCCTTTTTCAAATCTGTGGGTGGGTCATGAACAATTGCTTCATGGCTGTGTGCAGTCTGCAGGCCTTATGTTGTGTAGGCCTGCTATAGACAATGCTCTTTAATTGGGCAGAAAAGTTGCTGCCTTGGCTTCTCTCCCATTGCAGAAAGCTGAGTACATGCTGTTACTGCAGCATTTCCAGTCTATGCCAGCTAGAGGAGCAAGATCCTAGGATTGAAAATCAAACTAGGGGCTTGACATGGTGATAAGTAGCACTGCATTTTGACTTTTGAGTCCGGTTATAATGTAAGGAGGTACTTTTTTGAACATGCATTAATATACATTTAATTATTCTAGAAATTCACTAGACTTCAACTGCTTTTAGAGTCCCACTTATGATGGTTCTCATCAAAGTTTTTGGTAACTACTCAGAAGAGAATAATAGAGTATAATTGGGAAATAGTACTTTCAATAAGAGATCTTGACTGTCTCTCCAGCTCTTCCACACATGCTTATAATGCTACAGGTAATAGAAAATTTAATCTTTAAAAATGTAAGTGAATAAAAGTGGAAAAGTGGAAATGAGTTGTTTACCTTTTCTCTTGATTTGTATTAAACATGAGTAAGCTTTTGGTGAAATTAGGTGAAACAGTTGCCTATTTCTGTAAGTAGCCACATCTTATGGTTGAATTTTAAATTCTAGAAAAAGAGGGTTGTCATAAAATGCCTGTCAAAGTATTAGCTATATCATGAGAAAGGACTGCATATAGTATCTTGACAGTATAAAAACTTCTTTGAAAATATTTTTATTATAATTAAAATATCTAAATTATAATAATCTACTAAGAAACAAATAGTATTAAAATTGCCAACACCATAGCTTTGGTAATGCACATTTGAATATTTAATTGTGTTTCTATAAACAGCTTCTCTAATGCTACATTTTCAGTGAATATGATGGGCCTTCTGTTAGTGTTGGCATTTGAGCAATCTTGCTTTCTGTTTTCCTCGTATATCTACAATGTGAAGTATTCCCACCTGAAATTTCCCCAAAGTTTCACTTGGGAAACAGAACATGATTTGAAAGATGTTTTCTGTTGTATGTTGCTCAAATCAAGCTTTGCATTGAATCAAGCCAAATGATGAAAATATAGTCCAGCCTTCTTTCCAGCAGAATGCAATTACCTCTAAGGCCCATAGTAGACCAGCTAATTGAGAACACTTGTCTTTGTTTTCAGCTAGCAAAGATTCTTATTAAGAATGTCCATTTTTTAAATTCAAAAAGGTGGGTTTAGTTTTAATGAACTAAGAGTTGGGAGATCTGAAAATTAAAGCATGTGCAGGTTATCCTCTTCCTCAAGGGGACATATACTACTGCTGTGCTCGTGTGAAGTAATAATGAGATACCATAAGCAAACAGTAGATGATTCATGTCAGATGGTTCTTCAGTAACGTTAGGGGGGAAGAAAGCAGCTGATGTATGGGATATTGAAGGCAGATTAAGTTGTTAATGTATATTAGTATATTCTTAATTTCCTTTTAATTGAAAAAGACATATTGACTTTAATTAGAACCATTTCACAGGAACTGTCAATTAGCACATGTCAAACTAGTTAATTCAGAACAGAATTCTTTTAATTAGGGTCTGCTTTCCTTTAACTATGGGGCCAATGAAATCAGCCTTTCCTTATCTAGATTTTAAATGTCTCTAAGACATATAATACAAATGTAGACTCTTATCTATTATTAGAAGCCCATATGGATAACATTAAAATGATGATGCTGGCATTGTTCATGCAGCACAAATCAGAGTCCCTTTATGACTGTTAGAAAAAAAATGGCTTTGAACAAAGACTATTTTAAATAACAGATTTATCCTACTTTCAAGAGACTACAAAATTTATGACATGCATGTTCACATTTAAAGTATTATTTAATACGTCTGCTCAAATAAATGGGCCTATTCAAACGTTTTGTGTGTTCTATCAGCCGAAGACACATAAAACATTATCAAGCCATACAGCAACATTTTTCCCTTAAATGAACTGTAATCAAAAAGGGAAAACAGACTGAATTATTTTTTTTTCCGACATAAAAATAGCATTGTTAACTTTCATTGCATCCAAAGATTTAATACCAATACAGTGCCTAAACCACTGGTAGTGAGCTAATGTGATCTTAGTAATCAGACAGTGTAAAATCTGCAGCTTGGCTCTTGCTTGTTGTAATGATGTGGAATTATAGCATTTTAGTTACAGTTGGCATGAAGATTGGCACATACAGTGAACTTGGTGGGGCAGGGCTGTGTGATGTTCACCTACAGAATAGGTATGCTCAAAATTTTAAAAAAGATTTTAAGTTATATGTAAAGAGAATTAATATGAAATCTAGCTTACTGTATCATGTGAGGTTTAGTCACTATTTTACTGAGTTACGGCAAGCAAGGGTTACAGAAATTAATAAAAAGAATATTTAATAAGCTAAACTTGAGATTCCACAGAGAAATATCCCATAAGGTATTTTATGTAACCTCAACTTGTTCATCTTATTGTAAGTACATTTAGCTTCATAACAGTAGTGTGCCTTTCTAAAACGTGTTATACTGTATCAGTGACTGCATTTGTGCCAGTTGAATTAAATGAAGAACTGTAGTAATCTTCTAATTTTGGTTAACCTAGGCAAAACAAGGGCAATAAACAGATGAAAAAATCCTCCCCCAAAACCCCATTCTTTTTCTTCCAGAGCTGACCTTTCTCTTCTGAACTATTTCTAGAGCTGCCCTAGCTGTCTCTGTGTTTGAGTGACAGCCTACATTGAGCATGTCCATATTTTGTTGAGATCTGTAGTGTTTAACTTTTTAGTGTCATACCATCATTTGAATCTGTGATAAGAGATATTAATCCTCTTCCCAGAAAAATCCACATAGACATACATGCACTGAAATGTTCAGGATGGGAAATCTTAACTTCTTAAAAAATAAGTTGGCACAACTCATTGAAGGATGTAACCTCTGTTTGATATAATTAACTACTTGTACTGTTGCAGGCACTATACTTGGCTCTGGGAGTATAACAACGAGTAAGATAAAACCTTAGCATCTGAGTCAGTGTGACAAATTATTAGCACATTTTCAGACATTACTATGTGATTCTTCTTTTAACCTTTTTTACCCTCTGAACTGTTTAAAATTTGATCTGTCTTTGCAGATCTTGTACAAGTTACCAATCTGATACGATTGACAATTTTACATAAAAATTGCCTGAAAAATATAATTACTAGAACATTAGAGGAGATTAATTTTATGAATTTAATACAACAGATTTTTATTAATCCTTTTAATCTTATTTATAATTCTGTTTTGGTTAATAACCTCAGGTAATATTAATATCATAATTTTGACCAACCTTTTAGTTCTGTTTGTTCATTTAAATTATATAATTTATAATTATTTACAAAGAAGACCAAGCCTACTAACATGATTTTTATAAATTAGTCTCATTTAAACTCAAAATAAGCTGTTGCTAATGATCTTGGGTGGGGGCGCTAATTAATTTCTGGATGATCCATGATAGGTTATCCATGCTGTGCCAGGATTTAAGTTTGAACAGTGGCTGAGCTAGGTCTGCTTTCCAGAAATACCAACACACCCAGTCTTAATTCCTTTGTATCTTAAAAGGGGTATTTTTTGGTGTGTGTGTGTATGTGTGTGTGTTTGTTCTTTAAGAGTGTACTATAGCATCGTTAAATAAACAAATACATATAAAAATATAAAAATATATTTATTTATAGACACATAAATATATAAATAAATATATAAGCATTTTTTTATATATATATATATATACACACACACACTTAAGCATACTTATATATTTAGTATGTGTTGTTTTAGTCCCAAATTTGCTCTGTGATTGTCTGTAGCAATTTAAATTCCTTTGTCTTTTTTAGCTTATGAAAAGTTGATGCTTGGTGCCTTTGCCAGCAATAAAGATTTTGACCTTAGGAAATTTATAGTACGTATGGGCCTTAACTGAGTTTAATCATCTTTGTGGTATAGGTGGTAGAGGTTTCATATATTGTTAAAAATGGGCAAAAATTATTCACATCATGTGTTTGTGAATCAAAACCATAGCTATTTAACTCTGACTTGGTTAGCAGAATTTTAACAGATTATTTAAATTATTAGAAGCTATGATTTCAAACAGTTTTATCTAAACAGGAATATTCTAAAAGTCCCTAGAATGCTTCATTTATTTTTATTTTATTTATTTATTTATTTATTTATTTATTTATTTTTTGCGGCACGCGGGACTCTCACTGTTGTGGCCTCTCCCGTTGCGGAGCACAGGCTTTGGATGCACAGGCCCAGCGGCCATGGCTCACGGGCCCAGCCGCTCCGTGGCATGTGGGATCTTCCTGGACCGGGGCACGAACCCGTGTCCTCTGCATCAGCAGGCGGACTCTCAACCACTGCGCCACCAGGGAAGCCCTAGAATGCTTCATTTAAAGGGAGGTAACTTTCAGATTAAAATTTTTAGTGGTTGGATTTTAAGAGTTAAAAGGGAAACTTTCTTAATTACTTCATCTTCTTTCTAGATCCTTAATCAAGTTGTATTGATTTTATTAGGGACTAAATGCACCACTCTGAGTGCGGGATTTGTGTTTACTCTGTGTATTTATAACCCCCCTCCCCCATTTTCTACCTAATGATAAACAGTTGTCTAACCTAATTAATTATATGTTATAATTTTAATTTTTTGTAACTTGAGTGAGAGTGTGTTCACATATCTTTTGGAAAGTGATAGGGAGATATTTATTTGTTTCTATTTTTATTATCATCAGCCAATCTCAGATTAGCTGGGTTCAGTACCATAAGTATTTGTTAAACACCTATTATTTCCAGAAACAGTTAATATTAGGCATTTTCTTGTTGAACATTAGTTAAAACATTTGTTTGCTTTTCTCTTGACTATGTGGAATCTGTTAACTATTAATGATCAGTAAATTAATGGTTACATTTTCCAAAATTTTTTATTTAGTGCTTTACAGTTGAAATATTTTCAAGACCATTATCTTATGCAGGATGAATAATCCCATCATTACAGTTATTAGTTTAATTTCCTTCAGTGATATCTTTCAGGGGTTCTGCACAGGGAAAAACTCGGTTCAAATTCCCGTATCACTATTTACTAGCTTTGTGTACTTAGATAAGTTACCTAACCTCTCTGAGCTTCAGTTCCCTCCTCTGAAAAATAATAATACCTACCTTATAGTATTGTAAGGATTAAATGAAATATGTAAAGCCTTTAGCATCATGTCTATTAACATACTCAGTAAATATTGGTTCCTGTCCTTTTTTCAAGCAGTTTTGTTGTACTAACTGTCCTTTCTGGGAGATGCAGCTATTTGTTAAATAAATTCACCCTTAGATGGAAATATAAATTGTTAACATGAGTGCTCTACTAATTTGATTATTGATGGGTATTAACAGGGGAACTGTACCACTGTTCTTGGTGCTTGCGGAAAAGCTAGCTGATGACAGTCATCTACTTTTGACCAGCAATCTTTTTTTCACTGTCCATGTGAAATATTTTATGACTATCACTGAATGAAATGGCTTCTAACAAAACCACTTAGTTTATAATATTTCAATGTAGAATATTAAAATATTCTTGAATAGCAGTATTAGCTCCTAAAAATACAAAAAAAATATATAAAATAACCTATAACTATACCAACCATAGGTAATCACTATAAATATTTTGGTGTTTTTATGTATTTGTGCTGAGACTTTTATTAGGTCATTACATTTTATTCATAATTGTGATTTAAATGGCTGCTTTGTATTCATTTTTAAATCTGAGTTTTTTTGAGTTTTGCATTTTTTCCTTCTGCTCCAGTAAGTAATGTTGGAATGCACATCTTTATATATAAAAACTTTATTCGTAGTTCTGATTATTTCCTTAGGTTAATTCTCAGGAGGAGAGTTACTGGGCAAAGAGAATAAACATCAATATTTCATAAATGTTACCCCAAATTGCTTTCCAGAAAAGTGTCAATTTATACCCCCACTAACCCCAAATGTGACTTTCTAACAAAAAAGTGAGTTACTTTTTGAATATACAGTTTGACTAGTAGTTAAGACAGTTGATTAGTGTATAGTTTTTGGCTAATTGAGTCTTGTCTAATTGACTCAGTTTGGCACTAATTTAGGAAGAGGCCAAATAACATTCTAATGACCCATGAGATCTTGCCTGGCATTTTCAAAAAGATAGCTTTTAATTTAAAAGTAATGTTTAAAGTAATATTTGTTGTTAAGTGGTAACTGGTATGCCAGTTTGACGTAGTCATATCTTGTTTTTTTGGTATGTGTTATGAGGTCTCTTCGGGGCTCATTTCCATAGCAATTTTTAGAGGAAAATGAGATTCTTCTAATGTGCAATTAAAGTATTTGCATTATTGGCAATATACATTATAGAGAAACTTAAGGGTAAAAATCAGCTCATTTTATTTTGTAGTAAAATCAGAAATAGGAAAAATATGCTAACATGATAATATCTAATGAGGGAAATATTCTATACAGATGTCTGTTTTTCTGTTAATCCCTAAAATGACTGTATGCTTTTATTTATATGAGTAACATTGGATACAAACATGTTGCTAGGAATATATATCCACTTACAAAAATGATAAACACAATATGAGTTTAGAATTTTAATAAATTCTGTTTTAAAGGTGAATTAAACCTTTGGATAATGTAAGTTTTGAGGTTTCAACAAAGATGTAATATCTATGTATGCCACTTCTGAGAGTTGTTTAGGTATTTTTCTCTTGTTTAGCTATATCTAGTATAGCTTCTAACATAGAGAAATGAGAACTGAGTCCTGTATGATGGATCTTTTATGCGGCACAGGGAAATGTAATTTTACTTAGTTATTTTTGAAGCCTCCATCTAGGCACACTGGCAACCAATTTTATCTTTATTACATAACAAGGTCATATGCTCTCAAGCTAACTCAAAGGTCATATGAAAGGAAAAGAGAACAATCTGTGTTTTCGCTGTTGTCATTAGGGATTTTCATATTTTCTTTGTACATTGGGCACCTTTTCATGTTATTATACTATGCTGATAAGCAGTGTCACATTTCATTAAGTTAGCACCAAGTTAGTGAAAATGAAAAGCAGAATATTTTGCTGCTCTTACTATTGTTTCAGATTTTTATCCTGTAAATACCTAACTTTTTTATTTTTTGCTATATGCGGGCCTCTCACCGTTGTGGCCTCTCCCGTTGCGGAGCGCAGGCCCAGCGGCCATGGCTCACAGGCCTAGCCATTCCATGGCATGTGGGATCTTCCCGGACCAGGCCACAGACCCATGTCCCCTGCATCGGCAGGCGGACTCTCAACTACTACCCCACCAGGGAAGCCCTAAATACCTAACTTTTATGGTTATGAATTATTTCAGAATGGAAATGCCTCAGGGAGATGTATTTTGTTTTAAGCCAGATTAGGCTGCTAACCAAATTTGGACCTATCCCTTCACTGTTGGTAAATGTGTTGTGGTACTAATATGGACAAATACAAACAGTTGTTATATTCTGCACTCTTGAATGTCAGTGAAGGCACAGCTTTGGTGAGGGGTGGGGAGAGAGACATATATGCACAAATGATCACCTTTTTGCATTGGAATTAGCATTCTTCAGTCCTGGAACTAAGAAAAACAAATAATAAAGTCACACTGCTTGCTATACATACTTTACACTAACCTTAATTAGACTTGATAGTACTCTGGACTTGGCATGTAGAATGACAGAGACAGGGAGTGTGGGTGTGGGGAGCTGAAAAGATGAAACAGGGAAATATGTAGAGGAGATTAATAAATACTCTAGGATTTTGATTTTTAATTTGTAGAATTAACTTTTTTTTCTCTCAAGTCTTGAATTTATGGTTGTAATTGGAATTAATTTAAGCAGTTACCAAAATAATGGAATAAATCATTTAAGATTGAGTATCTTGTTTGTTATTGAATATATTGATTAGCTCTGAGTAGGTCATCATGGAGTTTATCAATCTTAATGCCTTGTCACTTGTAAATATGCTTGATACTAAAAAAAAAAAACATTTCTCCTTGCTTTTATTTTTCTTTGGTCTCTAAGATTAATGGGCAAAGCATGAACTTCATTATGAATTTCTCCTATAATTTTTATTTACAGTTTACTTTCTTAAGACTCATTTCAGATTACAGAGGTCATGTTCTACCTGTAAACTCCTGTGGAAGAATTTAAAATGAATAAGTTGATGTTCTCGGATTTAATATTTTGAGAGGTATTTGACTGAAATTAATATATATTATTATGTTGGTTTCTGCTAATGTATTAGAAATTATTCTTCAAAGAGTTGAGTTGAACACCAAGCCCAGTGTCATTTGGTGAGGTGGGGGAGAGGCATATATACACAATCATTTATGAGACTGATGAGACTGCTTGTCAGTTTTCATTTATTTTTAAATTTATTTTATTTATATTTTTTTGCGGTACGCGGGCCTCTCACTGTTGTGGCCTCTCCCATTGTGGAGCACAGGCTCTGGACGCGCAGGCTCAGCGGCCATGGCTCACGGGCCCAGCCGCTCCGCGGCATGTGGG
>NW_006797638.1:1894548-1907924 GCF_000442215.2 Lipotes vexillifer
CATGTGGGATCTTCCCGGACCGGGGCACGAACCCGTGTCCCCTGCATTGGCAGGTGGACTCTCAACCACTGCGCCACCAGGGAAGCCCTAGTTTTCATTTATTTTAACTTGAATAAGCACCAGGATCAAGTTAATAAAAAAGGTAATGCTAGGCTTAGGATTTTAGCAAACATACTTCAGCAGATGTGTCATAATTTTTTAAAAGGAATGTGAGGATAGAAGTCAAAGATGTTGATTGTCTGGTGTACAACACAGTGCCTATAGTTAAAAATATGGTGTTGTGCACTTTAAAATGTTGAGGATAAATCTCATGTTAAGTGCTCTTACAACAGAACAAAAAACAAAAGAATACAAGGAAATTTTTGGAGATTATAGATGTTTATAGTGCCTTAAGTGTGGTGATGTGTGTGCGTATGTCCAAACTAACTCATCAAAATATGTACATTAAATATGTGCAATTATATATATCAATTATACCTCAATAAAGCTTAAAAAAAGATGATTATATTTTAAAGATATATTCTGGAGAAAGAAAAGAAGAAAATTAAACAGTTGAAGTCCCAAAGCATTCAGAATTCTTGATGTAGCAGGTGAAAGGGAATGGCTCCATGATTCTGTTTATCAGTCTGTTGCATTCATGATGAATACCTGATACTGATGATGATGATGATGTTGGTGTTCTCGGCATCTAAGGCATATAAAATATACTCTTAAGAGTTTCTCATTAGAGATCTTTTCTTCTACTGAGGCTACTGATTCAAAGGAAAAAAAACTCTGTGAAGGCAATATACAAGTGAAAAACAATTTATGACAGAGGAAGTAAAAGAGGAGAGATGGCAAAAGTGGGTAGTACTGCTAGAGGAAATGTGAGAAGAAGGAAAATGAGGGGGAGTGAATGGGATTCAAAAAAGAGATTTTTCTCCATTTGCTCAGGCTTCAACCATCTGAGGCCTGGCCTTATTCTCTTTCCTTCCATCCTGCTTTCTATCCTCCAGCTATTAAAAATCTTACTCTAGGGCTTCCCTGGTGGTGCAGTGGTTGAGAGTCCGCCTGCCGATGCAGGGGACACGGGTTTGTGCCCCGGTCTGGGAAGGTCCCACATGCCATGGAGCGGCTGGGCCTGTGAGCCATGGCCGCTGAGCCTGCGCGTCTGGAGCCTGTGCTGTGCAACGGGAGAGGCCACAGCAGTGAGAGGCCCGCGTACTGCAAAAAAAAAAAAAAAAAAAAAAAAAAAATCTTACTCTAATTCTGGTTTTGATCCAGTTCCTCCAGGCTTTTACCTTTTCCATCTGTAGGTATTCTAGGTTCATATGGCCACCACAACTGTTACTGGTCTTCTTAATTCTCCTTGCACTGTCAGTAGCATTTGCTGAATTTTTCCTTGAATATTCAGATCCTTCCACTTAATTCAGCAGATTCACTGTCAATGATAATTTGCTGTCTCTTTATACCAGACAGTCTTCTAGGCTCTGGAGATAAAATAATTGAGATGAAGTCTCGATCCTCATGGAGCATACACTACAACAGATGAATAAATATATATTTGATTTGCTACGGGAAAAAAAGGAGATTAAAGGGATAGAGAAAAACAGAGTATACTACTTTAGAAAGGGCAGTCAAGGAAGTTTTCTCTGTAGAGGTGATATTTGAGCATAAATCTGAAGTGAGGGAGCAAACCATATGAGTTTCGGGGAAGTATGTAACTGGAAGTGGGAGGAGTCAAATGCAAAGGCTTGTGTTTGATGTATTCAAGGATCAGTAAGAAGCACAGTGGGTGGAGGGGGAGAGTGATAGGAAATGAAGTTAAGAGTTAGGCAGAGGCAAATCATGAAAAGGCTGATAGGCCACAGTAGTCCTTGGATTTTATTCTAAGTGTGATGGCAAGTCATTACTCTTAGAGGGTTGAGAGCAGGGAGGCCATGTGGACTCACTTCACTTGAGGAATATTTTCTCAGATGAAAGTAGAGATGCAAGGTATCAGAACTTTTAGGCACTTATCCAGCTGCATTTATTAATATAAATACTTCAGTAGGAATGGGAAGTGGTTTTTCAGGGATAGCCTGCACTGGATAACACTACTCAAGGTTTGTTTTACCTTTGGAAGAGTACTACAGTACCACGATGGAGTAGGGGACTATTTTCCTAGAAAGAGTTTATTGATTAGTACTTTCAGAGGCCAGTTGAAGTGAAGTCAGTGGTGGCTAATTCAGTAAATATTTCTGTGGGCTTGTTATATATCAGACACTGTTCTAGATGCTCTTGCAAATGTTAGGCTGTGCAGGTATTTGTCCCCATTTTACAGAGAAGAAAACTGAAGCTCAGAGTTCCTCTTATGTCACAGCTGCTGTAAGTACTTGATTAATTATCTTAATAGTCTCACTAAGGTAGACTTTGCCTGAATTACTTGGGTAATTGCAACAGTGTAGATCTGAGTATTAATCATGTTTAATCAGGCAGTGTGCTATTAAATTTCTAAGACTGTATTAAAGGGGTAATTAAAAGACTTGTCTTCTATTTTTAAATACATACTTTCTAATTGTTTTCTGGAAATTAAAGGACTATGTGGTCATTTTAGAAAAATTGGAAAATACAGTTTTTACACACACACACACACACACACACACACACACATTGTGACAGCCTCTCTGCTTCCTCCTTGTTAATGCCTCAGACTAACACTTTAACCAGTGTAAACCAATGGATTCTGGTCATATTGTTATTGTATTTATTTAGATAGTTGCAGAATGAGTAAGTTTTGCTCACTTGGTTCAGTGTTACCAGTCATTTAGACTTGCTCTGTGACAGTTTATTACTTGCAAATGAGTTTCGGAAACTCAATATATTTGTTTGATAACTCAGTATGTCTAGTAAAGCTATTTCAAAGGTCATCTGAAGAGCGAAGTTCTATAGTACATTGAGTAGTAGTTTTTCAAAGTCTTATGCTCTGGTGGCCTATCTGTAGGGCCTAATATGAAATCCAATATTTATTTGGCATAACTCATCTAAAGAAAGTAAACAAAATAAAATGCTCCCCTCTTCTCTTGATAACTTTCTTGCTTACAGCTGACTGTAGACATACATCTCAGTTTACAATGTCAGATATTCAAGGAATATACTTTTTGTAATTATTTTGTAGCTCTGTTTCTATTTTCAGCCCCTATTCTGCCTAGGTGGCTGAAATTTTACTGTAAATTCGAGCTATCCTACCTTTCCATGCTCTGCTAATTCTTGGGTTGGGATGGTGGGTCTTACTAGATACCTTCACCTTTCTACAGTGGTGGCATCTGTAGAAATGTTTCTCTTTCATTTTGTTTCTGAAGTTAGTCAGTCATCACAGGTTACTGCTGACTTATTCCTCATTCCCATCCACAAGGTTTTAGCTGGTAAACTAAAACCTTTCTGCAACTTCCATGCTATTGATAAAGTTGTAATCTTTCTGTGATCCCCACACTCCACTAACATTTGGAGAATTCTCTGATACTGCCACTTGTCTAAGTCTTTCTGGGTCTGTAGGGCCTGGGAAATTCTATGAGGCTAATACCATTTTTGCCCATCACATTATCCATCCAGTTCTGTGGGATCTTCTTGCCTTCTTGAGTGTGTACCTAAGAAATGGGACGCACATTGCCTCTATTCTCTTGTAAGAACAATGTCTGTATTCATTGTTGCTTTGACTTTTATTTTCCCCATTGCAGGGAATTTCGATCAAGTCTGGAAGGTGAGGAAGTCTTGTGGTTTTTTGTTTATTTTTTTGTCTTTAAGTTGTTCTAAACCTGTCTTCTATGCCAGATGTTGCAAATCCAGTGCCTGAATTAGACTCACAGCAATGCCTTTTGCTTGGGAATTATTTCAAAAATTTGGAAAATTCATATAAAAATCTGAATCTCCAGATTTCTTTTGGGGAAAATGATCTAGCAACCCTGGACCCACATTTTCATATGGTAAAAATCAGCTGGAGTTCCATAGTGCCTCCTTACAGGATTTGCTCACTCCAGTCTCCACATTCCCTTTTGTTTTTTATTATTCACCTTCCTAGCTTTGGTAAGCATATGTTCTAAGTCCTTTCCATTATTCTCAAGGTCCAGGATTTTGAAATTCATAGGTTAGAAAAAAGACTCCTTGTTTCTGCTTTCTGCTGTCACTGCTTTCCCTGAGGTAAGTTGAGCCTATCTACTGCTTGAATGGAGGAAGACTCTAAGAATAATAGGGGAAAAAATTTGGCCAGTATTTTAAAAATGTTAAGCCACTGCAAGATATTATCAGAATTTTATTTTACTAATTTAAAAATGTTTTGTCAAGTTGATTTTTAAAATTCAGCTTTATTGAGGTATAAATTACAGAAGATAAAGTTTACCAATTTTAAATGTATAATTCAGACTGTTTTCCAAAGTGATTGTATCATTTTACATTTTACATGTATGAAAGTTTAGTTGCTGCACAGCCCTGTTATCCTTGGTGTTATTAATGTTTTAATTTTAATCAGTCTGGTGGATACATTGTATCTAGTCATGTCTTATTGTGCTTTTTTAAAATTGAGGTATAGTTGCTGTACCTACTATATAAGTTTCAGGTGTACAACATAGAGATTCACAATTTTTAAAGGTTATACTCCATTTATAGTTATTATAAAATATTGGCTATATTCCCTGTACTGTACAAATATATCCTTGTAGCTTATTTATTTTATACATAGTAGTTTGTATCTCTTAATTCCCTATCTGTATCTTGTCCTTCCCCACTTTCCTCTCCCTCTGGTAACCACTAGTTTGTTCTCTATATCATGAGCCTGTTTCTTCTTTGTTATATTCACTTGTTTGTTTTACTGTTTTTAGATTTCATCTATAAGTGATATACAGTATTTGTCTTTCTCTGACTTATTTCACTAAGCATAATACATTCCAAGTCCATCCGTGTTGTTGCAAATGGCAAAATTTCATTCTTTACATGGTTAGTGTTCCATTGTATTATATACCACATCTTCTTTATCCATTCATCTGTCAATGGAGACTTAGGTTGCTTCCATGTCTTGACTATTGTAAATAATGCTGCTATGAACATTGGGGTGCAGGTATCTTTTCAAATGAGTGTTTTTGTTTTCATTGGATATATACCCAGGATTGGAATTGCTGGATCATATGTTAGTTCTGTTTTTAGTTTTTTGAGGCACCTCCTTACTGAACCTTTCCCACAGTGACTGTACCAGTTTACATTCACCAGTAGCATATAAGGGTTCCCTTTTCTCCACATCCTCACCAACATTTATTATTTGTGGTCTTTTTGATGATAGCCATTCTGACTGATGTGAGGTAATATCTCATTGTGATTTTGATTTTCATTTCTCTGATGATTAGTGATGTTGAGCATCTTTTCATGTGCCTGTTGGCCATCTGTATGTCTTCTTTGGAGATATGTCTATTCAGGTCTTCTGCTCCTTTTATAATCAGGTTTTTTTTTTTTTTAATTGAGTTTTGTAAGCTGTTTGTATATTTTGGAAATTAAGCCCTTGTCAGTTGCATTGTTTGCAGATACTTTCTCCCATTCTGTAGGTTGTCTTTTCGTTTGGTTTATGGTTTCCTTTGCTGTGCAGAAGCTTATAAGTTTGATTAGGCCCCATTAGGCCCCATTTGTTTGTTTATTTTTTAAAATTTATTTTATTGAGGTATAGTTGATTTATAATGTGTTACTTTCTGCCCATTTGTTTATTTTTGCTTCTATTTCTTTTGCCTTGGGAGATCTAAGAATGTTTTGCTATGATTTATGTCAGAGAATGTTTTGCCTATGTTCTTTACTAGGAGTTTTTTGGTGTCCTGTCTTATATTTAAGTCTTTAAGCCATTTCGAGTTGATTTTTGTGTATGCTGTGAAGGAGTGTTCTAACTTCTTTGATTTACATGTGGCTGTCCAGCTTTCCCAGCATGTGTGATGAACATTATATTTTCTCCATTATATTTTCTTGCCTAATTTGTTGAAGATTAATTGACCGTAGATGTGTGGGTTTATTTCTGGGCTCTCAATTCAGTTCCATTGATCTTTATGTCTGTTTTTGCACCAATACCATACTGTTTTTTTAAAATTATTTTTTATTTATTTTTGGCTGTGTTTTTGGTCTTCGTTGCTGCACGTGGGCTTTCTCTAGTTGCAGCGAGTGGGAGCTATTCTTTGTTGCATTGCATGGGCTTCTCATTGCGGTGGCTTCTCGTGTTGCAGAGCATGGGCTCTAAGGGTGTGGGCTTCAGTAGTTGTGGTGCGTACCACACTGTTTTGATTACTGTAGCTTGTAGTATTGTTTGAAGCTCTAAGGGTTATGCCTCCAGCTTTGTTTTTCTCCTCAGGATTGCTTTGGCAGTTCTGGGTCTTTTGTGGTTCCATATACATTTTGGGATTGTTTGTTCTAGTTCTGTGAAAAATGTCATGGGTAATTTGGTAAGGATCACATTGAGGCTGTAGATTGCTTTGGGTAGTATGGCCATTTAACTATATTAGTTCTTCCAATCCAAGCACATGAGCTATCTTTCCATTTCCTTGAATCATCTTCATTTTCCTTTATCAGTGTTTTATAGTTCTCATTGTATATGTCTTTCACCTCCTAGGTCAGGCTTATTACTAGGGTTGTTTTTTTTTTTTGATGTGATTTTAAACGGGATTTTTTAAAATTTTCCCTTTCTGATAGTTCATTGTTAGTGTAAAGAAAGAAATGCAAAGTATTTCTGTATGTTAATCTTGTATCCTGCTACCTTGCTGAATTCATTTATCAGTTCTAATAGTTTTTGTGTGAAGTCTTTAGGGTTTTCTATATAGAGTATTATGCCATCTGCATATAGTGACACTTTTACCTCTTCCCTTCTGATTTGGATACCTTTTATTTCTTTTTCTTGTATGATTACTGTGGCTAGGACTTCCAATCCTGTGTTGAATAGAAGTGGTGAGAATGGGCATCCTTGTCTTGTTCCAGAATTTAGTAGGAAGGCTTTCAGCTTTTCACCATTTAGCATTATGTTGGCTGTGGGTTTGTCATAAATGGCTTTTCTTATGTTGAGATATGTTCCCTCAATACCCACTTTGGCAAGAGTTTTTATCATGAATGGATGCTGCCTTTGATCAAATGCTTTTTCTACATCTATTGAGATGATCATGTGGTTTTTGTCTTTTGTTGATGTGGTGTATCACATTGATTGATTTGCATATTTTGAACCATCCTTGTGATCCTGGCATGAATCCAACTTGATCATGGTGTATGATCCTTTTTATGTGTTGTTGGATTCAGTTTGCTAATGTTTTGTTGAGGATTTTTGCATCTTTATTCATCAAAGATATTGGCCTCTAATGTTCTTTTCTGGTAGTGGCTTTGTCTGGTTTTGGTGTCAGGGTGATTGTGGCTTGACAGAATGACTTTGGGAGTGTTCCCTCCTCTTAAATCTTTTGAAAGAGTTTGAGAAGTATCAGTATAAGTTCTTTTTTATATATTTGATAGAATTCTCCAGTGAAGCATCTGGTCCTGGACTTTTCTTTGCATGGAGTTTTTAAAAATTACATATTACATTTCACTTCTAGTGATTTGTCTGTTCAAATTATCTGTTTCTTCTAGATTCAGTTTTGGCAGGCTGTTTGTTTCTAGAAACTTGTCCATTTCTTCTATGTTGTCCAATTTGTTGGCATGAAATTGTTCATAGTACTTTCTTATGGTTTTTTGTATTTCTAAAGTGTTTATTTCTCCTCTTTCATTTCTTCTTTTGCTTATTTGGCTCCTCTCTCTTCCTCTTGGTGAGCTTGGCTAGAGGTTTGTTGATCTTTATTATTTCCTTCCTTCTGCTGACTTTTGATTTTGTTTGCTGTTCTTTTTATAATTCTTTTAGGTGGTATGTTAGGTTGTTTATTTGGAATTTTTCTTGTTTTTTAAGGAAGGTCTCTATTGCTGTGAACTTTCCTCTTATAACTGCTTTTGCCGCATCCCATAGATTTTGTATGGTTGTGTTTTTGTTGTCATTTGTCTCGAGGTATTTTATTTTCTCTTTGATTTCATCCTTGACCCATTGGATTTTTAGTAGCATGTTGTTTAGTCTCCATGTAATCGTTTTCTCCGCATTTCTCTTTCCGTGGTTGATTTCATGTGGTTTCATGCCATTGTGGGCAGAAAAGATGTTTGAAATAATTTCCATCCTCTTAAATTTGTTGAGGCTTGTTTTGTGTCCTGGTATGTGTTTTATCCTAGAGAATGTTCCATGTGTTCTTGAAAAGAATGTGTATTCTGTTTCTTTTGGATGTTATAGGCACATTGTATTGTTATTTAGTTAATCCTCACCACAAAGAGGAAGCTGAGGCTCAGAAGTTTTAAAATTATTACTCAAAGTTATACCAAGTTGCAGGGTCATTACTAGAACCCAGATTTATCTCCAAATGTGATAATATACTCATTTATATGAAGGAAAATGCTCTATGAGTTTAAGAACTTTGCTTTCAATAATCTAAGAGAACCAGGTCATAAAATATAAAGCTGAGCTACAGTATCTTACTGGAAATCATTTTATAACTGATGGTTCAGCTGTTGGCCAAAGAAAACTCTGAAAATTTAAATTAGGGTAACCACCTAGTGATTACCAGGACCCCAGTGTCTCCCTAAGCTTTTCACACTGTGAGATCATAGGCATTCTTGAAACCTGCCGTACTGCACCAGTTGCTTAAAGGTCTCTCTTTTTTTTTCTTTGTTGAGGGGCTATGTTGGCTGCTCTGTGTAAGGTCTTGGAAGAAAGCTTAGCAGCATTCTAAGCTTCTCTTCTCAAAATTCAAACCAGGGGCCAAAAATACCTCAACTCTTTGGAGAAGATAGTAAGCAAAGATGAGGATCTTTCATCCTAAAAAGTTGGATGAAGTAATTGTCCAGTTAAACTGTCATCTTACCTTCACCATCTTTGTGCTCCTGGCCTGGAAGCAGACTTGATTTATGTATAGATTACATTAAAGACTGCCTTAACATGAATAAGTCTTTGGAAAAAAAATACATTTTCTCTTTTCTCATGAAAGCTTCTAATAGCTCTGAAGCTTCAAACCTAGGAGTGGGAGGGCTGTTGAAATTAGGGAAAACTTCAGTGATATGGCATGTCAGTATGTGTGTTTGACTATGTTTTAGAAGATAAGAAAAGCTCTACAACCTAAATCCCTCTCCTACTGTTTTTCCCTTCAAGATGACAATTCTCTTTCTGACTTCTAAAAGTGTGATCTGATTATTTGTTTATTTAAACTTAATAGTTATTTGTTGGGTACCTACTATGTGCCAGGCATGATGCTAGCCTTGAGGATACAGATAATGAGTTAAACATACTGTCTTCAAGGAGGTTACTGTGTAGTTGCAGAGATTAATACTGTGTATTAAATGCTAAAACATGAGTAAACACATAGGAAAGACATCTAACTCAACTTTGGGAGTCAGAGAAGGTTTCCTGAAAGAGAAAATCTGAGCTAAGTTATGAAGAAGAGGAACTAAACCAGACAAAAAGCAGAAAGAAGCTTATCTGAGTTTTCCCAAGCCCAGTCAACATGATACATCTGAATGTATCATGCTTAGTTTGTGTTATTTATTAAGAAAAGAGGCCTCTTTTTTGAGTGCCATGAACCAGAAAGAAAAGATAGATGTGACACCAATCACCTATTCTAAATCTAGTAACAGGAAGGCCATATTTGCTAACAGCCTGAGCATTCTCTTTATCAGAATAAATGTGGCTAGAAATAAATAAAATAATAATGCCCTTCTTGACCGTGTTGACCCCCTTTTTCGTTACCATTTCTAATAGGGGGAAGTCATAGAGTTCAGTTGCGTTCAACTCTTCATGAATAAGGAAGAGAGGAACTATGATGGATCCACTGAGGTCTACCCCACCCAACTTACGTTTTGCTCCACAGTCTTTTATATTAGACGTGGTCTAATCTCTCATTTTCTCTTTCCTCCCCACCCCTGCCCCACCTCACCCCGTGATATAATCACAAATAGAATTTCAAGAAACATTCAATATAAGTTCTGACCTTAAAATACCTTGTAATCCTAAGAAGTTTAGACTTAATCCTGAAGGCAATGAAATGACAAAAAAATGGTCATTACAGCTGCAACGTGAAGAATGGGTGAAGTAGGGCAACACTAGAGACAGTGACACAAATTAGGCATCTGAGTGAGAAAAGGTAATGATGTGAACTAGGGTAAAGGCAGAGGAAATAAAGAGAAAAGTGACGGTTTGAGAGAAATTAAATGGTAAGACATGGTGACCTGACTGGATATGGTGGGGCCAGTGAATGAGGGGCAGGAGTCAAGATTGATGGTCATGTTTCTGACTTGGGCAGTGGAGTAGATAGCAGTGCTTGTATGAAGACTGAGGACGTAAAAGGAGGAGGAGTGTTAAGCACTTCCTAAGCAGCACTCAGCTGCGAAGCTGGCTCACCACACTTCTGTAGATTCCTGTCATAAGGAAACAATGAGCCCAGTCAGATAGATTTAGATAGTTTATTGCTCAAAACACAGTAGGCAGCATGATCTTCATGTTCATATAGGTTCCCCAAGTCCCGTAGTACAGAATGAGGCCCAGGTAGATGCTGTGCACACAGTGGATCTGTGTCCTCCCAGTCTTGTAAGGGCCTGCTAGCAAACCTGCCCAACCTTTGCCTCAGAGGATGACACTATCTTTATTATCCTTGTCAGGGAACAATATGACCTCTAACCTGGAGGGATACACCATTTCTAGTCTGAGACACACAGAAATACCATGGAGAATTGACTCCTAACAGCAAGGTAATGATTCCAGTTTTTACATAATGAATTTAAAATGCCCATTCTATCTGTCTGTCTACCTACCTACCTACCTACCTACGTATCTTATCTGTGGCTGCATTGGGTCTCAGTTGCGGCACATGGGATCTTTCACTGCAGTGTGCGGGCTCTTCGATGTGGCGCGCGGGCTCCAGAGCGCGCGGGCTCAGTAGTTGAGGCATGCAGGCTCCAGAGTGCATGGGCTCTGTAGTTGCGGCACGTGGGCCTAGTTGCCGAGCGGCACGTGGGATCTTAGTTCCCCGAAGAGGGATCGAAGCCACATCCCCTGCATTGGAAGGTGAGTTCTTAACCACTGGACTACCAGGGAAGTCCCTAAAATGCCCATTATATCTAAATAAAGGTATTCAGTAGATAGTAAACTGTTTATAAGGATATTAGTATAGTATTTATAGAAATGAGGTAATAAAAAATAAAATCTATAAACTTTAGCTATGTCAAAATAATAGTATTGATAGTCTTTTTAAAAAATTAATTATTTATTTATTTTTGGCTGTGTTGGGTCTTCGTTTCTGTGCGAGGGCTTTCTCTAGTTGCGGCGAGTGGGGGACACTCTTCATCGCAGTTCACGGGCCTCTCAAACTGTCGCAGCCTCTCTTGTTGCGGAGCACAAACTCCAGATGCGCAGGCTCAGTAGTTGTGGCTCACGGGCCTAGTTGCTCTGCGGCATGTGGGATCTTCCCAGACCAGGGCTCGAACCCGTGTCCCCTGCATTGGCAGGCAGATTCTCAACCACTGCGCCAGCAGGGAAGCCCGATTGTCATTTTTAAGACAGTTACAGCAGGTGGTTACCAAGTTGCCTAATTAACCACTGTGATATCATTAACATGTGTAAGATGTATTATTGTATTCATTACAAATGGAGTTCACCTAGACTTAGTCTTCTGTTGCCCTTGGGATTTTTTTTTTCTTTTCTCACTTTTTAATTAATTAATTAATTTATTTATTTATTTTTACATCTTTATTGGAGTATAGTTGCTTTACAATGGTGTGTTGGTTTCTGCTTTATAACAAAGTGAATCAGTTATACGTATACATATGTTCCCATATCTCTTCCCTCTTGCGTCTCCCTCCCACCCTCCCTATCCCACCCCTCTAGGCGGTCACAAAGCACCGAGCTGATCTCCCTGTGCTATGTGGCTACTTCCCACTAGCTATCTACCTTACGTTTGGTAGTGTATATATGTCGATGCCTCTCTCTCGCTTTGTCACAGCTTACCTTTCCCCCTCCCCATATCCTCAAGTCCATTCTCTAGTAGGTCTGTGTCTTTATTTCTGTCTTACCCCAAGGTTCTTCATGACATTTTTTTTCTTAAATTCCATATATATGTGTTAGCATATGGTATTTGTCTTTCTCTTTCTGACTGACTTCACTCTGTATGACAGACTCTAGGTCTATCCACCTCATTACAAATAGCTCAATTTCGTTTCTTTTTATGGCTGAGTAATATTCCATTGTATATATGTGCCACATCTTCTTTATCCATTCATCCGACGACGGGCACTTAGGTTGTTTCCATCTCCGGGCTATTGTAAATAGAGCTGCAATGAACATTTTGGTACATGACTCTTTCTGAATTCTGGTTTCCTCAGGGTATATACCTAGTAGTGGGATTGCTGGGTCATATGGTAGTTCTATTTGTAGTTTTTTAAGGAACCTCCATACTGTTCTCCATAGTGGCTGAACCAATTCACATTCCCACCAGCAGTGCAAGAGTGTTCCCTTTTCTCCACACCCTCTCCAGCCTTTATTGTTTCTAGATTTTTTGATGATGGCCATTCTGACTGGTGTGAGATGATATCTCATTGTAGTTTTGATTTGCATTTCTCTAATGATTAATGATGTTGAGCATTCTTTCATGTGTTTGTTGGCAGTCTGTATATCTTCTTTGGAGAAATGTCTATTTAGGTCTTCTGCCCATTTTTGGATTGGGTTGT
This sequence comes from Lipotes vexillifer, assembly GCF_000442215.2. Lineage (NCBI taxonomy): Eukaryota > Metazoa > Chordata > Mammalia > Artiodactyla > Lipotidae > Lipotes > Lipotes vexillifer. The sequence goes on from NW_006797638.1 coordinate 1,907,293, forward strand.
TTGTTTGCCCTTGGGATTTGATGATCTGCTAATAACCTCAAAAACTTAGAAAGTAGTGTGGTTGCAGGTTATTTATGACACACTGTGGAACTGGCCTCTGATTATGACTTTTGCCCACTTTAGTCTAAATAAGTCCTCTCCAGTAGAAAGAAAATGTGAGCCACTTGTGTAATTTAAAATTTTTTTGTAGCCACATTAAACAAAGTAAAAAGAAACAGGTGAATTTAATAGAATTTTATTTAATCCAATATGTTCAAATATTATTTCAATATAGAATCAACATAAAATTGTGAGATATTTTACATTTATTTCATACTAAACTTTGAAATCTAATGTGTTATCTTACACTTATGTGTGTCTCAATTTGGACTAGGTATATTACAAGTACTCAATAGCCACATGTAGCTACTGGCTACCATATTGGACAGCTCAGGTCTAGACCTCAAGAACAAGAAGCTATATTGCATCATATGTGATGAATATGGTTCTTTGTATGTTAGAAGACTAAATACTGTGGTATGCCTTTGATCTTAGATAATTGAATACTACAGGATAACTAACATTATAATGAAAAAACAAATGGCCATTAAATTTATATATATATATATATATATATATATATATATATATAT
>NW_006797638.1:1907934-1924193 GCF_000442215.2 Lipotes vexillifer
TATTTTTTTTTTTTTTTTAGCAGATCATGAGTTTTACTTACAGTCAGCTAATTCTTGCAGTGCCTAAAATAGACACCTTTGAAAGTGAGTTATGTCTTTAGATGTATCATTGGTAAATCACTCAAGGATTTCACTAGATGGGCTAGGTAGCCAGGAGTTTTAAAGTATAATTCAGTGTACATGACTTACCCTTGGAAAATAAGTTGCATGCTGGGAGAATTTCTTCCATTATGTAGTGAGGTACCTCATCATTTTGTGGCCTGTAAACATTTACTTATTTACCATGTTGACAAATATATTGATCCTGCTGTACAGAAGCATCTTGAAAACCTAAAAGATGTCTGTTACGTAATTTAATGAAAAATAGATGTTGAGGGGAAAAGTCAGCCACAGTATATAACCTCAGTATAGGGGCTGGAAATAATATACTTTGGAAAGTCTGAAGTATGTTAGTAGTTTTAGAAAAAGACTAATTAAGTAGTTTGAAAAACTTAAGATCTTCCAAGAAACTGATGATGCATACTGATGATGACTTACTGAGTTTGCTTTGGGAAAGCCCTGTAAGTCATGGAACTTGCTGTGTATTTTAAGGACACCTTTAACCCTATCTATGAAATACAGTCATCTTGAATTGTATATTGAAGCACCGTGCTCAGGGAAAAATGAATTTCTCTGCTGAATGTGAGTGAAAGCACTTGATTACTTGTAAAGTCTTTGCTATCTCTGATGGTGATTATTATCTGTGGTTGTTTGTTGAGGGTTTTTTGTTTGTTTTTTAAAGACTTATTTGGGATAAGCAAATGTTAAGTGTTACGTAGTTAAAAAGATGTTCTTTTAGAGAGTATTCCATAAGAAAAGATAAGTAGTTCTACATTATTCTTGTTTATTGATACTTTTAAGGAGCAAACAGTTTTAAAAATTAGACTGATTCATAGCAGAGTGATAGAGAAGTGGATATGCTGTGTGTAATAAGGAAGTGAATTGAATAAGGAATCAGTAAGTCAGAAGCAGCAGAGAAGGTAATATCTGTTTTGTTTCCATGACCCAGAAGCACTGTGTGTATACCAGTAAACACTTTAGAAAGTTTGTCAACCCTCTATGGTGAAATAAATCAGTGAGGGTTAAGATCATGTTTCTGACTTAACCATTCATGGGTTAAACCTATTGTCATTTTATATCTTGCTTTGAAATGAAGCTTTGGGAATTAAGGGGTTACCATCAAAGGGGTTTTCAAAGGATGCTTTAAAAAGTTTGAGAACCATTGTTCTGTTGTAATAAAAGTGGTCATGGGAGGCCTCCCTGAGAAAGCGATGTTTGAGCTATGGCTTAAAGGAGATGTGGGAACAACTATGGAGCTGCATTGGGAGGAAGTTTCCAGGCCAAGGACACAAGGGATGTCACGCATCTAATGCAGGAACATAGCTAGCAGGTTGGAGGACAGCATGGTGGCCAGTGTGACCACAGAAACAAAAGGGTTACCATCATTTATTCTCAGTCTTCTCTGTATTCTAGATACTTTTTATACAAACCTGACTTGAAATAAGGAAAATTGGAGAAAAAAATGTTACAGCAGAACAATGGATTTCAAACTTTTAACATCATTGTTTGGAAACAAATCCCAAAATATGAAATAAATAAAAGTGATGTTGCAGCTCAAAAAATGATAGGGACATGTCAAAAAGCCTCAGTAGTCAGATAAAAGGGACTCCTACTGGCCAAATCTGAGACAATTTGAGCTTCAAAATAATGAGATTAATAAATGTTAATCTATTAAATTTAAAAAAATCTATGAGTCCACACTTACAGTAAACAAAAAAATAAATAAGGGAATAGGATTCCATCTAATAAATGTAGGAGGAATGATAATGTTAGAAAATCACCATTTTGCAACTGTTTTAACCACCAGGCAAGGATCATCAAGTTGGATGAGGGCTAAGATATTTACAAACTCTTAAAAGTATCTTTCCATGAATTATTCTTTAATTACTAAGGAAAAAAAGATATTTTACAGTGGAGTAACCTTGTAGACACTACTTTAACTATGTAAGTAATTAATCAAAGTCAGTATCACCAATAACTGGACAAACCCAATATTATTTGCTTCCAGATGTGATACACTGAAAAGAACACTATCATTTATTAATATTTATGCCAAAAATATATAACCTAAATCTAATTATGAGGAAATATTAGACAAACCCAAATTGAGGGATTTTTACAAAGGAAATGGTTTGTACTATTTATAAATGTCAGTGTTGTGAAAGACAAAGAAAGGCTGATCTGGACCAGAGAATAAAATTGCTATAGAAGGAATTTTGGAGACAATTGGCAAAATTTAAATAAATTCTATAGATTAGATAACAGCATTGTGTCAATATTAAATTTCCTGAATTTGATTATCATACTGTGATAATGTAGGTGAATATCCTTGTTCTTGGTAAATCTACCCTGAAGTATTTAGAGGTAATGGAACAAGGTTTTGTAACTTTCAAACAATTCAGAAAATAAAAGATATACTGTATAAAGAGAGAAAGAAGAGGAGGAAAAGAGAGGAGGGGAGGGGTAGGAAAGAATGGTAAAGCAGTTGTGGCAAAATGTTAAAATCTGGGTTAAACACATAAAATAGTTCTTTGTACTATGCTTGTAACTTTTCTGTGTATTTAAAATTATTTCAAAACAAAAAGTTGTACACAAAAAGTGATGGTGTGCTGGATGAATTAGGTCTACAACACTTTCTATTTGGTGTTGCTCCTTCACTTATTTTCTTCTAAACAGAACCTCTTGAGGCACCCCTGAATACAATCTGAAAATCACTGCTCTTAAAATGATCATTCCTTCCAGCTATGAAAACAGAGAAAGCAGAAACTTTTACATGTAATAATGATTTTATATATGGAAGGAGATATCTAATATTTCACTACCTCTAGGAAGAGACTACTTGTTCTTTTAAATATTGCTAACATGCAGAGATTGTTGGTAAATATTGATGGACACATAAAGAGCATATGGAAAAAATTCAAGCAATAGAGCATAGTCTATATTTGGCCCAAGGGTTCGAGGAATTCTAAGAGTGACTACCTGTAGGTAGTTAGGAAGAAAATTTTAAGGTAGCTGCAATAAAATTTAGGTTTTTTTAGATTTATATGTGCAACTGAAATGAGGCTTAGGAAGGCTCAGAGCGTGGAAATTCTAGTTTATGTTTATACTCATGGTAAGGGTGGCTGCTATCATTAAAATGGCAAGGTCATAGTGAACTTTGTGAATTTGAGGACAGATGAAGAGAGCAGTCAAAGGAGCAGTGTTGAAAGTATCATACTTGTGGCCACTTCAGCAGTGGTACTGAGTTAGTACCATCTGGTACTTCTTGGAAATATCATCCGTAACGTCAGAGAGAAACCCTACCTGAGCCGGGTGTTATTTTCTTGTGTTTACTAAAGTTAACAACATAATTTCTATGGTATATAGTACTTCAACAGAATTTGAAGGAAGGTCTAGAAAACACTGTGGAACTACTGAAATTATGGAATTGTTATAAGATATGAATAGCAGATAGATCATTTTAATTTGGGGGAAAGGGAATTCTAGTTTTCTTAAAGGAAAAAAACCAACAACAAAGGGGAACAAAATAAGTTATCTACTTTTGACCTAATTTGTGAGCTAAATACTAAAACCTTGTGAGATGAGAAATTACAGAAGAGGGAAAATTAGTGTATAAGACATGAAAGAACATTGTCTTTAGAACTGCCACAGTATATTGAAATTATAAGATTATAAGTTATGGCATAGAGAGCAGGCAAAGAATGAAAATAAACTTTGTTAAAAGTTAAATTATGCATACATCAAAATGAAGAAGGGAGGGCTTCCCTGGTGGCGCAGTGGTTGGTAGTCCGCCTGCCGATGCAGGGGACGCGGGTTCGTGCCCCGGTCCGGGAAGATCCCACGTGCCGCGGAGCGGCTGGGCCCGTGAGCCATGGCCGCTGAGCCTGCGCGTCCGGAGCCTGTGCTCCGCAATGGGAGAGGCCATGACAGTGAGAGGCCCGCATACCGCAAAAAAAAAAAAAAAAAAAAATGAAGAAGGGCAGTAATGCTTACTATATACAAATGATTGTATATACAGAACCTGTGGTTTCTTGGTAATTTGGAAAATAATAAAATGAAAAATGGCTTCTTATGGGCAAAGGTGATATAGAAGTAAAAAAACACAATTGGTACAAAAATGACTTTTTCTTAGATTTTCAGAGAAATATAAATTTAAAAAGGGATGTTAAATGGAGAATTATCTGTAATTTTAATCTTTATGGGCATGATGTGAAAGTAGGTAGAAGTAAACCGAGGAGGAAAGCATGTTGACAAAAGGAACTGTAACTCTTGGCAGTGTATAAACAGGGTGCTTTGTAAAGTTCTGCCATAGAACCACTAATGCAATGGTTCTGTGCAATGCAGCATCAGTGGTAGTTGGAATAAAGGAATAGGAGAATGGATCATTTAATGACCACTTATAATAGTTATTACCCTCTGAGTTATGTTAAGGGCAACCAAATTCAGCATGCCAGGGCACAAGATGATTGGCTAAAGGAGTTGGGAAGAAGTTGTTCTTGTTGGTGTACCTTTGTTTGGCTATTCAGGGACCCTTTTTTCTCCAGGTATTATCTACTGCTGTCTGTAGAACTCAGACATGGAGGGCTCAATGGTTTGCTGGTCTTTAGAACATCCTGTATTTTAATGATCATGATAAATGCTTGGAGAATATAGAAATGTTGGTGCTTCAGTGGAATTAATGACCACATCTGTCTTTTGATTGGTGTTTTCATTTTAATCATCATTTAAATGATTTCCTCGTCACAGATTTTATTTAAAAGACTGACTGTATATAACATCTGACATTTTTTATTATTTTAATGGACTAGGTTTTAAACACTGGAACTACAGTTCTGCCCAGTGAAAAGCACAGGTGTTCTGACAAGCAATAATAGCAAATAAAATGTGTTATTTTTATTGTGTAAAATAGTATGGACACATATAGTACACACAAGGATCTAGAATATAAGGCTGCTTAACGGCAATCAAATTTTAGTAGAATTTACTTGATTGTAACATCTTCCTTTTAGGTTGGAATGTGGTTTCTTAAAGAGGATCAGACAAATTACTAATTCTGGGAACAAAGACTTTTGAAAGCTGACAGCTTACTGGCAGTTATGATGAGCATTTATTTCAGGCTTATAAAACATATTAATCTAACTTGTTCACAGTGTGGTGGTCCAAAGAGGGGTTATATTATTTTTGAGAGATACTTTAAATAACTGAAGAGCACTGGTAACATATTTTCCATGAATACAAAGCTACAATGTTTTTTTTTCTTCTAGATGAGTAAATACTTTTCTTGGGTTTAAAGAATGAAGAGTACTGCAGGAATCTGTTTATTACAAGACTTATTTGCAAAAGACCTATGCACCATTCATTGAACCTTGAAAAACACTTGAAAATATGGGATGCATTTGCAAACTTCAGTATATGACATGGAAAGCTGGCAAGCTGCCTGGCTTCTACTTAAAGGATTGTCATTCTGGGAAAAATAAATTTCTCTAACTAGACAAAAGTCAATGTTTTCATGTTTTACTGCAATCAAACTGATAGAGCTGACAATTTAATGTCTCAACACTTAAAATATCTGGGGATAATCAGTTACCTCAATCAATCATAAACACAAATCCTTCTATTTTCGAAGCTTGTGTGTCTGTGACTAAAGATATAAGACTGTTTGGTGAGTCCCTTTCCCTGCAACACCCCGTCATCTACCCCCACCATCCTCCTAATATTCCTGATCTGTCTTTATTCTATGCAGATATATATACACATTGTGCATCTGGAAATAACTTTTAACAACTCAAGTGTGATCAAATTTAGAAACTTTTCTTTCACTGTCCTGTTTTATTTAATTTTTATGGGTAGTTTATAGACTGTATGCCTGTCAGAAAAATGTGGAACTGTGCTGGCATTCCCACTGAAGACATCATTATGAGTGAAAAAGTGCTCAAGGCTTTTTCAAAGTGGGTGCTGAAACGTACATTTCCTTTCTCTGACTCCAGGGGATGCTGGTAGCTACCCCAAACAGACAGGTATTTGGGGGTCAAATGGTGTAGGGCCAGGCCCTTAGGATTTCCTGGCAAGCACACTGAACAGCTCAGTTCTGGAAACTAATCATAATAATGATGATGATAAAGCAAGGGAGGCAGTGACAACAACATAAAAAGCCGCCTGAGGAATTGGATTCCAGGTAGCTCTAGATTTGGCGGAGCTGACAGGTTCAGTTCACTAAGCTTTGGTACTGGTAATGACGGGAAACTTCAGACAGTTTTAGAGATCTATTTCTATTAAGCTATGCCGTGGTGTTTCTGCAACTTGAGAACAAGTTTACTGGGGCATACCATTCTTCTTTCAACATGGTAAGAATTGATGTGATTGGTGCTACATTCCTAACAGATAATTACTCTGAGCACTCAGTAAGCCAGATTCCTTGTTTGAAGTATTCTTTTCTGTATTTTTTATGTATGGTGTATATGTGGGTATATGTATATATAGACAAACGCATTCACCACCACTGCCTCCTTTTTGTTTCTTTGATTATGTAGGGCTTTGCCATCAAACTAAGCAGAGTTTTAGGCCCCTTGGGGCAGCATCTTTTAGTTCCGCATCAGGCTGCGCTGCAAACAGTCAGTCTTGTTCTTGCACTCACTTGGCGGAAGTGCCACGACACGACTTGTGCAGTGCTTTGCTCTTGCCATGAAGCCTGGGTGACAAAAGTTTTTACAAGAAGCTGACTGTATTTGAGGTTATGAATATGCAATGACTCTCATTAGTATTGAAGCACCAGAACAGGGGCTGACATCCCCCGCCACTTTGAGTTGCTGCAGAATCGGCTAATGAATTGTCTTGCTCTTTCATGCACACAGTCTGCTGTTGTGGCTTCTAAGTTCCAAGGGGAGTTGCCCAGTTTGAGTAGACCATTGACTGCAGAAATTAATTGTCAGGAACTACTCTTGATTTTGTGAAATACTATTTAGATAGTGCCTTAGCTGGTCAAAACAGAAAAGCTATAAGCTTTGTATAAGTTAGTATCATGAATAGGAAAATTTAGAAAGAGACATGAGAATGTATGTATGTTCTTATATACACAACTGTGTATAGATATGCTTCCATCCTGGATTACTGTACAATAAGTATATCTAAATATAGATGAAATCAAGTAATAGAAATCTGACATTTTGTTTATTGGTCTATTATTCTTCCGTACAGAACAAACAGAGATGATAGAAAATTCCCCAAATGAGTAGGGTTGAAACACAAAGCTATTCCATCAACTCTTTACCATATTCTTTCTTTCTTTTTTATTCCTGGGTCTCTGCCAAACATTTTGCAGCTCATACACATACCATCTTTCATGAATATGTTACTGATAAGGATATGTTTCTAGCCACTGATTAAGATATCTGAGCTGATTTGCAGTGTGTAAGAAAATGCAAAAGTGCTCAGACATCATCTAGAATGGTCCCTTTTCAATAGGATAAATTAAGTGTGTTTTTCCACACCCCTTCTCCCTTGAAATTTCCTTTCAACTAAAAGAGAACTTCTGTGGCTTGCTGCAGATTGTAAAGAATGGATTGAATTGAAATGGATAATATATGCTGAAAGGTAAGGGATATGTTGTAAGCTGTGCAAATAAGGCAGTGAACAAAGGGTAAGTCCTTACATTAAAGTGCTTGCTCTACACATTTATTTAATGAAAAGGCATCCCTTGCACAGAAACAGATATATGTTATTTTGGTAGAGCTTTAGGGGGTAGTGTTACTATAATTGTCATGTCTCAGTGGAAACAAGAAAAAAAGTAAAGCCCAAGAATGTATACATATAAGAGTACCAAGTATGAGTGTAGCTTAAAATAAATGCAGTCTGACAAAAGTGACTTAAGTATCACATATCAAACACTTGTTACCTCTGCTGGCCTTAGTGACTTCACATGACTAAGACCAAATCAGTGATAAAATCTCAAGGAAGATGAAACCAGTGTGATATTATTTGTTCATGTAATCCTTGGCTTCCTATTTAATGGACATAATACACCATCCACTCCTAGACCAAAGCCATCAAGGGAAATCTTTTTCTTTTCTTTCTTTCTTTCTTTTTTTTTTTAAATTGGACACAGGGAAGACAGCTTTGTTCAAGATGGCAGAGTAGAAGGATGTGCTCTCGCTCCCTCTTGCAAGAACACAGGAATCACAACTAACTGCTGAACAGTTATCAACAGGAAGACACTGGAACTCACCAAAAAAGATACCCCACATCCAAAGACAAAGGAGAAGCCACGAGGAGATGGTAGGAGGGGCGCAATCACAATAAAATCAAATCCCATAACTGCTGGGTGGGTGATTCACAAACTGGAGAACAATTATGTCACAGAAGTCCACCCATTGGAGTGAAGATTCTGAGCCCCATGTCAGGCTTGCCAACCTGGGGGTCTGACAATGGGAGGAGGAATTCCCAGAGAATCAGACTTTGAAGGCTAGTGGGGTTTGATTGCAGGACTTCGACAGGACTGGGGCACACACAAAGTAGTGTGTGCATCAGGACTCAGGGGAAGGAGTAGTGACCACATAGGAGACTGAATCAGACCTACCTGCCAGTGTTGGAGGGCCTCCTGCAGAGGCGGGAGGTAGCTGTGGCTCACTGTGGGGACAAGGGCACTGGCAGCAGAAGTTCTGGGAAGTACTCCTTGGCGTGAGCCCTCCCAGAGTCTGCCATTAGCCCCACCAAAGAGCCTGTAGCCTCCAGTGCTGTGTTGCCTCAGGCCAAACAACCAATAGGGAGAGAACTCAGCTCCACCCATCAGCAGACAAGCAGATTAAAGTATTACTGAGCTCTGCCCACCAGAGCAATACCTGGCTCTACCCACCACCAGTCCCTTCCATCAGGAAGCTTGCACAATCCTCTTAGATAGCCTCATCCACGAGAGGGTAGACAGCAGAAGCAAGAAGAGCTACAGTCCTGCAGCCTGTGGAACGAAAACCACATTCACAGAAAGATAGACAAAATGAAAAGGCAGAGGACTATGTACCAGCTGAAGGAACAAGATAAAACTCCAGAAAAACAATTAAATGAAGTGGAGCTAGGCAACCTTCCAGAAAAAGAATTCAGAATAATGATAGTGAAGATGATCCAGGATCTTGGAAAAAGAATGGAGGAAAATCAAGAAGATGCAAGAAATGTTTAACAAAGGCCTAGAAGAATTAAAGAACAAACACCTAGAAGAATTAAAGAACAAACAAACAGAGATGAACAACACAATAACTGAAATGAAAAATACACTAGAAGGAATCAATAGCAGAATAACTGAGGCAGAAGAATGGATAAGTGACCTGGAAGGCAGAATGGTGGAAATCATTGCTGTAGAACAGAATAAAGAAAAAAGCATGAAAAGAAACGAAGACATCCTAAGAGACCTCTGGGACAACATTAAACACCCCAACATTTGCATTATAGGGGTCCAGGAGGAGAAGAGAGAGAGAGAAAGGACCCAAGAAAATATTTGAGGAGATTATAGTCGAAAACTTCCCTAACATGGGAAAGGAAATAGCCACCCAAGTCCAAGATGCACAGAGGCAGGATAAACCCAAGGAGAAACATGCCAAGACACACAGTAATCAAACTGACAAAGTTAAAGACAAAGAAAATTTATTAAAAGCAACAAGGGAAAAATGACAAATAATGTACAAGGGAACTCCCTTAAGGTTAACAGCTGATTTCTCAGCAGAAACTCTGCAAGCCAGAAGGGAGTGTCATGATATATTTAAAGTGATGAAAGGGAAGAACCTACAACCAGGAATACTCTATCCATCAAGGCTGTCATTCAGATTGGATGGAGAAATCAAAAGCTTTACAGACAAAGGCAAAAGCTAAGAGAATTCAGCATCACCAAACCAGCTCTACAACAAATGCTAAAGGAACTTCTCTAAGTAGAAACCACAAGAGAAGAAAAGGACCTACAAAAACAAACCCAAAAGAATTTTAAAAAATGGTAATAGGAACATACATATCAATAATTACCTTAAATATGAATGGATTAAATGCTCCAACCAAAAGATGCAGACTGGCTGAATGGATACAAAAACAGCACCCATATATATGCTATCTACAAGAGACCCACTTCAGACCTAGGGACACATACAGAGTGAAAGTGAGGGGGTGGAAAAATGTATTCCATGCTAATGGAAATCAAATGGAAGCTGGAGTAACAATACTCATATCAGATAAAATAGACTTTAAAGAATGTTACAAGAGACAAGGAAGGACACTACATAATGATTAAGGGGTCAATCCAAGGAGATATAACAATTATAAATATATATACACCCAACATAGGAGCACCTGAATACATAAGGCAAATGCTAAGAGCTATAAAAGAGGAAATCGACAGTAACACAAAAATCGTGGGGGACTTTAACACCTCACTTACACCAGTGGACCCATCATCCAGACAGAAAATAAGGAAACACAAGCTTTAAATGACACAATAGACCAGATAGATTTAATTGATATTAATAGGACATTCCGTCTGAAAACAGCAGATTACACTTTCTTCTCAAGTACACACAGAACATTCTCCGGGATAGATCACATCTTGGGTCACAAATCAAGCCACAGTAAATTTAAGAAAATTGAAATCATATCAAACATCTTTTCCAACCACAACACTATGAGATTAGAAATGAATTACAGGGGAAAATGACATAAAAAACACAGACACATGGAGGCTAAACAATATGTTACTAAATAACCAAGAGATCACTGAAGAAATCAAAGAGGAAATAAAAAATACCGAGAGACAAAATGACAACGAAAACATGATGATCCAAAACGTATGGAATGCAGCAAAAGCAGTTCAAAGAGGGAAATTTATAGCAATACAATCCTACCTCAAGAAACAAGAAGAATCTGAAACAGTCTAACCTTACGCCTAAAGGAACTAGAGAAAGAAGAAAAAACAGAACCCAAAGTTAGTAGAAGGAAAGAAATCATAAAGATCAGAACAGAAATATATAAAATAGAAACAAAGAAAACAATAGCAAAGATCAATAAAACTAAAAGATGGTTCTTTGAGAAGATAAACAAAATTGATAAACCTAGCCAGACTCATCAAGAAAAAGAGGACTCAAATCAATAAAATCAGAAATGAAAAAGGAGAAGTTACAATGGACAATGCAGAAATTCAAAGCATCCTAAGAGACTACTACAAGCAACTCTATGCCAGTAAAATGGACAACCTGGAAGAAATGGACACATTCTTAGAAAGGTATAACCTTCCAAGACTGAACCAGGAAGAAATAGAAAATACGAACAGACCAATCACAAGTAATGAAATTGAAACTGTGATTAAAAATCTTCCAACAAATGAAAGTCCAGGACCAGATGGCTTCACAGGTGAATTCTATCAAATATTTAGAGAAGAGCTAACACCCATCCTTCTCAAACTCTTTCAGAAAACTGCAGAGGAAGGAACACTCCCAAACTCATTCTACGGGGCCACCATCACCCTGATAGCAAAAGCAGGCAAAGGTACCACCAAAAACAAAATCTACAGGCCAATATCACTGATGAATATAGATGCAAAAATCCTCAACAAAATACTAGCAAACAGGATCCAGCAACACATTAAAAGGATCATACATCATGATAAAGTGGGATATATTACAGGGATGCAAGGATTCTTCAATATACACAAATCAAGCAATGTGATACACCATATTAACAAGTTGAAGAATAAAAAACATATGATCATCTCAGTAGATGCAGAGAAAGCTTTTCACAAAATTCAACACCCATTTATGATAAAAGCTCTCCAGAAAGTGGGCATACAGGGAACCTACCTCAACATAATAAGGGCCATATATGACAAACCCACAGCAAACACCATTCTCAATGGTGAAAAACTGAAAGCATTTCCTCTAAGATCAGTAACAAGACAAGGATGTCCACTCTCGCCACTATTATTCAACATAGTTTTGGAAGTCCTAGTCATGGCAGTCAGAGAAGAAAAAGAAATAAAAGGAATCCAAATTGGAAAATAAGAAGTAAAACTGTCACTGTTTGCAGATGACATGATACTATACATAGAGAATCCTAAAGATGCCACCAGAAAACTACTAGAGCTAATCAATGAATTTGGTAACGTTTCAGGATACAAAATTAATGCACAGAAATCTCTTGAATTCCTATACACTAACAATGAAAGATCAGAAAGAGAAATTAAGGAAACAATCCCATTCGCCATTGCAACAAAAAGAATAAAATACCTAGGGATAAACCTACCTAAGGAGGTCAAAGATCTGTACTCAGAAAACCATAAGACACTGATGAAAGAAATCAAAGATGACACAAACAGATGGAGAGATATACCATGTTCTTGGTTTGGAAGAATCAATACTGTGAAAATCACTGTATTACCCAAAGCAATCTACAGATACAGTGCAATCCCTATCAAATTACCAATGGCATTTTTTACAGAACTAGAAGAAAAATTCTTAAAATTTGTATGGAGACGCAAAAGACCCCGAATAGCCAAAGCAATCTTGAGGGAAAAAAGTGGAGCTGGAAGAATCAGACTTCCCAACTTCATACTATACTAAAAAGCTACTGTAATCAAGAGAATATGATACTGGCACAAAAACAGAAATATAGATCAGTGGAAGAGGTTAGATAGCCCAGAGATAAACCCCTGCACCCATGGTCAACTAATCTATGACAAAGGAGGCAAGGATATACAACGGAGAAAAGACAGCCTCTTCAATAAGTGGTGCTGGGGAAACTGGACAGCTACATGTAAATGAATGAAATTAGAACACTCCCTAACACCATACACAAAAATAAACTCAAAATGTATTAAAGACCTAAATGTAAGACCAGACACTATAGATCTCTTAGAGGAAAACATATGCAGAACACTCTTTGACGTAAATCACAGCAAGATCTTTTTTGACCCACCTCTTAGAGTAATGGAAATGAAAACAAAAATAATCAAATGGGACCTAATTAAGCTTAAAAGCTTTTGCACAGCAAAGGAAACTATAAACAAGATGAAAAGACAACCCTCAGAATGGGAGAAAATATTTGCAAACGAGTCAATGGACAGAGGATTAATCTCCAAAATATATAAACAGCTCATGCAGCTCAATATTAAAAAAACAAATAACCCAATGAAAAAATGGGCAGAAGACCTAAATAGACATTTCTCCAAAGAGGACATACAGATGACCAAGAGGCACATGAAAAACTTCTCAACATCACTAATTATTAGAGAAATGCAAATCAAAACTACAATGAGGTATCACCTCACACCAGTTAGCATGAGCATCATCAGAAAATCTACAAACAACAAATGCTGGAGAGGGTGTGGAGAAAAGGGAGCCCTCTTGTACTGTTGGTAGGAATGTAAATTGATACAACCACTATGGAGAACAGTGTAGAGGTTCCTTAAGTAACTAAAAATAGAATTACCATATGACCCAGCAATCCCACTGTGTGTCATATACCCAGAGAAAACCATAATTCAAAAAGACACATACACCCCAATGTTCACTGCAGCACTATTTACAATAGACAGGTCATGGACACAACCTAAATGTGCATCGACAGATGAGTGGATAAAGAAGATGTGGTACATATATACAATGGAATATTACTCAGCCATAAAAAGGAATGAAATTGGGTCATTTGTAGAGATGTGGATGGCCCTAGAGACTGTCATAGAGCTTGAAGTAAGTCAGAAAGAGAAAAACGAGCATCGTATATTAATGCATATATGTGGAATCTAGAAAAATGGTACAGATGAACCAGTTTGCAAGGCAGAAATAGAGACACAGATGTAGAGAACAAACCTATGGACACCAAGCTGGGGAGGGGTGGTGATGGGATGAATTGGGACATTGGGATTGACATATATACACGAATATGTATAAAATAGATAACTAACAAGAACCTGCTGTTTAAAAAATAAAATTAAGGGGCTTCCCTGGTGGTGCAGTGGTTGAGAGTCCACCTGCCGATGCAGGGGACATGGGTTCGTACCCTGGTCCGGGAAGATCCCACATGCCGTGGAGTGGCTGGGCCCATGGCCGCTGGGCCTGCACGTCTAGAGCCTGTGCTCCGTGATGGGAGAGTCCACAGCAGTGAGAGGCCTGCGTACCGCAAAAAATAAAAATAAAAATAAATAAATAAATAAATAAATTTTAGAAAAATTGGACACAGGGAAGACCAATCATATCTGATCACATGACAAGCTACTAAATTATTCAATTTCATTCCTAAATTTACATTCTTGTTGCATTTTACTGTCAGTGTAGGGTTTTAAAAACTTCCTGTTTTAAGGCGCCTATATAATCAGAAGTAAAGTACCTTTATAATCACTCACAAGAATTTTCTGATTTCTCTGTGCTGTTTTTCTAGGTATCCAAACATTAGAAAAGGTCTACTTGTTATGTTGAAATAAAGTATTCAACTCATACAGAACACATTCAGATTTTAAAATATAAAAGTGGAAAAAGTTTAGCTGAAACAATTATATATAAGCATAAAGTGTTCAAATTTAATGGAAATATTAACCAATATCTGTTACCATGAATATGAGAATCACAGTATAAGTGAAAATGCTTTAGTTTTATTCGCATAGTTTTAGAAAACTATGGTGGTTTTACTTTGGCTTGCAGTTTGTCTCTGCATTCTAGACTTTGTGATGACCGTGAAAACATTATTTATGAAAGGTTTATTCAAATATAATTTGGTGCTTATTGCTTTTATCAAATATTGGAGTCTAATGAAATAAAGTGCAAGGTACTTGTGCTTCTGCGTCATTTCTGAGAATCATTTATTACACCTCCTTTTCTGTACACAACTACAATACAGTTGTAACAGCAGGCAAAACAATGTCATGTTGTTTCTATTCATTTTAAGCTGTCCTGCTACATATCTGTAGTAGAATTTGGACACTTGCAAGGGAACAGCTAATATACATATGGATTTAGGCAGTTATCTGATTCCTTTTTCTATCTCTGAAGCCATATATATTCATAATTAATATTCTGACATAGTTTTATGAAGTGGACCAAGAATTGGAGTATTCTAAGGCAGACCAAGGACCAGGAAATCAGAGACAACTTTCTCTCCCTCCCTCTCCCTCTCTCTCTCTCTCTCCGTGTGTGTGTCTCTCTCTCTTTCTCTCTCTCTCTCTCTCTCATACACTCACCTCACAGGGGAAAGAATGAGAGAGGAGTTCAGCCTTTGATGAGCTTATCTAAAATTTTGCCACCATAAGTTATTTTAATTTGAACGTATGTGTAAGTTTTGTGCTTTCTGCTTTAGTAGTATTTTGATTTTGATTTGTGTGTGTGTGACACCATAATTTTTCAGTTCTTAGGGTCTCTAGAGGTCTTAATCTGAACTTGAATGGGCCAGTGAATTTACCATCAGCAAATGCTACTTATAAATTTTCTTGCCAGCCATAAATTAATATTTATTAAGTACAGTCTGGGTGCTGGGAGTGGGGAAAGGTGGATTAGGAAAATCCTGGGTACCAGGAAGTTTACAGTGAAGCTGGGGTGAAAGAAAGCAGGAAAATAGTGGAGATTCATTTATAGGGTTAGATATCAACAAATGTAGATTGATCTAGTGCACATTAAGTGCAGAAGTGTTCCAGAGTTGTCATTGAGGTGTGAGAACAGCCTCAGGAGGGACGGCTGTAGAGACTTCTTATAGGAGACAAGTTCCTACTTGGATTTTGGAGGTTTAAAGATTCTATTAAAATGTAGTAAATTTGGCTTAACTTTGAAACAGGACTTCAGTATGTCTAAACTCACTTTATATTGATTTCAATGGTAACATTTTCTTTAGAAGTGATATAATTTGAAGTTTAGAATTGTGTGTTTGTAATGTGCTTTTCATTTTTTTCACTTAAAAATTGTTTCCTCGGGAGAAAAAAATCTTGTTTACCACAACTACCCCTGTTAAATGTAGAAGGAAAAATGTGAGGGAATTAAAAAGATTAGCGTAACATCATTTTTAAAAACTCTTATTTTTCCTTAACTCTCTCCCCAGTAGTCTTGCCTGAGTATATGTATAAATGTTGACTCCATGTTGATGCCCAGCAAAATTATGCAGAAATTCCTAAGTCCTGTATCACCAGATATAGTCACTGTATACTCTGGAGGCGGGGGGGG
>NW_006797638.1:1924203-1938580 GCF_000442215.2 Lipotes vexillifer
GGGGGACTTTTACTCCATCATGGGGTCCCTGAATACTGATGCAACTGTGTAATTACTAGCCGCAGGCCTGGCTCTCAGTTAAATTGTGAAGTTTTTAAGCTATTATCCCTTTCTTTACTTCCACACTATTATTCTTCTTACCTTTTTTCCCCCACTGTCCTCAGATGTTAATGATAAAGGCTTGAGGTTACTCCATCTCAGGTCATTTGCTTTTCTAAGAGGAGACGCTGGGCTTTGATGTGTGTGAGGTGTATGGCAAGCACTGTGCTAGGTTCTTTACATATGTTACTGCAAAAGACTGGTGCAGAGAAACATATTAAGTAAGTTGTTAGGATCACACAAATAGCTAGGTTTTGAGTCCTAGTGTTTCAGACTCCAAAGCCTATGCTCTTTGCACTACAGCAAAACATTTTAGGACCTAGGATAATCTACGCTGGAAGTTCAGGCTTTGTTCCAGTTCCACAGGAAAAATGCTTTTGACTGGGAGCATTACCCTAGTGCCCTTCAAATTAGATGAGGTGGATCTAACTAGTCCTCCTAACTCATAAGGTCAGTTCTGTATAGTTGCATCTTAAGTCTTTAAACGTAGTCTTATTTGAGGAAGACTTTAATCTTTGTTTTGAATTTTTTCAGTTAAATTCAATTTAGTGAATATTTATTGAATGCCTATTCTTTTCCAGGTACTATGCTGATGGTACAAAGACAGTCTAGTTAGGGAGACATTATAAGTAACTTTAATACAGTTCACTGAATGCTATAACAGATGCATAAACAAGGGATCATGGAAACATACGAAGGTATAATTAATTTGAGGGAAGATGTCAGGGAATGTTATATTTGAGCAGAACCTTGAAGGACAAGAAGTAAGAATTTGCCAGAAGGACAGAAGGAGGTTGATAATTCATTTCAGGTGATGGGAATAGCATGAGCACATGTGTGAATATGTCTGGCATGTTTGGAATGTGGTAAGAGTGGTAGATTGTAAAAATGGTCACAAGTTCTTCCCTTTCCTGCATCCAACTCCTAGAAATGTGATACTGAAAATCCTTCCATTAAGAAGTGGAGTCTGTTTCACCATCACTGAATTTGGGTTGATCATGTGACTGACTTTGGCGATGGACTAAATATGAAACCAGCAGAGACTTGAGAAGTGCTTGTGCATTGGGGCTTCTGTACTTGGAACCCTGAGATCATATTGTGAATGAGCCCAGGTTATCCTGCTGGAGGATAAGTAGCCACCTGCAGGAGAGCAGAGGCTCTTGCTGATAGTCTGCTAAGCACTAGACCTGTGAGTGATATCATCTTGGATTATTTAGTTACCAGCAAATCCACCATTGACCATGGACACAGGGAGAGTCCTGGGGAAATCTGTTGTCAGCCTGGACAGGGTGACCCACCTGAGTTGCACAATTATGAACTAAATAAAATGTTTTACCCATTAGGTTTGGGGTGTTTTGTATCAGCTAAGCTAATCCACAAAAGGTCTGAGTAAAGTGCAAGGAATGTAGGAAGAAGAAGTAGCTGAGGATGACGTGTAACGTTTGCAATATCACGTTAAGAAGTTTGGACCTATTTTGTAGGACTAAGCTTCCCAATACTTCACTGACTCATGTACCACTTTTATCTTTTAAAAAATGTCTGGGGCTTCCCTGGTGGCGCAGTGGTTAAGAATCCGCCTGCCAATGCAGGGGACACAGGTTCGAGCGCTGGTCCGGGAAGATCCCACATGCTGCGGAGCAACTAAGCCCGTGCACCACAACTCCTGAGCCTGCGCTCTAGAGCCCACGAGCCACAACTGCTGAGCCCATGTGCCACAACTACTGAATCCTGCGTGCCTACAGCCCTTGCTCCGCAACAAGAGAAGCCACTGCAATGAGAAACTCGCGCACAGCAATGAAGAGTAGCCCCGCTCACCACAACTAGAGAAAGCCACGTACAGCAACAAAGAACCAAAGCAGCCAAAAGTAAATAAATAAATTAAATAAATTTTTAAAAATGCCTGCATACTCCGAGTTAGATTTTTATTTAAATTGTCTAATTTTTATACAACAATTTACTTTAAATGCAAACTTAATATTAACTGAAAATCCCAGTTCGATGTGTTAATTCTTTTTTAAACCTATTAAAAATATAAATATATAAAAAGTTGGTCTATTTGGTATCAAAAATCATCTTGTATATTTTGAGTGCTGCATTCTAGGATTTCCTGCTATAATCAGTAGGAATCAGAATCATGAGAAGAATAATTTGGAGTGGAGAGGCTGCTGGTAGGGAGGACTGAGGAGGCTGCTGCAGAGGCCCAGATGGGGTCTGACACATGGTTGACAAACTAAGATGTATCCTTGAGGAAGAAGAGGAAGTGTCTGGAAACAGATTTGTTGTATGTGGGGTGGGAATGGGGGATGTGAAGTATCCACTGAGTGGATGCTAGTAAGAAAGGGAAGAGAAGAAAAAAAATAAAGGTAATAGATCTGATGTTGCACTTACTGAGTGTGAGTTAATAGGTCATTTGAAAACAGAGGCCCACCAGGCATTTGCACATGTAAAATGTTTTTTTGAGCCATGTGGCTTGTGGGATCTTAGTTTCCCCACCAGGGGTTGAACCCGGGCCACTGCAGTGAAAGTGCTGAGTTCCCTGGACCTCCAGGGAATTCCCTTAAAATGTTATTTTTGAAATCATCAACATACAGGTGATAATATCATCAAGAGGAAGTGTTTAGTCCAGAGATCTTCAGCTTATTCTTGTTTGTTTTTTTCATCCCCAAACTTTTATGGGATATGATTTACTCCAGCTAGAAATAGTGAGTGATTCACATAGGTAATGATTCTCAAACGGGGGTGGAAAGTACCTGTATAGTTTTAAAAAATGTCCCCCATACGATTTTGATATATTACCCTGCACTCCTTCTTGATTTAGTGGGAGATGAGGACAGGGCTGTGGAAAAGGAATTAGTGAAAAGGGACAGAGCGGGCTAAGAAGTAGACTGCTCTAAGAGGGAGAGAACTTTTACATATGTGAAGGAACTTTAAGATGAAGGGACGAGCCATGGTACTAAATTCTGCAGAGAAATCCAGTAGTTTGAAGATTATTCTTTAAGCAAAACTGGTTTATCCCAGTATATAATACTTGGCATATAATAGGAGCCCAGTAAATGTTTGGGTAAATGATTTATGTAGAACTGTTTTGTGTTTGAAACACTTCACAAGCCTTAAATATTCAAGTCAGACAGGATATGTAATTGTACTGCTTTGGGCTCCAAAATCAACGTGGGTTTTAAAAATTTTCTTTCTCTGTCCATGATCAGTGACTTAGATATATGCCCACTAGGGCACCATAGTCCTGATCTCAGCGCAAAACAATGTTTGAGGCTGTTTTCAAGAAATACTGTCAGTCAGCATCCTTGTTACGGCCACTCCACGCTTAGGCCTCCTAACCTTTACCACCTATGGCTCCCAGGAGTAAACTGTTTGTCTTACGATGGTTTGGGTTGATGGAGTGAATATACTTGACTGGCAGAACAGGAACGCCACTGGCCGGTCTGGCTCTCAGGTAATTTTTACATTCATAATAGCAGCTTCTTTTATTACTGTGATTATTCTTAAAATGACATAAATTTCTACCAGATCAGGACAGGAGTTTCCTCAGACCATGATTTGGTGCCGATGCGGGATACTCAGAGCACGCTCAGCAGTACACACTGGTTTGACATCTGGCATCCATGACTCCTGTGAGATTGGCTTCCCTCTAGATGTGCCCTGAAAGCATCCCTGCTGTGCCCCTTCTGTCCAAGTGTAAACGCATCACAGGAAACGAACAAGTAAAGATTCAAGTTTTATGGAAGGAATCGAGAACCCCTCACCCAGCTGGAAACCCGGGTTTTGGTGTCCAGGAAATTTGACCAGCCGTTTGGATAGAGGCTGTTGTCTGTGGCACCTTAGTCCCCTTCTCCTTCTAAGCTTCCCACATGCTGTCCATAGCCTCTATTCTAAGTCATCCAGCTGAGGAAAATTGCTTCAGGACCTTTAAAATGTGAAATAACGGTTGTCTTTTACTGTGGATTCATTAGTGCAGCTGGATTTAGTTATTTACAGTTGTAAATTTGGCACTGGTTTTACTGAGGTAGGGGACTCTTGAAAATAATTGAAGCAGTCTAAAGCTAAACCTATAAATAATTATTCATTTCCACTTGTTTTAATATGGAGATAAAAAATATTAAAATGATTAAATAGGTGTATAACAAGGCAGTTAAGACACCAAAGTAAAAGTAAGAAGGCTTTTCACATTTCCCTTGCGACTGTCTTCCCAATTCCATTTTCGCTCCAGTCTAATGAATGTATTTTAAATAAAATTCACATACTCTCTTTGCTCTCTGTCTTCCTACTACTACAAATATCAGCTCAGCCCCTCTTTCAGATCCACTTCAAGGAAATGCAGACTTGAAAAACTCTCCCCCATGGTTTTGTCTGAACTAGCTGCCGTTCTGCAGCACACTGGATCCAGTTGCTGGAGTGGGGGGACCCGCGAGGTGAGTGAGTGAACGAGCGAGCAAGAGCAGCCACTTAGCTGAGTGAGTCAGGCGGGCCTGTGTGAAAGGATGTAGGTGAGCCAGAGACTAATGGGAAAAATAGGGGGTCTTCACGAATTTTGATGTGGGGAAATCTGAAAGGTTCTTCTGCATGCCAGGGTATTTGAATATTTGGGAAACAGCTGGCTGGGCTTTGGGAGAGTGCCTCCTGATTCGCCTCGTCAGATGTTCAAAGATAAAATGAGGCAGCCAGCACGCCAGCACATAGCTCATATAGCCTTGCAGTCAGTTTTGAATTTAGATTTGAATTGTGATATCAATGTCATGGTGGCACATGCTTTGAGAAGGTACTTACAGAGAATAATTGAAAGATTCAGTGTGAAGCTTCTGAAAGTTGTAATTTAAAGTTCCAGAAGCCTCCATATTACTCTCACCATTAAAATTTAAAATGACAGCAGCCCAATTATGTATGGTTATTTTCTTAAATAAAATCATATTTCTACCCCAAGTGAAAGATTCATTGCTGCCCATTAATCTCTGTCAGGAGAACCAATCTCAATTGCCTCCAGTGTTAGCAGCTAAGATGGCTCGCTTTATCCTGGAGACAATGAAGGGACTGGGGGAAGCTGAGATCTGGAAGTCCTCCGGAGGAGCTGGACTTGCAGTAGGCTGATTTGCATGATAATCAGCATTATGGATCCTCTCTGGTGCCAGCCTCCACACTTAACCAAGTGCCGTATAACTTTAGTAGCAGCCGAGAAGCCCAAGTAAGGGCTGTAGCACACATTTTACAAAACCTGAATGATGTCAAAAACTGCTAGTTAAGAGAGGGCAGCTGGTTGTAAAATTAAACCACACTGAGGCATGGAGACTAGGAATGTAACTTAAAAACCTGATGAAGGATATAACTTTGGGGACTGTTGAAAGATACAAAGCTTTTCCATCTTTTTTTAAACTCACAGAAAACTGTTTACCAGAAGAATCTGTTTACCAGAAGGACTTTTGTGGCCATTGAAACCATGGCATGAAAATAGATCAGTGAAAACAGAAACATTTTCCAGTGCAGAAATTTTAGTCTCTATCAGTTAAAAGTATGGAGCCAGACTTTTAGACTATGAATCTTTCCACCAGTTTCTTTGGTCTGTTTCATTTTACTTTATACTGCACTGTGATTTGGGGAATATAGTGTAATGGTAGCCAGAACTGCAATGAAAAATTGCATGGGGCTGGTCAAGCTTAAACCATTGTTATTCATCAAAACCTTTATTCCCTAGTGTTCCCAGGGACAAAGGAGCACGTGAATCAGTAATATTATGATGCATGATGTTGAATGATATAGAGTATATATACATCAATGTAATCTAAGCAGTGTCTTATAAATAATAGATCACATAATTTCTCAAAGGTTTCACAGTATGATAAAACATTTACAGGTAGGTCTTGGTTCTTCTGAGTTTTGTCATGACTTTAGTATAGCCAGTCCTGTGGCAGTTTGCAAGTTTAATTTTGTCGTCTGGCTGTAGCCCTAGAATCTATCTACCTTTTTATAAAGCTGATCCTGTGATGTGAACTCAATTTTTTCCTTCAACTCTGCGTCAAGTCACTGTGGCTTTTCCTCTTTCTTCCCTTTTATTTATGTCTCAGTAAGAGGCATCCAACTTCACTTGTGTCCATGATTCCACCACTGTGCTTAGATTCTTGCTGTAAATTATTTTGAGTCTTCTACTTTCCACGTTTGACATTTTGTTGGCTTTGTCCTTAAAAAAAAAAAAAAAACAACCCATTCCTAAATTCCCTACTCTGTTTCCTTTCTTTCAGTTCTTCCTGACTTGTCTACTTTCTTGTTTCTGGCTTCTCACCATTTACTCTTTAACCTATTGCAAGGTAGATTGAGCCACCACCACTACTACTTTCTCAGACAAAGATTATACAGCTTCTTAACAGACCACTTTTCTCACTCTGCTCTAGAAGGAGAGCAGCTTACCTAATGGGTAAATTTGGAGTAAGTAAGTGAGCCAGCTCAGCTTACTGCCACCCTCCTTCTAGCTGTAGAAGGGCCTGCCTACTGAGACCCACATTCTTCCTGAGGCTGGGAGCCCACCCCAGCCCAGCACTGGCTTGGCTTGTGGAGATGGCCTGATTCTGTAGTTTAGACAGCTAGGCTTGTTTTGGCTTTCACACTAAGCTACTTCCTTCACCCTGGTCTCAATCAGTAAGTAATAAAGGTTATATTCTAGCCTCTCATCTGTTTTATTTTTGTATTACTTCTAAACTTGTTTGGAGTGCAGGAGAGGAAGGGTGTCTCAATGTTGGGGAATTGCTTAGAAATCTAAATAAATACAACAATGTGTACAAGTAAAAAGTTAAAGTCCTCCTTTCCCAATCTCACTTTCCAGAGGCTTGGTTCCTCTGTCTCTCTCTCCCCACTTTGTAAGGACATAGCAAAAAGGTGGCTGTCTATAAGCCAGGAAGCAAGCCCTCACCAAGAACCAAATCTACTAGTACTTTGATCTTGGACTTCCCAGCCTCCAAAACTATGAGAAATAAATGTTGTTTCAGTCACCCAGTTCATGGTATTTCTTATAGCAGCCCAAGCTGACTTATTCTTCCTGATTTTTCTATGCATGTGCAAATGTGTGTATATATAAGTATATAATAGAAATACTTCTACCTGAATGTCACATAACAGAAATATACATAGCTATATATTTATACTTACAGCTCTCTAAAACAGATCTTTTTGTTTCATATATCTCCATATTCTCCATATATATATTTATTTATATACATACACAGTTGTATTCCCCCCCCCCCCAAATGGTAACACGCTGTATGTTTTGTTCTGCGTTTTCCTTTTTTCACTGAACTCCTTTTCATGTCAAAAGAGACTGTGGACTTAAAAAATTGTTCACAACCTAAAAGTTGAGAGTTATGTTTTATTCAGTGGGAATTTTTAGGACTTCAAGCCCGGGAGGCAGCATTTCCAGTAACCCTGAGAGGACTGCTCCGAGGAGGCAGTGGGGGAGCCAGGTTACACAGAAGTTTTGTAACAAAGGGCAGGTAGTCCCGAACATCAAAAGATTATTGTAAATTAAAGAAAAGCAGATATCCCAAGTTAAGGAATTTAGCACTTTTCTTTGTATGGGAAGATACAAGAGTCTGGGCTCACTGAAATCATTCCTTTGATATGCACCTCAGCTCTCTGGGGCCAGTATCCTGTGTTTTCACATCCTGAGTTTCCTCAGGGCCCACGGTAGGCAGTGGCTACAGTCTGATGGCTGCTAGATGGCAGGTATTCTTTTCTTCCTGAGTTTCCTCAGGGCTCACGGCTCATGTTGGAGGACTGCAATCGCTGATGAGTGTGACATCCTTTGTTTACTGATACGGCAGGAAATATTCCTTTTCTCAAGACATATCTTATTATTTTTAATGGCTGCATGGTGTTCTTTGGTTTGGATGGTCCTTAATAAACCATTCTTCAGCTGCTGGCCGTTTAGATCATTTCACATTTTTGCGATTAAAAGCAATGTTGTAGTGAACATGGTAGTGTTTTTATTTTTATAAACTTGTACTAGTATTTCTGTAGGAAAGATTCCTAGAAGTGGACTTGCTGGGTATCTCTTAAGATTTAATTGATTAATAACAATCAGAGACTTATAGGTTGGGAAGGATTCTGAGAGAACTCAGAGTTTACCCCGTGCTCACAGGGAAGAAGGATGTTTTCTTCTCACTCTGACTTTGAAAAATTCAGAGAATGAGACTCCATGTTCTTTTTCAGGAATACCTTACAATGACTTGAAATCAACTGTAAAAGAAACAGTCAGAGTTATGATGCTGTGGCTGAGTGAGTTGGAAGTGAAAGTAAAAGACAGAATCCTAAAGTAATATACACTTCGGTGAGCCTGGTTTGCGTGCCAGTCAAGCAACACAAGATGCAGGATTATCAGAGTTATGGCAGTTTCAGATAGTTGGATCAATTAACATTCATATAGTAGAGAAGTTAGTACCTTGTACTTCATGTAGAGTAGCAATGGGAGGTTAGTTCACTCTGGGTGTCCGAGACTGCAGACCTATCCCTTAAGATGGCCCTCAGCTAACGGGCCCCTACTTTAAGCCTTGGCTCTATCACTAGAAAGCAGGTGACCTATTGAGAGTCTAGCCAGACTACACATGATCTTAAATCTGATTCCACCACCTACCCCACAGTGCATCATACCTGAACACATAGTTGGGCTGCCCTTCACCTGGATTGTTTCGCTTGTGTCCCAAGGCTACTTCCCTTGCAGAGAGGCACGTGGCAGCTCATTTACAAGCTGACCTAAAGAAAAGAAAAAAAACATGATGTAACGTGACAGAGCTGTGGGTTCCTGACTGTTCCAGGTAACCCCCTCCAAAGCAGGTACGATTTGTTTAAAATCTTTGCAACGCCGTGATGACCTCTGTGGCAAAACCCTGTGTATTATGGACTTGTATCTCAGAGCGGACATGTTCTTGACTGTTACAACTTACACATTTTTCCCACTTGGGGTGCACGTGGAAGCATGTCTTCATTAGAAACAACTGCAGCGTGAGTAGTAAAGACGACCGTGTTAAACAGCTAGGAATTTTCACCTAATTGCACATTTATACAACACTGCAAAAAGGATCAGGCAGCCTGGCTATGTCAGATCATTTCACTGCTCACCAAAGAGATTTGAAATGGACTTTTAATTATTATTGCTGATTTGCTATGGCTGTATTCCTTAATATGAACATCTGATTAGGATTAATTTTCTTTAATTGACGAATAGAGCACTTACACTTGTAGGGTTGCACTTGTTTTTACATATTGGCATATGTACTGTATTGTGGTGTTGGCATATGCTATGTATTATGACTTTTTTCTTGAGTGCTAATTACAGGCACTTCTTATCTGTTTTAGTTTTGAGGTCATTGTTCTTCCTTCCCTCACCTTTGTGTGGCTTTTTAGATTTGTTAATGGAGGTAGAGCAGGGCTAAGTGACTATTAAACTCTTTTCTATATACAGTAAAACCCATTAACATGGACCTCACTAAATTTGGAATTTATGATAATGAGGGCAGGGCCTGGGTTAAAGTTTACTTTTGCATTGTCTCTGAACTAAAGCTTTGCTGAACTAATAAATAGTATACATATAATCACAGGGGAATGGCACTCTTACTTTTAAAAGCAGCCTTTTCCAGCACTCTAGAGAAAGGCCTTGCTGGAGAGGTAATAAGGTAGTGTGGAGATGGCAGAGTGCAAAGACTGCCACATACTAGTTTTGTGACCTTAGACAAATTTTACTTAGCTTCTCTGAGTATCTTTTCCCTCATCTATAAAATGGAGACATTTGTCTAATTTATGGGGTTGCTGTGAGGGTTAGATTTAATACAAAGTGCCTGGTATGTACTTCATAAACGGCAGATAATTATTACCAAGCTAAAATAGTTGGTGAGCTAATTTCAAATACTTCTTATTTTTTAAGTAAGGCAGGGCTCCTCGGCACTTCAGAGTTTTGTTAACCTAATCTGAGATATTGCTTTATTATTATAATTGAGTAAAGGAGAACTCCAGCAGTTTGGTGTGGTGGTAAAGAACATGAACTTTGGAGTCAGACAAACTAAGGTTTGAAAGTAGTTCTATCATTCATTAGCTATGTGGCCTTAGGCGAGTTACTTAATATCTCTCATGTTTTGTTTTCTAATTTGTAAAAATGGGGTGGTAATACCTGCTCCAGGACTTTTGTAAAAGGATTCAATGAGATAATGCTTGTAAAGTGTTCAGCCCAGTGATTTTCATGTTGTAAACTCTCAAACATCAGCTGTTGCTATTATCATGATCTTTTTTATTTTTATTTTTTGCGATACTCAGCCCTCGCACTGTCGTGGCCTCTTCCGTTGCGGAGCACAGGCTCCGGACGCGCAGGCTCAGCAGCCATGGCTCAAGGGCCCAGCCGCTCCGCGGCATGTGGGATCTTCCCAGACCGGGGCACGAACCTGTGTCCCCTGCATCGGCAGGCGGACTCCCAACCACTGCGCCACCAGGGAAGCCCTATCATGATCTTTTTGACAACAGTCCATAGTGTAGACTTTTCATTAATTCAGACTTGTCTTTTTCAGTTCACCTAATTAATGAATTTCATTTGAGATATAATCTCCATTCTAGATGAAAATTTTAAGTATGTAAATAAGAAAATTATAGAGAAGCAAAATGGCTAAATACATAGGGTGAAAGAGGAAAAAATAATATTTTAAAAGTGGAAGCACAAGGTCTCAAGGTAGATTTAAATTACTGAATAGTCACTTTTGTGCATAATCTTTATGTTCTTTGTAAAAGGTCTTTATACTAGCCAGAAAGAAATAGAACTTTATATATACGTAGTAGAAAGTGTGGACTGGTGATCTGCTCATATCATTCATTGGCGAGAGAAGCAGTAAGTCCTTGTTCAACTTTATTTCCATCTTCTTGCTTTCCCCTTATGTTTCATAGGCTGTATGGATGAGAAATGTAAGCACTATAGTGTCCTGAATGGAGACTATAATCTATCCTCCCCTTAATGACAGGCTTACATAGGTTGTCAGAATCCATCACCTCAACAGATCAGACTGAATTACTTCGATGACTGGCAAATGGTACCAATTGTGGTGAAATCCAAGCAGCCAGGGGTGCGTGCGTGTGCGTGTGTGTGTGTGTGTGTGTGTGTGTGTGTGTGTGTGTGTGTCTGTGTATTAAATGCTCGTCCATAGGAGAAATGTATTTTACTGAAAACTCTCATCCATGCTATTTTTGTAGAAGCAGGAAGTGTTCTTCTTCCTTGGGAAAAATATAAGAATTATTTTTTGGAGATTCTGACCTATTACAAAACAAATTCACAACCATAAATGAGTAATCAGGGTTTTTTTTGTGTGCATCATATGCATGCGCAGTGGAACTTGGTAATAAAAACTAGAGGGGACAGAACCAGTAATACTCTTGGGGCTATATGGCTTGGCTTTCCAGGGGTGACCAATTTAAGCAGGTAATTGTAGAAAAGTAAAGTCAGTTTATTAAGTTGACAACCAGTGGTTTAGCATATACAAAATTTCATAATACTAAATTCACAAGTCAGACGAAAACCTTTTGTCAGACCATGTTTTCTAAGTTTGGGTCAGAAAATGTGATCACTGTAATGTACGCCATGTTGATTAGTTGTATTATTTCAGATTTTTACTGGAAGTATCTAATGGTTAGTTGTTAAGGTATGTCATTATTTGTCTAGATTTGGCATAACAACGGGAACAGCAGTAATAACTAATTTTTATTGAATGCTTACTGTATGCAAACAGTGCTAGAAGTGGGGGATATAATGGGAAGGAAAAAAAAAAAGACACACCCTCATGTTAGAAACAAGTTCATAATTTGCCCAAGGGTGGATAGCTGGTAAGTGGCAGAGATAGAATTATAGTGCTGTATTTGTTATAGCAGCCTAACCTATACCGAAATATAGTAGCTTAAACAAGCTAGAAGGAGCTCCCTGACAGTGGAGGTGCTGTATCAGCCACATCAGCTTTGGACTGCTTATGCGTAGGCTGTTGAGTAAGGAAGAAATAAACTTCTATCTTACTATTCTGCTATCCCTGCTTGTTAGCTTCATTCATATGTCTGAAGATTTATAAGCATCCTCTTTAAAGGCATTCCTTAGATGTTGCACCCCTAACTTCTGCTCACACCCTACTAGCCATACCTAGCTGCCAAGAAGACTTTAAAATATAATTTTTATGGTCATCTACCTTTCAACATTCAGGAGTTCTATTAATAAAGGAAAAAGGGGAGAATGGGTATTAGGGGACAGTTGGCAGTCTCTGTATCATATGCCAGTTAAGAGCATTGTTTCAGACTTGGACAAGTGACAAAAGATCTCATGACTTTGGAATACGCCTGCATCCATTTTCCATTTCTTTCCAAGTAGTATATATCAAGGTCATGTATATATGCACATATATAGTGTGTGTATGTGATATGTTTAAATATTCAAAATACATGAGATATGAATATTACATGATTCTACAGTGGACTTTGGTCATCTGTAAGTGCTAATTATAAATTTCACAATAGAAGCCCACTTGCTTTAATCTTTGGCAGAAAGCCTTGTAAAACCCCCAGGATCTGTCTTGCTTGCATCCTCACACTCAAAAAGATCTCAGACTCAGATATCTGTGTTGTAAGACCTGTGTTCGTAGAGAAATGGATTTATAGAAAAAAAAATTACTTTAAGCTTTTGAGTCAGGCAGGTATTTAATACATAAATCATAAAAAACTCTGACCCAGAACTTCAAAATTTCCTAAAATTCTTGGTCTATTAGACATTTACTATAGAAAAATAAATTAACAAGTATTTATTCAGCATATACTTAGGTTAGTACTTATGTTGAGATGGACCCACAGAATTTTATCCAGGTATCCCCTGGGGCTACAAGCGGTGGGAGGAGGTAAACATAGGTTAGACCTCAAGTACATACACATATATTCTTATTTATTACCTGGGTGCTGCCCTACCCCCTGCCCTCACCTCTCCCTCAAACCTAACGCAGTTTCTGATGAGCTCAGCTACCATTATGGAGCTGCTTGGAAATATTGTGTCTTGCACACAGATAAGCCTCCTTGGTCCCTTACTCCTGGGTCCAGCTCTTTAGATCATATTTCACTAGTGGCTAGATGAGGCAGAAGAAAAAAAAGAAAGGAAAGGTTTAAGTTAGAGCTGGTCTAATTATTCTGCCCTAGGCTTTATCTGGGTTGGGGGTAGGTGGTAGTTGAGGAGCATGTCTGAAGTGGGAGGTAGTTCCAGACCTCTTTTGCCTCATTGGCCACATGGAAATAGAGAGAAGCAGTCCAAAGAGAGTGAGAACCCCAAGAGACAACTCCAAGGAAACACAGAAGCCTACAGGTTAAACCTTTAAAATTTCCTCTCAATACACCAAAAGCTCCACCTCCTTTTAAGAAGTTTAGTTGAATCCAGTAACTTGATTCAGTTACCTGGTCTCTTTTCCTCCATGGCTGTGGGGCTGGGGAGTGCAGTAAGGGTGGAAGTGGAGCTTTGCCTTCCTGTTAGAGGTCAACATCAAGTACTTTGGAGGCACCATAACAACTACAAGACATGGCCTTTATCCCAGTTCTCAAAGACTAACAGTCTGTCTGGGGAGCTAATGTATATGAAACATTTAGTGAAAACCAAGCACTTAAACTGTGTGATATTGATTATTCCAGAGGAATCCAGATAAGGGAAAGGTAAAGTGGATTTGTTTCTTGGGGAAGACTTCTTAGATCATGTCATGAGTGAGATGCCAAAGGATGAAAGGAGCTAATTAAGAAGGAAGAAAAGAGGGGGTGAACAAAGATTCAGAATGAGCTTAGAGGTCAGTAGACTTGTATGCCTGAAGCAGAGACTTCATGTTGGAGACTAGGAAATGAAGTGGAAAACTTCAGAAATCAGGCTGTGGTTAGGCTACAGGTAATCATGTAAGGTTTTGTTTTGTTTTGTTTTTTTAAACTAAGTATTAACCTCGTTATTTTTTTATGCAATGAAGTGAGTATAAATTAATAAATGACTAATTGAATGAATGAATAAAAAGATAGGTGTTATAAAAACATTATAGTGTTAGAATTTGTCTAGGCTGAGAAAAGGGGCCTCCTATGCAGGGCCTCAGCAACATAGATTGCCGGGAAACAGCAGGAAGTGAAGACTAGGTGTATCAGGGTCTGGGAGCCTGGCTGCACTAGGGTTAGCCAGCAGTCAGTCCTCAGAGACCAAGAGGATGTGATGATCTTGGGATTGGTTCAGGGAAGCTGTTGGATCTGAGGAAATGCAATTCAG
>NW_006797638.1:1938590-1940746 GCF_000442215.2 Lipotes vexillifer
AGAATGTAGACAGCAGGTGAGATTCGGAGTCAGGAATGGTGGTATGGCAGTGGACAATCTGTTCCCAGCCGAATCCCAGCCAGCGGCTGGAGTCCTGAAATAGAGTCTGGAGAAAAGTTGTATCAGGGTCCTCATCAAGAATATTTGGGTTCTGGGCAAGGCACAAAGCCTTGTTGGAAATGGGAAAGCTAGTCAGTGCAGAAGCAGGTTTTTTGGTTTTTGTTTTTTTTAACATCTTTATTGGAGTATATTTGCTTTACAATGGTGTGTTAGTTTCTGCTGTATAACAAAGTGAATCAGCTATGCATATACATACATCCCCATATCTCCTCCCTCTTCCCTCCCACACTCCCTATCCCACCCCTTTAGGTGGCAGAAGCAGTTTTGAAGATCGGGCCAGCATGTCTGGGCTTGATAGGGAAGCAAAGGGAAAAATGATGATGAAGCAGTTTAAAGTAAACTCTGCAATTCAGTGCATTGTGGCCAAAAAGGGGCTGAGTTTGCTTCTCTTTTGCCTGTTTGATGATGGGCTGAAGGTCACAGCTACACTAAACCTCTTAAATGGAGATTTCAGGGGTCCTAGCTCAGAGGGATCTTGGAATGAATGGCTGAAGTGGAGGCCCAGTGGAAGTAGCATCACTTGGAAGGAGTTGAGACTGCGGTAGAGGAGACCTTGGCATAGCTGGGAGGTTGTCATAGTCCAGGCTGAGGAGAATAGGGCCTGACAAAGCAGGGAACTTTTAGTAGCAATTCAGAAGAAAAGGGGTCTGCAAAAGACACTTCACATTAAGAAGTAAAAGCCTTCAGTGACAAGTTTGATGTAATGGGTAGAGAAGGAAGAACCTAAAATGACTCTAGGTGGATTTTAAATGTTCATGTAGTAT
Source organism: Lipotes vexillifer (assembly GCF_000442215.2). Lineage (NCBI taxonomy): Eukaryota > Metazoa > Chordata > Mammalia > Artiodactyla > Lipotidae > Lipotes > Lipotes vexillifer. The sequence continues at coordinate 1,939,475 of NW_006797638.1, forward strand.
GACATTTTTGCTCATAAGCTGAAGGTGTTGTAAACATATATGCAATTACTTTTGACCAATTTTTAGAAACCCAAATAAATAAAATAAATTAGTTAATAAATTGTGTTAAGGCTAATCTTACTTGAGTACTGGTTTGCTTTATATCCCACTGCAGTGGGACATCTCAGAGAGACAGTAGCCCACGAGCACGTAACTGAGTAAAAATGTTTCTGGCAAAGATGTCTTTCTTTCCTGGTCTAAGATTATGTTACTAATATACATGTGCATGGGTATGACTGAAAAGCCTAAGGTGGGACCCACCTGGATCCTTCCAGGCTCCTCTCATGTGGCATTTGCCACGGAGCTGATTTTGAAGTGTTCATGCATTTTTCTTTTACCCACCTGGTTCATTCAGAGCCTTTGCTGAAGAAAGTGTGCTCCTGCCTGCCCAGATTGCTTCACAGTGGGCTTCTCTATCTGCAGCTGTTGTTTCCCAGCCAGACACTTTGGTGCTACCTGATGGGACGTAAGCAGGAACTTTGCTGTTCACGAAGTGGTAGGGCTCAGAATCGCATGAGGGGTTTTATTCCTGTTTATCAAGGCAAGGGAGAACACACAGAATCTCTACCTGGGTAGGAAAGGAATCTTTGTTTTCAGAATGCACAGATATGTGGTATTTCTGATTTTATTAGGCTTGGATCTGTGCCTGGGGGTGGCATGGATTTCAAAGTCATTATTTAAGGTAAAGAAAGAAAATTTTAAACAGCATTATCACCATAAAAGATTCTGGTTGTGTTTTTGAAATGTTGAGCTAAATAATTTTAGTGATCAACAAAAGACCAACCATTGTACTTCTGAAAAGTTGTTCTTCAAAAAGGCTTAGGTTAATAATTTGTTTCCATTTTGTTCACAGGTGTACTGTCTATAGGATGGAGATAGACTGAATGCCCACTTCGCTGAATACCGGCTTCAGATCACCTTTCACATTTTCTTGTTGGAAAGGCAACTGTTGGAGAATCATCTTGTTACCGTCAGCAAAAATGGAAACAAATCAAGACATTAAGAATGCCATGGGGCCTCCCTGGTGGCGCAGAGGTTGAGAGTCCGCCTGCCGATGCAGGAGACGCGGGTTCGTGCCCCGGGCCGGGAAGATCCCGCATGCCGCGGAGCGGCTGGGCCCGTGAGCCATGGCCGCTGGGCCTGCGCGTCCGGAGCCTGTGCTCCGCAACGGGAGAGGCCACAAAGTGAGAGGCCCGCGTAACGCAAAAAAAAAAAAAAAAAAAAAACCGGAAT
>NW_006797638.1:1940756-1970646 GCF_000442215.2 Lipotes vexillifer
ATGCCATGGTGAAGGACTTCCCTGGTGGCCCAGTGGTTAAGAATCCACCTGCCAATGCAGGGGACACAGTTCAATCCCTGGTCTGGGAGGTCCCACATGCCACGGAGCAACTAAGCCCATGAGCCACGACTACTGAGCCTGCGCGCCTAGAGCCCATGCTCCACAACAAGAGAAGCCACCGCAATGAGGAGCCCATGCACCTCAATGAAGAGTAGTCCTGCTCGCCACAACTAGAGAAAGCCCATGTGCAGCAGCGAAGACCCAATGTAGCCATAAATAAATAAATGAATAGATAGATAGATAGAATGCCACAGTGAGTGACCAGCAGTTAATGATGCCAGTGTTACGCAAGCTTCGGCAAAGGAATTTTTCAAGACAGTGTGCCTCACCAGCCAGAAATCAGGAAAAGTTGAACCTCTCCTTTTTGTCTCAGCTCTTTCTTAACTCAATGCAACCCCTCCAAATTAAAGTGAATTGAAACATACATTGCCTTTTCAACTTAATTGAGTACTTACTATGTGTGAATCGCTGTACAAAACAGGGGAGGGAAAATGAGGAGACAAATAAGATGTGGTCCCTGCCTTCAGTGGATTTACAGTCAGTTTCAGGGCATACATTTTTTTGTTTGTTTGGTCTTCTGCTCTTCAGCATGTCTCTAAAACAGGAAACAAATGGAAAAGTATATTCTGTAAGTATTTTCAATCTCTTTAATACAAAACAGAACAAAATTCCTAATGTGGGCAAGTTAGGACATCTTAATTCCATTTTTTTTGGACTTCTGATAGTTAGGACCCATTTTATTGATTCCATGTACATTCAGGAGACTTTAGAGATGAATACATTATAGTTGGAGCAAATTTGCATAAATCCTTTTTCCCCCTTAGGTGTAGATTGTATATTGGAGAAATATATTGTGTTTGTACATTTCTTGGAAAGTAGGGAGGTAAATTAAATCTGTTGTCTCTATAGGCCTCTGCCTTCAATGCCCTAGGGGCCTGCCACTCCAAGTGAGTTACTAGCATGGAGAGGGGAAAGGTTTGCCTCAGGATTGAGGGTGTTGTTCATGGACCCAAGAAAGGGTAGGGAAGGAGCAAAACAGACCTTAGCAAAGGCTCTGTATGAAAATTTGGCTATTTCAGTGTTCATTGTGTTGTCTGTATTCCATAAGTTGGATGACTATACAATTTTTCCAAAAAATTACTTCTGATCTGGGAATAAGTCATGAGTTTTCCAGTGTTAAGATGCTAATGTGACTGTAGGCATGGTGTCTGTGACACATTTTAGTATGTATGAGCCAACAATAGACATGTCTTTGTCTTGAGTAGTGTCCACATTTGAATTGAAAATGTGCCAGCTTTTTTTTTTTAACATCATCAACAGACTTCTTAATTAAGCTGCCAGTACATACTGCCAATAGCACTATGTGCTGTTTGAGAAATGAACTGTGTCAGTGCTGTTTCTCTCATTTAATAAATAACGTTGCTCCCTATAAAATGGATATAAAGTGTTCTTTGAATGGAGCATTATATGGCTCCCTAAAGAATTTGTTGAGAATTCTCAAATCATTCCTTTTTATTTAATTTCTAAAAACTTTTATTTTGCTCCTCAGTAAGGAATAACTCTAATCTGACCAATGACTTTAATTATATGATTCATCCTGAATAGGATGCATTGCCCCACCCCCAAACTCCTGATGGTGATACTGGATATTGGTTATGTTACTTTCAGTTTGCATGAAGTAGCTTCCAGGAAGTCTGAGTTATGAACCTGTAGTGTACTAAATTGTAGCTATCTATTTACTGTTCGGGGAGATCTTTTAGAGGGACAGCCTCTGTATTCCTTGTACCTAGGACAGTGCCTGATGCATAGTAGATAAGTGTTCAGTAAATATTTGGTGATCAAGGCATGTAAAGTAGCTTTTTTCATCTGTGGCTCGTAAGGCTCTGTAAAGGACAGAGGGGTCTTGCTAAGAGTAGCACCTCTATTAGTTTGTAGTTTACCTCAGTGTACTTAGAATGAGTCCAAATCAGCTGGATACTTCGTATATTGTCTAGTCCACTGGTCCTCTTAATTGGTGTCTTGGATTCACCAGTTCAGCCCTGTCATTCATACCAACATCCACTCTGCTTCCGCTGCACAGGGGCGGGGCTGCTCGGCTCCTCTTCCTCTGGGTTGTCCATCAATAGAAGAGCAATCATTCTATTCAGTGGGTACTCATGATATGCCAGGTGCTGAGCTTAGTGCTTTGCACAGAGCCTCTTAATTATCTCATTTAAACCACACAACAACCATTTGAAGTGGGTATTATCCATTGCACAGATGTGTATCTTAAGTCATGGGGAATCTAAATCCAGATCTTTTAGATTCCAAAGCCTGAACTATTAACCCCAACCCTCTGCTGCATCCAAGGGGAAATTCCCACTGCCTGGGGGTGGGGGACAGTTCAAATCTGGTCATAGTCTAGATTCATTGCATTTAGTTATTACTGAACAGCAAACTGTCTAATGGATAAAACCCAGCAAATCACAGTTGTTTTGAGAATGGGGGAGGGCAGAGCAATTGGGAGAAAGCAAAGTTGGAAACAAACCAATTTGAGCCAAATCTTTAGCCTTTACCTCATAATCTTTTTTTTTTTTGGTAAACTTTCTTTTTTTAACATAGCCTGACACCATGTGATAAATCAAAGCCAGATGTAATTGACCCAGAATTGATCCCCAAATGTCTTCTGGGGGAATATGCTTTAAGTCTGGTTGTTGATTCTGAGGAATAATTGCCACCCTAGAAAGGTAATTACATATGCCATTGTTTATACACATAATAGGCTTAGAATGCATGTTCTGCACAGAGGGGAAGAGAATCCTGCTTGCACATTAGGGGTGTGCACTCTGTATTGTGTCAGAATGCCACAAATAGCATTTGAACTGCTCCCTAGTACTGTTTATTTCCCTGATGTGTGTGTGTGTGAGAGAGAGAGAGCGAGAGGTTAGGAGTGAGGAAGGTGATGGGCCATGGAAAGCTGTTTGTTGAGCTGAAATGGCAGTGATTTGCTTCTCCTTAATTTTTTACTTTACTGAAATATGTTCTGGATCTGATTCATTTGGCTTGGTCTGGTTAAAAAGGCTTTTCTTCCTGCTTGGCATATGCTTATTAATGAGTTCTCATATTTCTTTCCATCAAGGGCTGTTTACTTTGTGGAAATATGAAGTGAGAATCTTTCTCTTAAATGCCCTGGTTTTGAGCACCCCTTTAAGTACACCAAACAGTCAGCTAAAATAGTAGCTAGTGCCTTTCCTCTCACTGTGCTTTCTGGTAAAACATAAATGGGATTTAAACCACAAATGACCAATTAGAGCACTTCATGCCGTTTCCTTTAGCCGTAAGACAGTAGTTAACCTAATACAACAAAAAATGCTATTTTGTGGTAGTCTAACCCTAGAAACATTTTTTTTTTTTTTAATTAAAGCCTTAAAAAAACAAAATGTCATGACTTTTTGTAGTGCGGCACAATGAAAGAAGTACATATGTATTCCAATATGGAACTGGGCATTGTTTGAAGCTGAAGCAATTCATCCTGGGCTATTCTCTGCTGTGGTGTCCAGCAAATTGCATGACCTGCTTATTAGGCTTGACAACAGTATTTTACCTAACAAAGGCCTCTGCAGCACCGAGCAGCAGTGGAATGTCAGATGTCAGATTGAGCACACTTCTCACACAGATGTGCAGTTGTAATAGCCTCTAAGGAGATGCACGTGGCAGGGAGCAAAGGGTGGGGACGGGCGCTTGGAACGGTGTGGTGTGTGAGTATGTAGGTTGGGCTGAGTGGGAGGGGGAGACCGACATTTAGCAGTAGGGATGTGGCCCCGCTGACCACATTTAATCAGCCCTCTGTAAACAGTTCAACATTTTCATTGTTCTCTAAAAACTAATAAAGAGAAGCATTTTTCATTCATCTTGAAGTAATTTTCTGTCAGGTTGGAGACCCTTGTGGCCTCCAGCTTGTGCAATGCTAGCTGTGTGATACGGCAACTATTCCAATTTATCTTACAAACTCTGGTCATTCACATGTCAGTTAGTGTTCACCAAGCCGGCATCTGAAACTGTGCAGTTAACGAGTTTTACAACATTTCTATCAAGAGAAACTGTTTAGCATAACTGACTCTTAAGGAGTTATTATACCTCTAAAAATCCATTTTAAGGGGCATTATTTAAATAAAATAGAAAAATGGTTCACTGCCTTTTAAAGGGGCTACAAAAAAAGTCCATCAGCTCCAGTGCAGTAATCCTCAGCTTAAAGCACTCTTGAGAGCGCTTCTGGGAATTGTCAGCATAATGAAATGTTTTGTGAAACGTCCAGATAGATTCCGTTACTCAATTTTACTGCACCATATTTATTTTCCTTCCAGTTTTTAAAGAAGTAAATTATTTTTTGAGAGGATGATTCTATGCTGTGTAGATTAACTGAGCACATTATTGCCCAGGTTGTAGCAAAAGAGATGGTTCTGTTTGCGGTGTCATCTGTATGCATCTTCAAACAGGGCCAAAGAAGAGAAAAGCAGCTTTCCCCCCTTAGTGCTTTAGCTCCAAAAGGGTTAAATCGCAATGTGGCTTATAGAGTTTTGCATTTTCCTCATGCCACATTTTTTTCAGACTTTTAAATAACTTTGGTACACAATGGCATCTGTAATTACTTTCTTTAGACTTTGCAAAATAGACTCTGTTTTCTTATCCTAAATAAATAAATGCAGGAAATCCCATACACATGTACATTGGCACATGCCTAATGATACATATCGTTTGAAACCGGCCCATTTCAATAGGAGATGCTATTGAACATTTTACTTAAAGAAGAATAGATTCCTCACATTAACCGAGATGGCCAATGACCCCAAACCAATTAATAGCTAGAGTCCATAACGGAGCACTATATAGCCTAGCAGCAAGTTCATTTAGTGTATTATGTTACCTAAGAGGAGTAGGAGCCACCACTTGTAATGTAAATGACTTAATGGTTCGTTCTATGATGACCAAGACCAGGAGAAAAAGTATGTTCTGCTGTAACAAGAGATATTTCATATCTTTAGGAGGTGTATCTATAACATGGAACATTTTCATTTTGCCGCAAACGGGTCCCCTAATTTCTTAGACTGATGTTTGTGCACGTGACTTTAATTTTCTGAGGGAGATAGGAAGGTGTTCTTTGCCTGTTAGCTGTATCTGCCCATAAGAAGCACAGTAACATCCATGAACCAGATACAATTTGACATAATTTATGCCTTTATTACCTCCTACAGGGTGATATTATTTCATGCTGGCACATTAATGTTTCCAGCACGATACTGTCATCCCTGGAAATTTTACCTTCTGAAGTTCAAATATTGAGGAAAGTGTTTAAATTTTTTCTAAGGGCCTTAGATTTGGGGAAAATGCAACTTATTCTAAGATCGGCTTTTTTACTCTTTTTTGATATTTGGTGGCACTGTAGATAATGTTCAGATAATGGGCAAAAATCATATCTGAAAACTCTTACCTCTTCTTGGCCAAATATCTTGTTTTTGTTCTGTTTCCATTTTTTGCAAATAATATTTCATCAACTTTAACATACTTTGCTGCTATTTGTTCCCCTAGTGATGTACACTCAGGAGAAATTGACCAAAAAAATGTTCTTGAATCCATTTGGTGTAGTACTTAGATCTGTCTTAATACTCCAGCATTCAGAATTAGGGCAGGTGGAGTATGTAAGTTTCTTATTGCTGCCTTAACACATTACCACAAATTTAGTGACTTAAAATAACACGAGTTTATTATCTTGCAGTTCTGTAGGTCAGAGGTCTCACTAGGCTAAGATAACTTGTTGACAGAGCTGCATTCCTTCTGGAGGCTCTAGGGGATAATCTTTTTCTTTGCCTTTCCTAGCTTCTAGAAACTGTCTGCCTTCCTTGGCTTGTGGCCCCTTCCCCTGTCTTTAAGACTAGCAATGATGAGTCAAATTCTTCTAATATGGCATCTATCTGACCCTGTTCCATTGTCACATCTCTTTCTCTCTCTCACTGCAGCCAGTAAAATGTTCTCCACCTTTGAGGACTCATGTGATTAGATCGGGCCCACCTGGGTAATCCAGGATGCTCTTCCCATTTCAAGGCCCATACCTTAGGTGACATCCGCAAAGTCTCTTTTGCTGCACAAGGTATCATATTCACAGGTTCTGGAGAAGAGGACCTGGAAATCCTTGGGGAGGGAGCAGGGCATTAGTCTGCTTACCACATGGAGTTTCAGAATTCTTTCTCATACTAATATTTGAAGGATTAATAGCAGTTGCCAGCCTAGTAGTCTCCAAACTTTAAAAATAATGCATGAAAATAGTTTAAAGTTTTTGAGTATGCACCTCAATATATGTACATTTCCTTCTAAACTATAATATTATCTACATTAATAGTGTAATACTAGTTGTAAAACTTCATTTCTTTTTAATATATAAATAAATAAAAGCAGATCTCCTAATGGTTTCTTGGCACCCGAGTGCATCATCTTGTGTGCACCTAATTTTGGAGAAGGGAAAAGGATGAAGTCTGGATTAGCTTGTGTAAATATAGTTCTTGACTCTTTCAGACATATAAGGCTTCAAGGTAAGGAAGGGACTGCAGAGACGTTTTTGGTAGTCTCTGATAGTGTTTGGAAGTGAGGAAGAAAGTTACTTGTTTTGCTTACACTATTACTGCTGTTTGTAGTTACAGAGGGTAATAGTATAGAATGTAACATGCCCAAAACTGTCCTGAAAGCTGAGAGATGCAAATTATAGAATTACCAGACAAATGCTATTTTATAAAAGACTAGAAAGAGGTTGTTTACCAGAAATCTCCAAAACATGAGTTAGTTATTTAGAATAAGGCCATATCTCATCAGAACAGCTACTCATGTCAGTGTACTTGAAAATCCCACGAAACTTAAGTGCTCAACGACTGTTTTTTGTTTTGTTTTGTTTTGTTTTTTTGCGGTACGCGGGCTTCTCACTGCTGTGGCCTCTCCCGTTGGGGAGCACAGGCTCCGGACGCGCGGGCTCATGGGCCGTGGTTCACAGGCCCAGCCGCTCCGCGGCATGTGGGATCTTCCCGGACCGGGGCACGAACCCTTGTCCCTCGCATCGGCGGGCGGACTCCCAACCACTGCGCCACCAGGGAAGCCCTCAACGACTGTTTTGAACGCTAGTAGTAAGGTCCATATGAAACTGGGCTGAGGGAAAAGGTGATTCTGTTACGTTTACTTTAAATCATATTTTCGAGTTTAAAAAACATCTCTATTACACCAGCCACATTTGATCTCCATGGCATGTAGGCTTATTACAGTGTAGGAAAACCAGAAGTTGTAACACAAGCCGACTATGTTAAGTCCCCTTGTGTTATTTTGTGAGATGTTCTGAGAACAGTCAGCCTAGAAAATGGGATATTGCTAAGATGTGCTGACACACCTCTGAAATCAAAAAGAGCTTCTGCTGGCAAATGAAAGTAGCTTGCCACAAAAATGTACATCAATTAGGAAACAAATCAATGACTGTTGGCCCAGGGCCAAAAGTGTCCCAGGCAGTCTGGGCAGTATATTTTTATTTGATTTGCCCCAGGCCACTTCCACTCTCTTCCTGAAAGATGGACAGGTAGTCTTCTCAAATCCTTCGCTGATAGTTTCCATCCACGATCTCAAAATGTAACTGTTAACGTGTCAATGATTACTGTACAAAGAAGTTAACCACTACTGCTAAATTTCCCCACTGAAACCCAATCCAGGGATTAGCAACAATAAGGAATCTGTTTTATTTGCATTTAATTTGTACCTTCACACTATTATCTCCAATGTTTTAGTTGTAGGAAATGTGGTCTCCGGCTATTATAACCACATTTCATGCTGCTGTTGCACTGTGATTTGATCTCTATGGTCGGAAATGACTACTGAAAAAATAAAGCTAGCATACTTTATTTTAATTATACCAGTGCAGTGTCTAAATAAGAAATGTTCTTTATATTTAATGTGGAGCACAGATTAACAGTTTTATGGGACATATCTATCTATATCATTTTCTATTTACACATCAGTTATATATCTTTCTCTCAGCAAAACAGATGCCTATGGTGTGAAAACAAGGAAGGAGAGCATCGAAGTTACAGTCACATGGGCAGTAAATAACATCTTAATTGGTCTGGAATGCCGGAGTTTGATTTTTTTTTTTTCCCCCGCCTGGCTTTTATTTATTGATTGCTATAGCTTATTTATCTTCCCAGTGATTTGTACAAGTCTATCTTCTTTCCTCAATAAGCCAGTCTATGGTGGCTTTATATTGCAAATTCCATCTGGGGAAATGGTCTAGTGAGAGAAGTGCAGTTGCTCCTGGAAAAGCCATTATTTAAAAGCTTTTGTAAAGGTAAGGGTAACTTCTCAGTTTTTACACTTTGTCTTCTGGAAAAAAGAAGGAAAGAAGAAGTGCAGCTATTACAAAGTTGCCACCCAATATATGTTTCAACAATTCTTTACTCTCCACTTGTTTGGCAGCAATAGGAAAACAAAGAAGGATTTAGTGTACGCTTAAATTTTCCTGTACACGATTTAGATCCTAGTGAGGATAGCAAACAGGAGTGGACTGTGTATATCTAATACATCATATGTAAACCCTGGATTTTCTTCTGCATGCATTTCTACAGCTCCATTCCTAATATCTTTTTTAAAATAGCACTTTAGGATAAACTACACTTCAAATGACACATTATGCTCCGTAGTGCAGTTGAGAACTGGCAATGTAACCATTCTCAGGAAAGCTGGTTGGCAAAAAATCCACCACTTTTTCTAGTATATAGATATCCAAAGCTGAAGTCAACCCTGGAAAATTAGTGATTTTTTTTCCTCCTAAATCAATGATTCCCTTGTTCATTAAATCAGCACTTCCAGTGTTTGTTGTGATTCTGTTTGGTTGTCTTGATCTCACAGAATATTAGAAGAGTGCTCTGAAAGATTTCCTCCGTTGATAGCTGAGGGAAAAACAAGTTTACAGATGGCAGTGCTATACTTATGCTATGCAAGTGATGCTTTGCAAAGTGATTCTATAAACATATTCCAAAGGGGAGACTCTGATATCCCATCATCACCCTAATATAACCTTAACTGCCTTTAAATGAGCTAATGAAAATTTGGGGCAGGTCTTTTAGAGAATGCATTTGCATTTGCCATAATTAGTGGTAGGCAGATCTCACTACATCCAGGGACAATCTCGAGACAACTTCTTGATCGACTATTAGTACTTAATTTCTGAATGTCAAACCCTGCACATCTTAATTTCTAGAGAATAAGCTCAATTGAACTTAGTCCCCAGTTATGCAAAAACTGCTCGGATAAAACCAAGTGGACACCAATGTAATGAATGTAGTTATTAAATTGTTTCAATTGAAAGAACCCTATTCTTACACCATCATAATGGGAACAATTTATCCCCACTGATCGGCCTGTCTCTCTTTCTCTCTCTCTTTTTCTGAGCTCTCTTTGATCTTGAAGCATATTGCGGTGGTGTGTCCTATTGAAAAGCGAAACTGGGGCAATTTTAATGCTTTTGTACCTTACCAAGTGCTCTATTTTTTCTCTGTTTAAAAATAGCTGTTAATTATAAGTGCAGTTTAAATGTCTCAAGTGACCCAGAAATGCAGGTTGGAATGAGACAGATTGTGTGTCTCATATGAAACAGATGTACTTTCACAGAGCGTTCTGAATTCAGTCTTCCCTCTGTATCCTCCTCTTGAGTTATTTCCATCAGGTATTGAGCTGGTCTAGGACCATACTATGAAATCCCACACATTTGAACAGGGTGAAAGAAAAGCAGACCTAGTTTTTTGTGTGTGTTTGTGTGCCACAAAGCAAAGCCTCTTTTGTATATCAGTCCCTACTATGTGGGTGAATATTGTGCTGTTGGTGTTAGATCATGGGACAAGGGCCACTTTCCTGGCCAGGAAAACCATATGATTTTCTAGAGCTCCACTCCTGTCTCTTGGGTCACTGGCTTTGCACTAAAAGAACACCGCAGGAGTGATAAACATATCTCTTGAGGTCCTTCTTCAGCTTAATTCAATAGTGCCTGAGGACAAATTAACCTCCTGCTAGATTGCAAAGATCTCTGATTCTTCACTGCTTTCAAAAAACTTGTGTTTTTAGCTCCTTGCTAACCTGTAACCACCCTGGAGATGGTTACACTGCTGGTGATGTTTGGGGGACCAAGGCTTTAATAAGTGATGTACTAACTCAGTAAAATCACATTATTCATTTATTCTGCTACAACCTAAACAAATCTGGTACTTACCTAATTATATGTGGTCATATACTGTAAGTTTGAAGGTGCTCCTATCTAGTGTAGTTCCAAGAAGTGATTTCAAAATTGAATTTAAAATAGAGTGCATATGTATGGAATCTAAAAAAAAAAAAAGTTCTGATGAACCTAGGGACAGGACAGGAATAAAGACACAGACGTAGAGGATGGACCTGAGGACACGGGGAGGGGGAAGGCTGAGCTGGGGCGAAGTGAGAGAGTGGCATGGACATATATACACTGCCTAATGTAAAACCGATAGCTAGTGGGAAGCAGCCGCATAGCACAGGGAGATCAGCTTGGTGCCTTGTGACCACCTAGAGGGGTGGGATAGGGAGGGTGGGAGGGAGACGCAATATGGGGATATGCGGGATATGGGGATATATGTGTACATATAGCTGATTCACTTTGTTATGCAGCAGAAACTAACACAACATTGTAAAGCAATTATACTCCAATAAAGATGTTAAAAAAAATAGAGTGCATTCCAGTGGTTTGATGATCTTTTCCAGGTTTCTTAAGATCTTTGGTAAATATCCCAAAGCCACCTGCACATTTGCACAGTGAAGGAATTCAAGACTCGTCCCCCTTCCTCCACTTGGATTGAGATCTGTGGTCCAATCTCGCTCGCTCTCTGGATGAGAGCATGTCTCAGTGAGGGGAGGGCAGTTTATATGCACTGGCTCCCTATCTGCTTGTAACTAGAGATGCCCAGCCGAGGAGTTCTTCATTGCTATAACAATGGCATTGAACACAGTTGTCGTGTCGGCTTAGGGACTGATTTTTTTAAGTTCTTTCTGGAAAACTTGTAGATGTTTTAGTCAAATTCTAAATGCAGGCACTGATTTGAACATTTTTCAGAGCTAATTTTTTATTTTAATCAGTAATTTTAACTTGACTGTTTTGATTCTAATGTAATCATTCTGTTTCTAATCATTCTAATTTGTCCAATGAGATTTATTTCACTTAGTATTTGTAATCTTGTGACAGCCCACTTGGGTTACAGTTTCATGACAAGTTGATGGTCTATTTTCAGGAAGAGGGGAAGGTATGGCCCCAGGTAGGTTTAAGTGAATCTATATGATACAGAGTGGGAGCTGAAAACAAAATTCAGAAAAAAATTCTTTAAATCCATATCTTATAAAAATATTCCAGTCACTGAGATACATTTATATTGCTATTGGAAGATGAATGATAACACGCTTAAAGACAATATAAATAATACATTTCTAAGTAGAGTGACTCTGAAAAGTAGAACTATTGGGAAAGGCAGTCTCCTGTGTGCAGTCTTTGGACCTCACTCATCCTCATAAGAGTGGGCCTTGGGCCTGGAACCTTCCATACCAAGAGAGAAAGAGTCCTCACAGCCTGTGCTGGACTGGTCACTTTGTGGGGGGCACATCTTTCCCTGTTTCAGACTCTATATGTGCTCCTTTGTTCTGCTTAAGCATGTGTGTCATGTGGTTCCTGGCTAACCCCACTACTACATCTGTCCCCGTAGAGGATGGGGTCCTTTATTCTGCGGCACAAGAGGGGTTCGTGTAGGCCGCTGGCCACTGGCCATGGGGGACCAATGCCCACTCCTGAAGCTGATTATGCTCTGTCTCTTTTTTATGTGAGTAAAGTGTTGTTCCTTCCAATGCCTGACTGAGTTGCGTTTTCCTTGGTGATTTAGCTACCAGGATGCTGTGGGCAGCAGTGTTCTGACTTCTCCTGGTGATAGGCAATAGATACCACTTCTCAATAAGAACAAATTGCTATATAAGATATATGGGTTTGGAAATGTCTTTGGTCCTTAGTTTCTAATCAGGCTATTGGTAGAAGTGGAAAAGACCTGTGTCAACCTGGGGACATTGATAGCTATTTATTGTGGACATTGAATGAACATTAGGACTGTGAAATACAGGTCTGGATAAGAGTCTGGATAGATGGTAGGTGTGGTTCGACTCTGGGTAAAACCTGGTTTCGAGAGATCAGCAGGCTAGAATGCGGATGTCCTAGTTCTGAAAGCCAGGTGTTAGAATTATCCGTGGAAGCAAAAGGGAATGAGGATCCAAGCAAGCAGTGAGCTGGATGCTACATAGACATTTAGGAAAAAGGGAGCCTCTAATTCCAGATGTCCAAATGAGGGAGAGGTCCAAAATCAGGCAATTGCCAGCAACTCGGCACCTGGAGAGCTGGAGCGGAATGGCCAAACAAGCAGGGGCACAGGTATGAGGCTTTGGAAATTGAAAGGACTATGATGGATGAGGCAGCTTTCTGACTTCAGGTGCCAGAGAAAGGGAGAGACCTCAGTCAGATACCCAGGTGGAGCAGAGAGGGAGGCAGTCGGATGCTGGTTTTGCCAAGGTGAGACCTGGCTTCTGGCAGGCGGATATTGAGGACTGATGTGCCTGAGACTGCAGGAACTATTTACTAGTTTCCTTCTCCGGGCCCTGAGCCCCATCTTCCTGATGGTTCTTGTTCTCCAACTCCTTCAGAAATTTCCCAGTAATAACCTGATTTAAGCCTTTCTCAGACAGGCCACCTCATATAAAGGCAGGAAGGCTCTACACCAAAATATACACAAAGGCTATGGGCGATTGTAGTTGCTTTTAATTTTCTTTTCATTTCTTATTTGTACTCTATACGGTGATCCTTTATTACATTTGTAAGAATCTAAGAAATTAAATTTAATTTCTTCATAAAATTATTTTTCCAGTTTTATTGAGGATAATGACCTATAACATTGTATGAGTTTAAGATGTACAACATAATTATTTGGTATATGTATATTTTGTGAAATGATTAGTACAATGAGTTTAGTTAACATCCAACACCTCGCTAGTTATAATTTTGTCTCTTGTGATGAGAACTTTGAAGATCTAGTCTCTTAGCAACTTTCAAATATTAATATATAATACAGTATTGTTAACAATAGTCACCATGCTGTGCAATATATCCGCAGAATTTATTTATCTTATAATTGGAAGTTTGTACCTTTTGGCCATCTTTACTCAATTTTCCCACCACCAAACCCCACCTCTGGCAACCACCAATCTGTTCTCTGTTTCTATGAATTTGGGTTTTTTATATTCCACAAATAAGGGAGATTATGTGGTATTTGTCTTCTTCATCTGACTTACTTCATTTAACATAATGCCCTCAAGGTCCATCCATGTTGTCACAAATGGCAGGATTTCCTTCTTTTTCATGGCTGAATGATAGTCCAGTGTGTGTGTGTGTGTGTGTGTGTGTGTGTGTGTGTGTGTGTGTGTGTTTATGCATAATGTTTCCTTCATTCATCTGTTGATAGACACTTAAGTTGTTTGCATGTCTTGGTTATTGTAAATAAAACTACAATGAACATGAGGGTGCAGATATCTCTTTGGGATAGTGATTTCATTTCCTTTGGATATATAGTGGAATTGCTAGATCATATGGTAGTTCTGTTTTTAATTTTTTGAGAAAACTCCATTCTATATTCTATTTTTTAAAATTGAAGTATTGTTGATTTACAATGTTGTGTTAGTTTCTGGTGTACAGTAAAGTGATTCAGTTTTATATATATATATATATATATATATATATATATATATATGTATTTCATATTCTTTTCCATTATAGGCTATTACAAGATATTTTATATAGTTCACTGTGCTATACAGTAGGACCTTGTTTTGTGTCTATTTTATATATAGATGTTTGTACCTGCTAATCCCAAACCCTTAAATTATCCCCTCCCCTTTCCCCTTTGGTAACCATGTTTGTTTCCTATGTCTGTGAGTCTGTTTCTGTTTTTCAAATAAGTTCATTTGTATCATATTTTAGATTCCTCATATGTGATATCATATGATATTTTTCTTTTTCTGTCTGACTTCACTTAGTATGATAATCTCTGGTTCATCTATGTTGTTGCAAATGGCATTATTTCATTCTTTTTTTATTTCTGCATAGTATTCCATTGTATATGTGTACCACATCTTCTTTATCCATTCATCTGTCAATGGACATTTAGGTTGTTTCCATGTCTTGGCTATTGTAAATAGTGCTGCTGTGAACACTGGGATGCATGCATTTTTTTGAATTAGAGTTTTCTCTGGATATATGCCCAGGATTGGGATTGCTGAATATTGTGATAACTCTAATTTTTTAAGTAACCTCCATACTGTTTTCCATCATGGCTGCACCAATTTACATTCCCACCAACAGTGTAGGAGGGTTCCCTTTTCTCCACACCCTCTCCAGCATTTGTTATTTGTAGACTTTTTAATGATGGCCATTCTGACTGGTGTGAGGTGATACCTCATTGTAGTTTTGATTTGCATTACTCTGATAATTAGCAATATTAAGCATCTTTTCATGTGCCTATTATCCATCTGTATGTCTTCTTTGGAGAGATGTCTATTTAGGTCTTCTGCCTATTTTTTGATTGGGTTCTTTGCTTTTTTTGTTATTGAGTTGTGTGAGCTACTTGTATATTTTGGAAATTAATCCTATGTTGGTCACATTGTTTTCAGATATTTTGTCCCAGTCCATAGGTTGTATTTTCATTTTGTTTATGGCTTTCTTTGCTGTGCAAAGACATGTTTGATTAGGTCCCATTTACTTAGTTTTGCTTTTATTTCTATTGCCTTGAGAGACTGACCTAAGAAAACATCGCTATGATTTATGTCAGAGAATGTTTTGCCTATGCTCTCTTCCTAGGAGATTTATGGCATCCTGTCTTATATTTGAGTATTTAAGCCATTTTGAATTTATTTTTGTGTATGGTGTGAGGGAATGTCCTGACTTCATTGGTTTACATGTGGCTGTCCAGCTTTCTGAACACCACTTGCCAAAGAGATATGCAGATGACATGCTACTATATATAGAAAACCATAAAGAATCCACACAGAAACTACTAGAACTAATAAACAAATTCAGCAAGGTAGCGTGATACAAGATTAACATACAGAAATCTGTTGCCTTTCTTTATACTAACAACGAAATATGTGAAAGGGAAAGTAAAAAAAAAAAATCCCTTTTAAAATCTCATCAAAAAGTATAAAATACTTAGGAATAAACCTGACCTAGGAGGTGAAAAACTTATATGGTGAGAACTAAAAAACATTGATAAAGGAAATTGAAGAGTATTTAAAGAAATGGAGAGATATATACCATGCTCTTGGATTAAAAGAGTTAACGTTGTTAAAATGGCAACACTACCCAAAGCAATCTACAGATTTAATGCAATCCCTATCAAATTACCCTTGACATTTTTCACGGAATGAGAATAAATAATCCTAAAATTTATATAGAACCACAGAAGACCCAGAATTGCCAAAGCAATCCTGAGGAAAAAGAACAAAGCTGGAAGCATAACCCACACAGACTTCAAACAATACTTCAGAAGCTACAGTAATAAAAAAAAGTGTGGTATTGGTGCCATAACAGATATATGGATCAATGGAAGAGAATAGAGAGCCCAGAAATTGTCCCACATATCTACAGTCAATTAATCTTTGACAAAGGAGGCAAGAACATACAATGGAGAAAAGACATTCTGTTTTCCATAGTGGCTGCACCAATTTACATTTCCATCAAGAGTGCACAGAGTTTCCCTTTTTTTCACGTCCTCATCAACACTTCTTATCTCTTGTCTTTTCAGTAATAGCCATTCTAACAGGTGTGAGGGGGGTATCACATTGTGGTTTTGATTTGCATTTCCCTGATGATTAGTGTTGTGTACCTCTTCATATGCCTACTGGCCATTTGAATTCTTCTTTGAAAAAATGTCTACTCAGATCCACTGCCCATTTTTAAACTGGATGATGATAATGATGATTTTGCTGTTGAATTGCATGAGTTTTTTTTTTTTTTAATTTTATTTATTTATTTATTTAGGCTGCATTGGGTCTTCATTGCTGCACGTGGGCTTTCTCTAATTGTGGTGAGCAGGGCTACTCTTTGTTGTGGTGCATGGGCTTCTCATTGAGGTGGCTTCTCTTGTTGCAGAACACGGGCTCTAGGTGCGTGGGCTTCAGTAGTTGTGGTACGCAGGCTCTAGAGTGCAGGCTCAGTAGTTGTGGCACATGGGCTTAGTTGCTCCGCAGCATGTGGGATCTTCCCAGACTAGGCATCTAACCCATGTCCCCTACATTGGCAGGCGGACTCTTATCCACTGCGCCACCAGGTAAGTCCTGATGAGTTCTTTTTTTTTGGGGGGGGGGCGGGGATGCGGGCCTCTCACTGTTGTGGCCTCTCCCGTTGCGGAGCACAGGCTCCGGATGCGCAGGCCCAGCGGCCATGGCTCATGGGCCCAGCCGCTCCGAGGCATGTGGGATCTTCCCGGATCAGGGCACGAACCCGTGTCCCCTGCATCGGCAGGCAGACTCTAAACCACTGTGCCACCAGGGAAGCTCTATGAGTTCTTTTTAAAATTTATTTTTTAATTGAGATATAGTTGATTTACAATATCATATTAGTGATTCAAAAATGTCATATATTTTGCTCCATTTAAAGTTATTACAAAATATTAGCTGTATTTCCTGTGCTGTACAATATATCCTTGTAGGTTATTTATTTTATACATAATAGTTTACACTTCTTAATCTCCTACCCCTATCTTGCCCCTCCCTCCTTTTCTCTCCTCACTGGTAACCACTAGTTTGTTTTCTGTGAGTATGTTTCTGTTTTGTTATATTCATTAATTTGTTGGGTTTTTTTTAGATTCCAAATATAAATGATAATATACAATATTTATCTTTCTCTATATGACTTATTTCACTAAGAACAAATGATTTTAAGTTTATGTGGAAATACAAAAAGCCATGAATAGCCAAAACAGTCTTGAGAAAGAAGAACAGAGCTGGAGGAATCATGCTCCCTGACCTCAGCCTACACTACAAAAGTACGGTAATCAAAACAGCATGGTACTGGAACAAAAACTGACACATAGGTCAGTTGAACAAGATAGAGAGCATAGAAATAAACGTATGCACTGTGGTCAGTTAATCTATAACAAATGAGGCAAGAATACACAATGGGGAAAAGACAGTCTCTTCAATAAGTGGTACTGGGAAAACTGGACAGCTACCTGTGTTAAGAATGAAATTATAACATTTTCTAACACAATATACAAAAATAAACTTAAAATGGATTAAAGACCTAAATTTAAGACCAAAACCCATAAAATTCCTAGAAAAAAACATAGGCAGAACACTGCCTGACATAAATCATAGCAATATTTTTTTTGGATCTGCTCCTAAAGCAAAGGAAACAAAAACAAATATAAACAGATGGGGCCTAATTAAGCTTAAAAGCTTTTGCACAGCAAAGGAAACCATCAACAAAACAAAAAGACAACCTACTGAATGGGAGAAAATATTTGAAAATGATATGACTGATAAGGGTTTAATATCCAAAATATATAAACAGTTCATACAACTCAATATCAAAAAAACAAACAACCTGATTAAAAAGTGAGTGGAAGATCTGAATAGACATTTTTCCAAAGAAGACATACAGATGGCCAATGGCACATGAAAAGATGTTCAACATCACTAATCATCAGAGAAATGCAAGTAAAACCACAGTGGGATATCACTTCACACCTGTCAGAATGGCTATCATCAAAAAGACCACAAAAACCAATGTTGGGGCTTCCCTGGTGGCGCGGTGGTTGAGAGTCTGCCTGCCGATGCAGGGGACACGGGTTCGTGCCCTGGTCCGGGAGGATCCCACATGCCACGGAGTGGCTGGGCCCTTGAGCCATGGCCACTGAGCCTGCACGTCCGGAGCTTGTGCTCTGCAATGGGAGAGGCCACAACAGTGAGAGGCCCACATATCGCCAAAAAAACAAAAAACAAAAAACAAAACCAAAAAAACAATGTTGGCGAGGATGTGGAAAAACGGGAACCCTTGTACACTGTTGGTGGGAATGTAAATTGGTGCAGCCACTGTGGAAAACAGTATGGAGGTTCCTCAAAGAAGTTAAAATAGGGACTTCCCTGGTGCCACAGTGGTTAAGAATCTGCCTGCCAATGCAGGAGACACAGGTTATAGCCCTGGTCTGGGAAGATCCCACATGCCACCAACAACTAAGCCCGTGCGCCACAACTGCTGAGCCTGGGCTCTAGAGCCCACGAGCCACAACTACTGGAGCCCGCGTGCCACAACTACTGAAGCCCATGTGCTTAGAGCCCATGCTCTGCAACGAGAGAAGCCACCGCAATGAGAAGCATGCGCACCACAACGAAGAGTAGCCCCTGCTCGCCACAACTAGAGAAAGCCCTCGCGCAGCAATGAAAACACAATGCAACCAAAAATAAAAAATAAAAAATTAAATTAAATTAAATTAAAAGTAAAAATAGAACTACCATATGATCCAGGAATTCCACTCCAGGCTATCTATCTGAAGAAATAAAAACACTAATTCAAAAAATACGTGCACCTCATTGTTCATAGCAGCATTATTTACAATAGCCAAGATATAGAAGCAGACTGTGTCCATCAACAGATAATGGATAAAGAAGAGGTGATACACACACACACACACACACACACACACACACACACACACACAATGGAATACTATTCAGCAATGTAAACAAATGAAATTTTGCCATTTGCAACACCATGGATGGACCTGGAGGGTATTATGCTTAGTGAATGTCAGACAGAGAAAGGGTTCTTTACGTATTTTGGATATTAACCCCTTATCAGATGTGTGGTTTGCAAATATTTTTCTCCCGTTTTCTGGGCTACCTTTTCATTTTATTGATTGTTCTTTTGCTGTGCAGAAGCTTTTTAGTTTCATGTGATGCCACTTATTTTTTACTTTGTTGCTTGTGCTTTAGGTGTCATATTGAAAAAATCATTGCCAAGACCAATGTCTAGGAGATTTTTTCTTATGTTTTCTTCTAGGAGTTATATGATTTCAGGTCTTACAGTTAAGTTTTTTAATCCCTTTTGAGTTAAACTTTGTGATTGGTGTCTCTAATAGGGGTCTAGTTTCATTCTTTTCTATGTGAATATCCAATTTTCCCAGCACCATTTGTTGAAGAGACTTTCGGGTTTTTTTCCCCATTGAGTATTCTTGGCTCCCTTGTCAAATATTAGTTGACTGTATATGCATGGGTTTATTTGTGGGCTCTTGATGCTGTTCCATTGATCTATGTGTCTGCTTTTATTCTAGTACAATTCTGTTTTGATTACTATAACTGTGATACAGTGTGAAATCAGGAAGTATGATGCCTCCAGCTTTGTTTTTCTTTCTCAGGATTGCTTTGGCTATTTGGGGTTTTTTGTGGTTCCACATTGAATTTTAGGATTGTTTTTTCTATAAGTTATTTCTTAAGTGACATAATGGAAAGAGTTAGGACTTCTGAGTCAGACTGACCTGAATTCAAATCCTGAATTCTCTCTTACCCCCCAGTTTTATGACTTGGGAAAATTAATTACACTTCAGAGCTGCAGTTGGCTTGTCTATAAAATGTGCATAATAAGACCAAAATGGTTATTATTCCCTACTCTTCTGTACAGAGGAGGGAATTTGCCCTCTCTAGGAAAAATTGTGAAAGAGGAACTTTTCTCATGTTTCCAGTTGGAAGAGGGAATCATTTATTGATTGGGTAGTTTGCTTGATCTCTCTCCCTTTCTCTCTCCCTCGTTTCTGTAGAATGCATCAGGAATAGGTCTTACACTTGTGGAAGAAGCCATCCCTTTTGGAGATACACAGTAAGAACCCCATTTGACAGTCATATTTTCTAGTTCTATTTTTCAGGATTAAAACTGACATTTTAATCTACATTGGTATGATCCTTGGGTTTTACTTCTTAATTGGGTCCACACTCAGTAGCCAGTAAACAATACCAAAAAATAATAACATCTATCTGTGCTTCTAACCCCTCCATAGTTTTAAGGTTTGGAAATCATTTGTGAAGTGCCTAGCACTGTGCTTGGCAAATAGTGGTAATTAAAGAAGTGGAAGTTCATAATAATGATCACTGTCACGGTTGCTTTCTTACTATCATTACTAGCAATGGTCATGGGGGCATCATTATTCCTATGGGCTGACAAGTTTTTTTTCTTTCCTATATTATTATGGACCAGGATTATCTTTCCAAAGATCTATCCTTCCTGTTGTATTTACTACTACAGCTATTTCCGTACTTTGTTGTCAAATGCCATTTTTCATTAGTAGATGCAGAGCACTTTTCCTTGTCTTCCCAGGGCTCTATGGCTGTTTTCAGGCTGTTTGGATATGTGAACGAACAAAATATTAAGAAACTCTATCCCTGGACTCAGAAGCAGGAGAGGAGATTTGTAATGATCCCACTCCCCACATGTCTGAGTCCTGCTCCAGCTAGCAGGACTGATACCGGTTCTGTTTAGGAGGACAGTAAGTGTTTGGCTAACTTAGTGCTAATTTCTTCCAGGCTGCCAGACCTGTTCTCCCTGAGAACCCATCTTTGGATAATGGATTCTGCCTTGTCCTATTGCCGAGGCTTCAGTTTGTCTGTTCCCTTTCTCTCCCCCACCATCATTCATCCTTCACAGTACAGGGGCTCTGGTCTCTGCTGCCCATGCCCCTGCCCGCCTGCATTGCTCCACTGTGGTTGTTTAGAGTCTCAGCGTGACCTCCCCAGCAGCATGGCGGCCCCTTGCCGACCTCTTCTCCATGCTTGACTAGCATCTCTCGCCCTCAGTCATTGCCTGGCTGTATTCCTCCCATCACTTGCAGTCAACAAGAGCTCCAATCACCTGCCCCAGCCTGTCCTTCTCTCATTTTAAGAGCCATTTCCAGATCCCATTCTTTCCTTCTGACCTCACTTCCCCTGTTTCTCCCTATCGCTTGGGGCACTCTACCTCTGCTTCCTCAAGCAGCAACTCTACCACCTCCCTGCCTTAACTTTGCACTTGCTATCCCTTCAGCCTGGGATACTCTTCCTCCTGAAAGTCATTCATGCCTTTCAAGTGTCCATTCAAATTCTAACTTCCCAGAGAGGCTTTCCTGGACCACCCGTCACCCTCCCTTTCTCACTCTTCTTGCCTTTTCTTTGCTTTATTACTTGTTTTAATTTCACCTTTAGCTATCAGATATTAGATTATATTTTCATTTGCTTGTTTGTTTATTATTTGTCTCCCTCACCCCCCACCACCCCCAGGCTCCCTTCCAGAATATAAGCAAGAACCATGAGAGCAGGATTTTTATGTATTTTGTTCACTAGGTACGGAACCTAGAATAGTGCCTGGAACACAATAGGTGCTCAGTGGATCACCCTTCCCTTTGGTAACACTATTCCATCATTCTTAATAACCTTAGTTGGCTATTAATAAAATTAAATGTGTCAGGAATAAAATGAAAAGTGTTAGTTTAGAAGTATAGATTTACAATCTCTTCTGTGATTTTAAAACCACCAAAGCTCTGAAAACAAAACTTTCTCTTCTTTTCTGGCAAATTCATTTGCCCCAAACCTGACCTGAGCTTGTATAGTCTCTGTGTAATATTTATTTAACTCACTTAATATGACTGTTCACATATTTCACTGCCTAAATTTTAATGTGCTTGATTGCAGGGTGCTTTTCCAGACACTGAATGTAATATGCAGTGTATGCATTATACTAATCTTAAAATTTGAAAAGTTCTGAGTTTCTGAATACATCTGGCCCCGAGGATTTCAGACAAGGGAGCTCAGACCAGTGTTTGCAATCTTTCTTCTTTTGTTCTCTTCTGAAGAGGGTAAAGGAGAAGAGAGAGGAGTAAGGAAGTGAAGAACATTAGCACAGGGGAGAGATGGGAAAGTAGTTTGGGGGAATTTGTGGAGAGAAAGGAGGGGAGAGGACAGCTGCCTTTAAGAGTAACTTTGGGATATGTTAAGATTTTTAAGGAATTAGGTCTTGCTGCATATTATGTAATGTAATTCCCCTATGCTACTAACTTCAGACCTACAGTAAAAACTACCATTATTTTTTAGTGTTTTATATACTTAGAGTTTTATTTTGGATGCATCATTGTGCTGAGATAAAGTTCAAGGCACCCAGTACATTTCTGGTTCCATGAACATTCATAACAAATTGCGTATCCGTTACTGGTTTTTACTGAAATGTGAACACTTCAGTGTATTCCTGTTCTGAGAGTTCTTTTCTTTTCAGAGCACAAGAATATGCATAGGTCCTTAGCAGAATGTTAAAAAAACTATTTAGATGGTTGTAAGATTAATTACAGAAATTAATACATCAGACATAGGATAGCAGGTTGAAGATAAATTTGGGTTGGTGTTCAAATATTGTCTGTTAAGCAATTATATTAGGTACCATGCCAGGAACTTTCACATATGTGAAATGCTAAATTCTAAGGGAATCTGTATTGATACTTATTTCTCTGTTGTGTTTTAATCAAACGTTAGCATACTTTCCCATCCCCTGTGTGGTATTGTCTTTTAGCGTGGAGTAGAATCGAAGGTGTTTTTGTTTTGGTTTGTTTTGTTTTTGCCATACAATGGTTAATTTCCTATAGTAAAATATCAAGATGATTGAATTTGTCATTTTTCTTCTGGACATTTAGCAATATGTAAACTTGGGTTTAATCATAGTTTATGTGGGTTGATGGGAAAATGTTTCAACATTGTCACTTAAAATTTTCTCACTGGTTAAAACAATAAGATTCTATCTTTGTCATGCTTTGTGTGTTTCTAGTACTTTATGGTGTGGTAAGCAGGAATTGCAGAGGAATTCCTTCAGTGGGTATTTCCCGCCTTGCTCTTGAGCAGAGCATGAGGGCCTGCAGGTCAGGGTAAGAAGGGAAGGATTCATGCCAGGAGAAGTAGTTCCCCCACGACCAATGAGAGTCCAAACCCTGTGAAGGGAGAAGCTAAAATAAAGAAAATCAGAGTTCCTGAATCTGGTGGTATCTTGATAATATTAGGTAACTGTTCTAAATTAACCATAGTTGGTATATTGGAAAAAAACAAAGATCTGATACACTAGTGGCAGGCACAGTATGGTTAATTTATATAATGTGACAAGATAACCAGTATTTGGAAACATATTGGTAATTATTGAAGTAATTTTTGCATCTCCATTCACTCTGTCTTGGGGAATTAACTTTTGGGTATTGCCTAGGTAACTATATTTCAGTTTCATTCAAAATGATCACTATTATGATAGTAGAGATCAAATTTCATTAAATCTAGACACATAGTACTTTTCATTTTAAAAACTCAAAATCTTTCTCTTTTTTAAAGGAATACCCAATATCATGTGTACTAAAAATCATAATATAAATAACAAAATCTTTTCCATAAACTTGATAGTTACTAAAACATTACATTAAGTACTTACTGTGTGCCAAGGTAATCTGCAAGGGGCTTTAAATGTATTCTTCTAATTCTCACAACAGTCCTGACAGAGGGGAATTGTTAAGCTCATTTTACAGGTGTGGAAATAGAGGCTCAGGTTAAGGAACGTGCTCAAGGTCATCTAGATAGGCAGCAGCAGATTCAGGATTTGAACGTGAGTGTATCTGACTGTCAAAGCCTTTGGAATCTTCCAAAATACTCCCATGCTGCCTTCACACTCCATGTAAACAAATGATGGTAGCTCACAAGAGGCATTATGTGTTGAGTATGTTCCAGGAAAAAAAAAAGGCTAAATCCAGATGATGACCGAAAATGACAACCTATAAAATGTTCCAACAACTTGTAAAAGATGGGTGATGTTATTAAAGCTTCACGACTTAGAATGACTAACAAATACCTTGCAAAAGTTGCAGATACAATTTCTAAGATTTAATTATTTTTAAACTAGAAGAGTTTACATATTTCTTTTCGCAATTTACTTAGTCTTCTTTTAAGACCGTGAGTATTCAGTGAGAGTGAAGCAGTTTGGAACTCTGAAATTTGATCAGTGAGAATATTTCCAGATGAGTACAAGAGCAAAGATTCTTCAGGCAGAAGTGTGCAGTAGCACACTCTCCCTTATATTGCCAGCTCCAGTGTCATAATGGTGGCACCGGACCATGTGCTTTGAAAGCAAAGCATTACTATTTCCATTGTTTTGATTCAATGCAAATAATACTGTTCATTTTGCTTTGAATTTTATAGAACATTAAAAGAAAACATTAGATGTTGATATATATCAAAGGAGGATATGAATTTCAAAAATTTAAAAAACGCTTTGCTAAAGAAACTTTCCATTCCTTTTATTTATTATTATTATTATTATTTGCGGTACGTGGGCCTCTCACTGCTGTGGCCTCTTCCGTTGCGGAGCACAGGCTCTGGACGCGTAGGCTCAGCGGCCATGGCTCATGGGCCCAGCCGCTCCGCGGCATGTGGGATCTTCCCGGACCGGGGCACGAACCCATGTTCCCTGCATCGGCAGGCAAACTCTCAACCACCGCGCCACCAGGGAAGCCCTCCATTCCTTTTAGATTGCTTGCCTTCTACTGACTCACTAGAGTACAGAGGCATGTATGTTAGACTTGCTTCTAGGATGAGTTACTGAGAAAAACAAGCATCTTACTTGTTATAGTAACACTTAATATATAATATTTATAATTATAATTTATAATTAACTTTTAAAATTATAATATAATTTTAATTACAATATAATTTTAATGTAATTTTAATTTAAAACGTTAATACATAAATTGATAATTTCTCCTGTACCCAAGAAATCCATTTTGAAACTTCTAAGTACAGGTGAGGTATCTTCAAAGGTAGAATGTTATCTGAACCCGCTTTAGTCATTAGTCTATTTGGACCTTCCTGTGAACACTTGGGTCATTTTCATGGCTTTTGGGCAGGTTGGTATTTTCTATTTGTCATAAGCTACTGGTAACAGTACACTGAACCCTAGGCATTTAGTGTCTTCAAATAATTCATGGTTTCCTATAGCACAAGGCAGTTTATAGCGGTCAGGTGTCAAATTTCTGCATTAGCTCTCAGATCTTTTCTGCTATCTTGTGTTAAGTCTTGATGTGTACTCACCTTCCTTTTCTCTTGTGGAATTGAGCTACTTTTTATAAAGTGGAGGCACCTTATAAATATCTCCATTGCTGCCCTGTCACTTCTAACTCCAAACTGTTTCCTTCACAATGGGATATCACCTGGCTTTTTCTAAAGGGATCATGCCTTCTACTCTCGAATTCAGAAATAAAATAAAATATGTGAGAACCGTGTAATTAAGGAGGGGGCAAAGGAAAGAACTGACATTTGCTGAGTACCTCTGATGTTCTGCACATTGGCTGGGCTTTACATATGCTATCTTATTTGATCTAGGTAGAGACTAGAGACATTAAATCCACTGCATTTATATTATGCTAATGATGGCATCAGCTCAGTTTCAGGCTCTTCTGATGGTCCTTCTTATGAAAAATTTTGTCATTTGGTTTGTGTGTAATTGAGAGAGAGAAGGAGAGGGTGGGTTTGTTGTCCTGTATGTTGACGGATCATGGTTGGTTAGTGCAATGGGGAGTGAGGATCAGAATGTCTCCAGAACTGCTTTGTTTCTGGGTGTTGATATGGTGAGAGCTATGTGGATGGCATATGGAAACACTGAGGTAGCCTAAATCAGCTCTCAGCTTGGTGGGCTGTGCCTGGTACTGATGACACATTGAATAGACAGGGAGCAAATTAGTTGTTTCACCCACCTGGTTAACTAGATGTTATCTTTATACTCCTAATGCCTTTCCCAATATTGACGAGAGTTCCCCTGAGAGGCTATTTGCCACAGTGCTAAGTGAATCCAACTTTGGGGTCCCAGTCTGGCTTGTCACTATGTATGGGTATCAGGAGACAGTATAGTATAGTAGAGAGGCTTAGTGTGCTGACTCTGCAGGGAAGCTGCCTTTTATGAACACTGGTCCTACCACAAACTGCCTTTGTGACCTTGGATAAGTCACTTAACCTCTCATAGAATCAGTTCTTTCCAACTATGAGTGTAATAATAGCACCTACAACGCATGTAGAGTACAAAGCACAGTGCCTGATATATTGTTAGTGCTCATTTGTCACTGTTGTCATAATACTAAAGATCACAACAACAACAACAACAACAATTATTATGTTTAAGACAAGAGCCTCAATGAAATTAATCATGACTTTGCTTCATGACTTCAAGGAAGCAAATGCTATTAACGTTGTGTTCTCTTAAATTTCCATATAATACTAATTTATGCACTTAATAATCTTAATTGTCAGGAAACTTTTCCTCATTTTTAACCTAAATCCTGAATGCTATAGATAGGTTCTCATTCCTCTTGAACTACCCATGGAGATTGTTTTCCTTAGAGTCTTCATTTTCTATAAAATTTTCTCCATCCTTCCCAGAAGGCCCAAATTTCATTAGATTTTTGGAGGACATGGAATGTAAGTTTAACCCTTGCAATAGTCTCATTTTAGTCTATTTTGTCACCTCAGATAAATTCTTCAGAAGAAAACTATGTTCTTTCCCTTCATTTTTCATGGCCATTTTATAATGGAATGAGCCATATGGATTTAAGCATATGGCAAAATCATTCTTTGGTAAGGACAGTTTGAAAGACAAAGTTAAATCTATTTAATGGGGTATTTTGGAAAAGAGAAAAAGAAAAGTCATGTTGGCCCAAGATTTTGTTTTGGGCACATTTAGGTGACAAAGTTATTTTATAGGAACTGGTTTTACTTTTCTAATTCTTTCCTTAATGTGGTTGCATAATTCATATTCATGTTAAGTGTTATTAAAATAAATGTAACTATTTTATTATTTTTTTTTTGCGGTGCGCAGTTTTGTGTATGAAACAAAAACTGCTATTACAGTTCCTTAGTCCGAGATGGTTGACCAAGTTGCCACAAACTATGAATCTCTAGACAGCTAGTGTTTTCTGTTGTTGGTATTATTTTTTCTGTTGTTGGTATTATTTTTTGTTTGTTTTAATGTGGAAAAAAACCTAAGTGTTTTTCTTAAGGAAGCATAATATTAGATTAATAACTGGTAAAGTCAGTTTGGGCTGGTATAACAAAAATACCATAGACTGGGTGACTTAATAAACATTTATTTCTCACAGTTGTGGAGGCTGGGAAATCCAAGATCAAGGTACCAGCAAATATAGTGCCTCGTGAGGGTCCATTTCCTGGTTGATAGACAGCTATCTTCTTGCTGTCCTCACATGGCAGAAGGCGTGAGGGAATGTTCTGGGGTCTCTTTTATAGGGCATTAATCCCATTCATGGGGGCTCCACCCTTATGACCTAATCACTGCCCAAAGACCCCACCTCCAACTACCATCATATTTGAGATTAGGTTTTGGCATATAAATTTGGGGGAGAACACAAACATTTAATCTATAACAGGTAATATTTAAATACCAGAAAATAACAAACTTTTAAGAAGTGATTTTAAATTATGTCATGACCTAAATTTATTAAACAAAAATTAGCATTTGTGTTATACCTTTAATATACCTATAATTATATAATATACCTATAATTTTCACTTGTACATATTTATGACCGTATAGATTTACTTCCTGTTTCTAACATTCATCCTTGGCTGACCTGTGAAATGGAAGCTTAACCTTCTTTTTCTCTTGGTGGCATTGTCCCTAAATGAGGCATGGAACTCAGAGGAAGTATCATGGAAGGACTCTCTCTTTACCCCAGGCAGTTTTAAGCTGGGTCTAGGGAGAAGGCAGGGTGAGTGGCCTATGAGCTAGGGTTCTTTAGTTGCAAGCAACAGAACTGACCCTGGCTGATTTGAGCAACAGGGAATTTATAGGAAAAATGTGAGAGGATGCACAGGTTCAACAGTAAGCCTGAAAATCCCAAGCTTGCAAAAGAATAGGTCCAGGGCAGCTCTAGTGGTTTGGGCAGCAGTCTCATGGCATGACTGCTGGAACAAGTGAGCCCAGCTGACTTCCTTCCTTGCATCCTTCTGCTCAAGGTTAAATTCCCGCAAAAGGGAGCATGTCCTTAGCTAAAGATGGTGGAAGCCTCTTTGTGCATCAAAGACTTTATGCCTTGGGGGAAACAAAATTGAGGTGCAGCCATTGGAGAAGGAAAGAGGTCAAGTGGGCAAGAAAAACAGATGTACAAAGTTGGAAAGAATAAGCAGGGGCTGAGAAGACGGTTCTTCCTCAATTCCTTCCATCACAGGATAGATTTGAGTCTATAATTTAGTCTTTGGGCTCGGCGGCTGAGCCTCTTTAACTGCATTGCTCATGTGTTCAGCTTTAACAAGTGTTACATTTTTCAGTGGGTACAATTGCTGAAGAGATGCTGATTATTTTTTTTTATTTGATTTTGTTTTGTATACGGGACACTTGCCACTTTTGTAAAGAAAGCTAAGGAAAGCTGCCAATAACCTTGCCTAATGCTTCAATAAATAACAACCTATTTGGTTATTTCAAAACCGTTTCTTTTTCCTTGCCCAACCTTTGTATTCACTTACACATGTGCATATGCACACACACGTTTCTGGGAACTAGTTCCAGACACATGGTGGAAACAGTGAAGGCGATGACAGTTAGGACTGTTTCCCAGGTGCCCACAGGCGTATTAATCATCAAAGAATAGGAGGAAAAATTTGAATTTTTGTGATTCTTGACCCTTCACTCTCAGTGGATTAGTTCACATGGATTTAGCATGATTGGCCCTGCTGGCAGTTTTGACTCTGCTGTTGATGATAAAGAAAAAATGCTTTTTTTTACTGGAATTCATACACTTCATTACCCTATCCTGGTCCACAGGATTCATGCAGTGTATAATCACATAGAGTCCTTTTTAAAAAGCAGCAAATCCTCTTCTTTTAATTTTGTGTAAGGAAAATTCTAAGCAAGTTTTAGTTTTTTTAGCTTAAAACAAAATTGTAGGCTAATTGAGTTTTGAAAAGCTTATGGCAGTCACAACCCAGCTGAGAATAAGTGGCATAATTCTAAGGGTATTTGGGGGATATATAACCTCAAAAATTGGAGTTTCCATCCTCCACTGGTGGCTGTTTCCCTTAGTAACAAAGGTTAACATTTATTGAGCAGTTGCTATCTGCCAGGCACTATGCTAAATGCTTTTCATGAAAAAGTTAGTTTAATTTCCACAAAAATCTTAAGAGGTCTGAACCTTTACTATCTCAGTTTTACAGATGACGAAACTGAGGCCCAATGAGATAAAGTAATATTTAGCAGTGAAGCCTAGATTTAAACTCAGGAAGCTGACAGACCTTTGTTTAAACACTGTGCTATGCTGCTTCTCTTGCTGTGGGATAAAATTTAAGAAACAAATTAGCTGTTGTTTTTTTTTTTTTACATTTCTTTTTATCCCATGGTCCTTCTCCCATTCAAGTTGCGATCTTGTAGCATTTGCTGCTTGGGAACGGGTCATTATAGTAAAACCCCTCATGGTAGCCATGGGAAATGAATCAGATCCTGGCCTTTTGAGTTTCAGAAAGATCCAGGCATAGGATGGGATGATGTGGAATGGTACTAAGGATACTTCTTTTTTTTTTTTTTTTTGCGGTACGCGGGTCTTTGAAGTGCAGAGGGTGAGGACTGGAAGGGTACATGAGAGAATTTTCTGGAGTTATGGGAATGTACCTTGATAGAGGTTTGGGTCAGATGAGGTTG
>NW_006797638.1:1970863-1998370 GCF_000442215.2 Lipotes vexillifer
GGGGCACGAACCCGTGTCCCCTGCATCGGCAGGCGGACTCTCAACCACCGCGCCACCAGGGAAGCCCGGGATACTTCATTATCAGAGCCAGGATCCTCCCACTCTTGTAATGTTTGCTGGTGAGAGAGGGACCATGTATAAAAAAGAAGAGAATCAGGCTGGAGCTAGAGGGATGTTAGTAGGTCCTGAGAAGGGGATTTTTGGATTGAGTCTTAATTCAGGTATGAGAGCCATTGATAGAATACTCAGATTTGCCACTTTGTAAGAGAGGAGTTTGAAATAGAAACTAAGCTCTCTGAAAAGTAGAACAGTCCTACATCCTATACACCTGAGTTTTGCCTGAGATTTACTCCCTCTAAACTCCAAAGAGCCCACCAAACCCTTTGCTTAGAAACTTTATAAAATCCATTAGAGCAGGAAGAAAATACCCAATGGCTAAATTGAGGTCAAATCAAATCAGTGGGAAAACCAATAATGGCATTTCTCATTTTGCATGGTTTAGAATGCATGAATTTCTGTTACCTTAGTTTAGTTTGATAACACCAGTCCCCCAACAAAATGGTTCAAATTTCAGTACTAATCTCAAGTAATCTTCCACAGCACAAACTTTGCTGCTAGCTCTCCAGCCCACAAATCATGACATAAAAAACAAATGCACTATTTTTTATGGAGGAGTAATGTTCTATTGTGTATATATGTCATATCTTCTTTATCCATTCATCCATTGATGGACACTTATGTTGTTTCCATATTTTAGCTATTGTAAATAATGCTGCAATGAACATAAGGTGCATATATCTTTTCAAATTAGTGATAGTTGGGTCATGTGGCAATTCTATTCTTTTTTTTTTTTTTTTTTTTTTTTTTTTTTTCCGTAATTTCCATCCTGTTTTCCATAGTGGCTGCACCAATTTACCAACCAACAGTGTACAAGTGTTCCCTTTTCTCCAAATTCTCTCCAATATTTGTTACTTCTTGTCTTTTTGTTAATAGCCATTCTAATAGCTGTGAGGTAATAGCTTGTCGTGGTTTTGATTTGCATTTCCTAATAATTAGTGATGTTGAACATCTTTTCATGTCCTTGTTGGCCATCTAAACGTCCAAGTGTCCTTCAATGGATGAATGGATAAAGATGTGGTGCATAAACACAATGCAATACTACTCATCCATAAAAAGGAAACCCTGCCATTTGCAACAACATGGATGGATCTTGAAGGTATTATGCTAAGTGAAATAAGTCAGACAAAGACAAATACCATATGATTTCACTCATATGTGGAATCTCACAAAACAAAACACAAAATAAAACAAAAAAATTGTAGATATGGAGATCAGATTAGTGGTTACCAGAGGAGAAGGGGCTTCGGGGGGGGTGGGCAAAATGGGTGGTGGGGGTCAAGTGTGTGGTGATGGATGATAACTGGACTTCTGGTGATGTTCACTTTGTAGTGTATACAGGTGTTGAATTATAATGTTTCAGATACATATATGAAACAGATGCACATCATGATCAGTGAAAATCACATCACTTTATTTCAGGGCCTGTCACTGTGCATCTGTTATTCAGTTCATGCACAGACAGCAAAGTGCATAGTGGTGTTGTGTCTTTGTCTTCCAGTGATAAGCTCATGTGACTTTTTTTTTTTTTTTGCGATATGTGGGCCCCTCACCGTCGTGGCCTCTCCCGTTGCCGGACGCGCAAGCTCAGCGCCCACGGCCCACGGGCCCAGCCGCTCCGCGGCACGTGGGATCCTCCCGGACCGGGGCACGAACCCGTATCCCCCGCATCGGCAGGCGGACTCTCAACCACTGCGCCACCAGGGAGGCCCGCTCATGTGACTTTTTACAAAAATAGATCCTTGAAACAGGGAATTGGTGAACAATGGAAGTGCAGCAAAGAAACAAAAAATGATAACTCTGGAAGTAAAATTGGAAAATGGTTATGAAAAAAGGATGAAGATGTCCCAGAGGAAGTGTCACTGGTTAAAAAAAAAAAACAAAAAACCCAGGGCTTCCCTGGTGGCGCAGTGGTTGAGAGTCCGCCTGCCGATGCAGGGGACACAGGTTTGTGCCTCGGTCCGGGAAGATCCCACA
The DNA here is from genome assembly GCF_000442215.2 of Lipotes vexillifer. Classification (NCBI taxonomy): domain Eukaryota; kingdom Metazoa; phylum Chordata; class Mammalia; order Artiodactyla; family Lipotidae; genus Lipotes; species Lipotes vexillifer. Next base: position 1,972,958 of record NW_006797638.1, read on the forward strand.
TGCCGTGGAGCGGCTGGGCCCGTGAGCTATGGCCGCTGAGCCTGCGCGTCCGGAGCCTGTGCTCCGCAACGGGAGAGGCTGTAACAGTGAGAGGCCCGTGTACTGCAAAAGAACCAAACCAAACCAAAACAAAACAAAAACCCAAACAAAAAACTCCACATTAAAGAACTCTTAGAGATATTATACAATGTTTAAATCAAATAACAAAGAACAAAAGGTTAAAAGCTGACCCAAACTTAGAAAAGAGTGTAATAACTCAGTAAGACAGAAAAGATATTTGCTCCATATCCTATTACACAATGAAAAGGCAAGCACTGTTTAAACAACTTTTGATGAGATTCTTACAAAAATTTTAAACATATTAATTTTCAATGTTTCTAATGTTTTAAATTACAGTGTATAGAATATATATTAATTTTTCTATTTTTTAAATTTCCCTATGTATTTATAATTGACAGTAAGAGGTGATTTATTATTTTGACAAAAACTTCTAGAGGTCACAAAACAATCATAATTTCTCATTGATTATTAAGATGACTTGCATGATTTTAGCTTGCATGGTCATTCTTATGCTCCCATACTACTGTGCAGTGTGAAGACTATCAGTATCCAGAAATGTTCCTTTACCTGTTTAAAATCAACCTCAAAATATCTCCATCTCAAAAAACTGTACACCCAAAAATTCTCATGCTGCTGTCAAGAGTTGTCCTGAAATTGGTGTTCTCAACCTGCACACAGAGGAAGAGAAAAATGTGCTGTGAACTATTTTCTGAGGCCTTGGGAGTCCTCTAGGGACAAGCTTAGTAAATGCCTTCTCTCCAATGAGCCTTTGGTGTCAAAATGTCCCCCTCTGTTGTTAAATAGTCTTATGCGGTTGATGTTGCTCATTTTTGGTGTTGTTAGCACATCATCTCATAAGTGATCCTATGATCATTGTGTGGGATGTTCACAAGCCCAGTCATTGCACTCCAGTCATTACTACTCATTCTCCATGTCATGTTTCATGTGGCAATATGCCTTGTGGGACAGGAAACAATCAGACACTTATACTAACAGAGAGGATTACAGATGTGCTCTTCTTTTATTGTCTCTGGGGTTCTTTTAGATCATCTGAAATGACTAAACAAAGTTTAAAAATATTTCACCAAAAATGCTTAATGCCACATATATACAATGGAAAATTACTCAGCCATAAGAAGAAATGAAATTGAGTTATTTGTAGTGAGGTGGATGGACCTAGAGTCTGTCATACAGAGTGAAGTAAGTCAGAAAGAGAAAATCAAATACCATATGCTAACACATATATATGGAATCTAAAAAAGATTCTGAAGAACCTAGGGGCAGAACAGGAATAAAGATGCAGATGTAGAGAACAGACTTGAGGACACGGGGAGGTGGAAGGGTAAGCTGAGATGAAGTGAGAGAGTGGCATGGACATATATACACTACCAAATGTAAAATAGATAACTAGCGGGAAGCAGCTGCATAGCACAGGGAGATCAGCTCGGTGCTTTGTGACCACCTAGAAGGGTGGGGTAGGGAGGGTGGGAGGGAGACGCAAGAGGGAGGAGGTAAGGGGATATGTGTATATGTGTAGCTGATTCACTTTGTTATGAAGCAGAAACTAACACACTATTGTGAAGCAATTATACTCCAATAAAGATGTTAAAAACAAGATACGAAGATGTAATGTACAGCACAGGGAATATAGCCAAAATTTTATAATAACTATAAATGGAGTATAATCTATAAAAATAATTAATCACTATGTTGTACACCTGATACTAATATAATTTGTCCATTATACTTCAATAAAAAAAAGGGTGTTTCCTTGAGAAACCATAAATAAGATGAAAAGACAACCCTCAGAATGGGAGAAAATATTTGCAAACAAAGCAACCGACAAAGGATTAATCTCCAAAACATACAAGCAGCTCATGCAGCTCAATATCAAAAAAACAAAAAACCCAATCCAAAAATGGGCAGAAGACCTAAATAGACATTTCTCCAAAGAAGATATACAGATTGCCAACAAACACATGAAAGGATGCTCAACCTCACTAATCATTAGAGAAATGCAAATCAAAACTATAATGAGGTATCACCTCACACTGGTCAGAATGGCCATCATCAAATGGTCTATAAACAATAAATGCTGGAGAGGGTGTGGAGAAAAGGGAACCCTCTTGCACTGTTGGTGGGAATGTAAATTGATACAGCCACTATAGAGAACAGTATGGAGGTTCCTTAATGAACTAGAAATAGAACTACGATATGACCCAGCAATCCCACTACTGGGCATACACCCAGAAAAAACCATAATTCAAAAAGAGTCATATATCATGATATTCATTGCAGCACTATTTACAATAGCCAAGACAAGGAAGCAACCTAAGTGTCCATCAACAGATGAATGGATAAAGACGATGTGGCACATATATACCATGGAATATTACTCAGCCATATAAAGAAACGGAATTGAGTTATTTGTAGTGAGGTGGATGGAACTAGAGTCTGTCGTACAGAGTGAAGTAAATCAGAAAGATAAAAACAAATACCGTGTGCTATTCCACATATATATGGAATCTAAAAAAAAAATGGTTCTGAAGAACCTAGGGGCAGGACAGGAATAAAGATGCAGACGTAGAAAATGGACTGGAGGACACGGGGAGGGGGAAGGGTAAGCTGGGATGAAGTGAGAGAGTGGCATGGACTTATATATTCTTTCAAATGTAAAATAGCTAGCTAGCGGGAAGCAGCTGCATAGCACAGGGAGATCAGCTTGGTGCTTTGTGACCACCTAGAAGGGTGGGGTAGGGAGGGTGGGAGGGAGACGCAAGAGGGAGGGGATATGGGGATATATGTATACGTATAGCTGATTCACTCTGTTATACAGCAGAAACTAACACACCGTTGTAAAGCAATTATACTCCAATAAAGATGTTAAAAAAAAAAAGAGTTTCCTTGAAAAAAAAAAACAAAATAATATAACAAGTTGGAAAACTGTCTGGTACCTTTTACAAAGCTAAACATAAATACCCCCTATATTTTCATAATTACACTCCATTGTTTCTTTACCCAAGAGAAATGAAAACTCCTGTCCACAAAAGACTTGTACAAGAAAGTTCATAGTGGTTTTATTCACAGTAGTCCCAAATTGGAAATGACCCAGTGTCTATCAACAGGAGAATAAATAAAGTGTGGTATTTTCATGCAATATATTACTACTTTGCAATAAAAATGAATGAACTAATAGTGCTTAAGTATATGGCTGAATCTCAGTATGTGGAGCAAAATATGCCAGACTCAAAAGAGTGTATGCTGTATGATTCCATGTATATGAAATTCAAGGAATGGTAAAACCAATATTGTGAGGTTTTGAAATCAGAACAGTGGTTGTCTTGTGGTAGATGGGATAGAGTAGGAGGACATATTAGAAAATTTTATGGGGAGATGGAAATTTTCTATATCTTTATTTAGTTTTTGGTTACCTGGGTGTTTACATTTATGTATTGAACTATACACTTAAGGATTTAACTTTATGTAAATTTTACCAAATAAAATTAAAACTTTCATTGATTCAAAATTTCACATTTCTTATAAGTAATAATTACTAAGAAAATAGATTTAAAGAGTAGTAATTGCTTGGTTACTAACATCTGCTTTTATCTTATTATGAAGTTTCCCTGTCAAATTTAATCTTTGTTGTTTTGTTTGAGACTTGAATGGGGTTCTTCATAGGAGAGTATTTTCACCCAACATGGGACTCTGGTGTCAACTTGTAAATTGAAAATCAAGATAAAACAATATAATCTAAGTTCTGGAGCTGAAAAGTTGGCATTTCTTTGAAACATTTGTAAAGTATGTGAACTTTTTTTTTTATCTATATGAAATTTACAACCCACAAGTACCGTGTAGGGGGCAGATGTAGTCATGGAAGCTGTCATATAAAAATGGTTACAGGCTCAGAGTAGCTGTTTTAAATAAGCATCCTTTTCCCATCCTACCCCTAATCTTCTGATCTATTAGATCAGTGATCTTATTCAAAGGTCCAGAGACTTTTTCCATGTCAGTAATGATTCTGTGTAGCCCGTGGTTCTATTTTATTGAATGCAAAAAGGGATCTAAAGAAGGTGGGATAGGTCTGTGAGCACTCCAAAGTGGACTCACTCTATTTGGGTGCCAAGAACAGAATGGGTGGAGGCCAGCTGTAAAATCTGTCTCGTTGCTTGGCCCGAGCTAGGGAAGAAGGCTGGGTAGGTACTGATGCAAAGAAAACTTCTATACAATATTTTTCTACTGAGTAAAAGCTGGTGTCTTAGAAGGCTCTACATGATCTCACCATCTCTTTATTTTTTTTCATTTTTTTTTCACCATCTCTTATTTTTCTGATCTCTTTTACTCTCCTTTACTTCAATCACATTGGCCTTGACTGGCCAGGTACTCTCTTATCTCAGTGCCTTTGCACTCGCTTTGCCCTTTGCCTCGAATTCCCTTCCTCCAGACAACCATCAAACTCACTCTCTCACCTCTTTGAAGTCTTTGCTCAAATGCCATCTCCTCAGCTAGCCTCACCTGACCCCAGTAGCTAAAATTGGACATCTCCCCTCTATTGGACACTCCGTATTCCCCTTTTCTTGTTAGTGTTTTTTGCCAGAACACATCACCTCCTCATATTTTATACCATTTACTTATTTGTTTGGCTTATTGTTTGTCTTCTCACACTAGAATGACAGTGCCTAGCTCAAAGAAGATAATCAGTATTTATCCAAAGACAGAGTGAGTGAATACAGTGGGGAGAGAGCCTGTGAGTAAGCCGGTAGGCTCTTTATCCAGACCATCTAGGCTGAAATCTGACTCTGCTAGTTCTTGGCTGTGTGACCTTGAGCAAATCACCTAATGTCTCTGTGCCCAAGTAAAATGGGTACCTACCTCGTATGATTGTGGTGAGGATTAGATAAGTTCATACTGTAGAACATTTAGGACAGTGCCAGGTATGTTTAGGTGCTCTACATATATTAGTTATTGTTGATACTCAGTAATCTATGGATACGTTTTCTTCAGGTCCTGTGTGCTGTTATAAGGGAATTTAAAATTAGGAGTCTAACCTTCTGAGAGTTTAGAATTGAATTTTTATATAGTTCCTTTTTCCCAGAAAGTGCTTTCACACACTACCTATTGAACTTCAGTTTATTCTTTAAGACCCAGCTCAAATGTGACCTTCTTGGTGAGGCCACCCTATTTTCTCCAGGTGGTGTAAACTCTCTTTGCTCCGAATGCAAAGCATTCATTTGTTTGTTTCGCAAACATTTATTGAACATGTATTCATGGGCCAGATGAGGCGCTAGGGATATAGGGAAGACTAAGATGTGGCTTTGACTTTGAGGGGTATGTAGTTTGTTAGCAAATGCAGATGTACGCAGAAGTAAGGGCACAGTGGTATCATGCGTCTGTTAGCAGGTAGAGTGCTTATCTGTTTATCTCTGTCCTGTCTCCTGGATTGTGAGCTTCTGTACCCAGAAACTCTACATTTCAGTTATTCTTTGTGTGCTTGTCTGGCACATGGCATGTACTTAAACATGTTTATTGAAATAGTTGACATAACTGGGGAAAACAAGAAGTGCATAACAAAGAGACAAGTAAAAGAAATGATCATGATGATGATATTAACAGCGAATACTTTTTGAGTGTTTACTGTGGGCCTGCTACCAATCTAAGTACTTCACATATTTTACTTTAACCTATATAACAACAGAAATAGCAAGGTATTAGCATTTGTATTCTATGGATGAGGAAACAGGCTCAGAGAAACTAAGCCACTTGTCCAGGGACAGAACCATGGTTACAACTCAGCATGGTTTGCTTCCAAAGATTATTTTTGCCTGCTAGTCTATACATCACTAAGATGTTGGCTGGTACCGATCTGGAAACTTTTTGTAGTCAGCTACTTGTATCTGAGTATTTGGTATTTCTTCTCCTGCTATTTTTCTTTCTCCAAACTCGTCAGACACAATTATGTACATAAAAGTTGTGGACAGATGGCTCCAGGGAGTCGTGTTTCAATTAACAAAGTTGAGGCCAGTGTGGTCAGCTTTCTGGATTCTGACATACCTCTTCTCTTCTTTTTCTTTTTCTCAGTGTAGTTTAAAATGTGCTGATAGAGAATTGGACTGCTGGTGGTAGCACCAACCTACCCATCAAAAAGAAAGAGGCAGTGGGGAACAGTTTGGAAGAACATAAAGATATTCCTTTCCATTTCTTAAAAGCCTTTACTCGAGGAGAGGGAGCCAGAAAGATAGGAGATGGTCTAAGGTGGCCTTGCCTTTCATGAGTTTAAAGGTACTTAGTGTGGGGTGAAAAGTTATTTTTCTTTTCTGGCTTCTCTAAATAAGGAGAAACAGGTCATCTTAGAAAACAAAGGAGGATTCTATTTCATCATCTGATGCAGTGTTAGGCTTGGAAATTGTATAGTCTGATACATTTCAATGAATATCTATTTAGTCAGAATTTATAAGGGGACATAAAATCAAGTAGTTTCAATGTTCGCAGGTAAAATCCCTATTTTTTCCCTTCAAATGAGCTAGTCAGGATGAAAACCCGTTTATTTTATCAGGCTTACCTCAAGAACACTTTGATTGCAAGATGCCAGTGCACTTTAGTAGGGTGGCTATCTGCTTGAGGAGAACAGAACAAAATAAGTATCCTCAAGGATTTTTAGGAAAAAAATCAGCTAGTTCTGTTAAATTAGGAATAGAAATAGCAGCATATGACATTTTAAGCAACCCCAAGAATGGGTTTACTTGGAGTCAAATGCATGATCATCTTAGGTCGGATAACTTACTTCTTCAGCCCTGATGTGAACAAAAAAGATCAGTTAATTTAGACCATATTCCAACAGTCAGCTTAAAAATTGTGTTCTTATTCTGATATCCCCCCCCCCAAAATCTAAATATATTGATATTAGCAGAATTATTGTTAAAGGACAAATCTGATAACACTAAATGAAATGACAAAAACCTCTGATGTTAAAATTAGAGTTATGCATGGGAGAAGATAAAGCAATTCTAATGTAATAGCTATTAGAACATCAGGATTGCTATTATCTTAGAATTGATATTGTTGTATCAATTATGTACTTTTTTATAACAAATCTGAATAACTTAAGTTCTTTCAATTTTTTATAGTCCACATTAAACTATTTATGTGGTGTCTATGTTAAGAGACTGTTGCACTTACACTATTTTTATATTTTTCATAGACAGTAAAAATTATGTTCTTAAATATTGGACGTAAACGTCTAATTACATAAGCTTATATTAAATCCAGTTTTAGCATAGTTTGAGTAGTTAAAGTCTGACTTTGATTTGGAGATTTCCTTGACCCTTTCTCCTTGAACCCAATTGATAATATTATTATATTGCTTTTCATTTAGTTTATTATTCTTGGAGCAGAACTATTTTAATTGCTAATTATTATAATAGAATACAAGCAGCATGGGATTGTAGGGAAGGGAACATGGTATGTCTTTTTTAATGTCAGAATAGAACAGGCGTTCAACAATATTCGCTGAATGAATGAATGCCTTGAAAGTACATCTTACTATCTGGTAATCATAATGATTATATTAACTAGCATTTATTGAGTACTTACCATATCTTAGGCACAACATGTTTCTCCTTTTTATACATCATTTCTCACAAAAAACTGAAGATTAGAGAGTTTAAGTTTAAGTACCTTGTCCACGTTCAGGTGGCCAGCAAGTGATAAGCTCAAAGCCAGTTTCTCTTGTCTGGGTCTTGCAGAAGCTGCTGTCTTTCCCTTGTTCTGCAGTATTTTTCCCTCCCCTTTTTCTGTTCGGCCTCACACAGGAAACGAGCTCTGCAGACTGGACATTGTTATGGAGAGGATGAGTAGACTGGCCCAGGCCCTGCTCTCTGTCTCTCATTTGGGTCTGATCTTCTCCTTAGCTCTCAGGCTGTGAGGTGGATCCACGGGCACTGAGTCATCCTCCTTCAAACTGGCGCTCACTAGCGGCCCCTCTGATCTACAGACGTCTCTCTTCCTCCTTCCCTGCCTGCGGGCTGGTTTGTGTGCTGAGCTAATGCCTATCAAGCAAAATGATGTCTTCTGGGCCCTCTTCAGTGTTTTCATCAGATTGAAGGGAGACACTTTATTGAACCTGCTTGACAATATCATTTTTAATTGGAAGTCTCTTTGACCTTGCATTTTTAATTGCATTAACAACAATGTACTGGAGTGACTTAGAAACTGTTTATAACTTGACCCAGTCGAAGCCTTATTTACTAAAAAATAAAATTAAAATTCACTCTTCAGTCTCTGCCCTTCATCCTTTGAACCAAACCAAACCAAGCCAAGCAAACTTCACAGAAAAGACCAGGTTTGGGTTTTGAATCTAGAATGTTTTGAATTGAAAGAAATAACTTACTTGTTCACTTTTAGTGTGTCTCTTTATGAGTACCGGATTCCAATGCCATTAATTTGCATGTGTGCTTTCATGCATATTTACTTACACGGTTGCCAAAGCACTAGATATCAAATGTGGGAGAGACCGCTTAGGGTTATGTGATGCAAGACACTGTCTTGACTTCTTGCCTTTTTGTTTCAGTGCATGAGAAAAACCTTCATCTCAAGACAGAATCCTCTAACGCTTAAATATATCGTATTAGTGATACATAAATATTAAGAACAAGTATCAAAATGTACTATGAAACTTTAACACACTATCAAGTAATGAATGGTAAAGTTTTTAGTCTGTTTAATTTAATCATTGCAGTTGATTAAATTAAACAGTTGATTCCCCATTAAAGGACAAATTATAATAATATGACTCTCCCTGCCTCAATATTTTGTACTCTAAGATAGAAAACATTTAATTTTAGGTAGAGTTCTTCCTCTGACTTGGATGCCACTGGATTGACCTATAAAGAATGAAAAGTAATTGGATAATACAGTTATTCCATAAATTGAGAGACATGTCTCAGCTGGGCAAATTTTGCTGACTCAGCATTCCCTCCCTTCATTGAATCACATTTTCACCCGCAATAAAAAAGAAGTCCAGATTTTCATACCTCAAACAGACTTTTTGAAAATGATATGAAAACATGAACCTGTTGCCAGAGGGAGCAAGACCCATTGGTCCTGTCACCACAAGTGCAGGTGCCTGGAATGCTGGACAGTGATGGACATGATTGACAAAGGCAGGCCTAACTTGGTGTGAAGGCCACAGGCTCCAGGCCGATGAAACACCCTGGAAATGTGCCCAGTGGAAACTCAGGACGGCATGGGTATGGTTTCATGCCAAAGCTTTTTGGGAATGGGTCCAAAAACTTCTTCTGTAAGGGGAAATGAAAGAGGAAATAACTTGTTATTCCAAACGGGTGAGCGGGTTGGGGTGAGAGTTGAAAGAAGGGTTGAAAAGAGAGAAAGAGAAGGGAGCTGTGAAGGTGAGGATACGCTGAAGAGGGGAAGTGAGCAGTTGGGGCTGGAAATTTTAATAAGCTCACAAAGATAAGGAGGAAGTAGGAACTGTTTGGAAGGTAAACACACCATAATGGAAAGAGCGGCCTTGCCAAGAATAGCAGCATCAAGATAATTAAAGGAAAAGGCTAACGTAAATGTGAGGAAAAGGAGAAAATGCTGAACAGGTCTTAAATATAAGAACATTCCAACTCAGCATTTCATAATTGACAACATAAACAGGAAAAAGGAAAGAGAGGCCTCCTACAGCTACGCATGCAGATATCCCCCACACTGTGATCTTTGTGTTATCACTCAGATTTCTGTTGACTCAGGTACAGGGGGCTGCAGTGGGCGGGGTGAGAGTATAACCTCAATTGTTTATCTTTCTGAGTCTAGTGTGTTCTGTATGTTTGTGAGAAAGCCATGATACCAGGATATTTAATTAATTTCCTGAATTATATTATTTTGCAGTGTTAATATCTGTAATTTAGTTGTCTATAAAACCAAGTCATGACCTCCTTTATATATAAGATTTCCTTGAGCTCTTTTCATGCGAAGGGACTACCTGAAAAGCAATTTTAAAAGATGATCGAGCTTATTAAGTGTATACTTAATCGCACACAACATCACATTGCGTAGTACCCCACTCCATTCTGTTCTTTAAATAGTTAGTATCACACTGTAATTTGTGTTTTCTTTTAGTTCTTGAGCATTTCACAGCCTTCTTTCTAGAATAAAATTGTTCAGAAACATAAACAGAGTTATTAAGATGAGAGGCAAATAAAAATAACGTGTACTTTTTAGTACAGAGATTCAAATTAGACTTCTAATTTCTTCACATGGAAGCAATCTTGGGGTCTCTTCTCTAAATTATTACCAAATATAATACTTATGTATAACTTCATTTATTGTGAAAGAATATAAAAAGTGGCCTATATATATATTTTTTCTATGTCATAAAATTTAGCAAATATAATTTTACTTCAATACTTGTCTTTAACAAAACTCTCCCAAAAGTTATTTTATATGTATCTAGATTTATAGTACTGGGTCATGCCATTCCAAAAATGTGCATCAATATATAAAACCCTAGGTTTGGTAACTAACCAAACTAACCATTGCTTTATTTCCTCTCTTTGGGGTAACTTTTTATTAAGTTTAACTTCATTTGGTTCTTTAAAAATGTTTACACAAGTTGTTTTATTATTGGTACCTCGCATTGCTCACACAGCAGTTCATAACGTCTTAAAAGCTTGGCATATTTCTCCTCTTTTGCCAGGAGCAATTGGTGACAAATAAAATAGAAATCTTAACCTTGGCTCTTTCACCGCTATAGGAGCCTGATTATTTATCACTATTGTCTACATGTTCTCAAAATTTAAAGACCAAAAAAGACAACATTTGAACAGACAACCTTTTTTTTTTTTTTTTTTTTAAAGGCACGATTTCTATTTGTCTATCAGAGAGGTATGTGCATTGGAGCCCTGGAGATACAGTCTAGACCTGGCTTTGTCACAAACTACCTGTGTGGAAAAGGGAGAAAAGAAAAGGCTGCCTTCTAGCAAGGCTGGGGAAATGAGTATAAGGGAAGAGAAGGAGAACAAATTCCATGAGGACACTGGGAACTGAGGAACAGGTTATTCAGATCCACCAGAAGAGAGGAACATGGAAGAAAGCCTGGAATCCAGTTAAAGCAAACAGTAAGATAAGGCAGCTGCAGTTCTGTGTCTGAGTCCAGAAAGAGTAGCCTAGCCTTTTCATGAGGACTCAGTGCAATTGCTGTTGGATTTTGGAATTGAGAGTGTAGTTCTCAGCCACCACCCCAGACTGATACTACTAGAACTTGATTCACCTGGTTATTGGTGTCCTCTGGAAAGGGATGTTTACTTTATAATTTTTATTTTTATTTTTTTAAAAGAAGAATGTTGGTCTTAGGCTTATTCCTATTGCATTTGAGGAAATCATTTACATACTTGATTTATATATATATATATATATATATATGTCATTTATATATCTCTCTCTCTATATATATCTGTATATATATATATAACTTTTGAACAGTGATCTCAAAAAGAATTTTTAATTTAACTCTCAAAGAATTAAAAACCACTTTCAACACTTTTGAAAAATATAGGCTAGTTCTCAGTTATTTATGGTACTGGATCACAGTGAGTCTGAAACAATTAAAATACGGGGATACCTGGGAATTTCAGATCTAGAAAAACCTCAAAAAACTGAGTCTCCTAAATTGTTACCACAATTCTTACTAGAAGAAGAGGGAGTAGAGGCTAACAGACGTACAGTGGAACCCATAGTGCCCCATGGAAAATTGAAGTTTGAATTGAATATTGTTGACTGTATGCTTCCTTCTATTTTTACCTTAGAAAAGGTTTCTTTTAAGATCACCCAAGGCAGGTGACATTCATCACCGAGCTTCATCCCCAGTTTCAGCATCTAGCTTATTTTCTTGCACACGGTTGGGGCTCAATATTTGTTCAATATATCAAACTGAACATAGAATGTAGATGTTTCTTAGGAGTCAAATCTCCTTGTTAATGGTAAATTTTCGGCCATAGGGAATTGTATAAGTAGTGTTTAAGATGAATTTTCACTGAAAGTCTCTGGGATGCTGAAGGAAGATACATTGAATCCAAGTTGCAGCTTTCTTCTTAGTGGGATCAGGGACAAACAGAGACAGGCACTTGCCTGGGCACATGAACCACACTTTCTGACGACTCGGAAAATACCATTTCCTTACTGCTCAAAAGGAAGGTAGAAGACAGAGACCTCCAGACTTTTGTGTTCTGGCTCCATCTTTAAGGCATTCAGATTCTCCTGGAAAGAGTATATTTTTTAAGGACCACCGGACAAAATTTAAATGACTTTTTTATTTCTGGGAGCAGGTTTTTCTTGATGTCATGATCTTCTTGTTCACCAAAATGTCACAAGAAAAGAACTATTCATAAAGCAATTTCTTCCTTTTACTTCAGAGTGTGATCAGCTGCCAGGATGCATGAGGGGAAGTTGGGAAATGGCAATTGTCTAATAATGGCATTTTAAACTACATCCTTATTTTATGGGTTGTGTTTGGAAACCACTTCCTTATACTGCAGGTTTTATTAGTACTTAAAAATGAGCTTGAATTTCCTGCTTCTTGGGCAAATAAAAAGTAGAATCTTAACTTAGTCTGATTACCTTTTACTGTATGTAAATTTTGAAATGATTATTTTAATTCTATTTGATTAAAGAAAACATAAAAATATTCTCCCTAGCACATGTGAATCTCCTCTTTGGCTCTCTCTTTGAGGAGGAGGAATAATCCTTCATTGTGGAGTCTGAGAGGATGCCATGGGTTGGAGTAAACTAGTGGTGGGTCCTCTCAGGCGATCCTTTGCTCTGGGTCAGAAATAAAAGAGGATCAGTATCTTGATTTCTGCCTTGTTCTCTCCAAGATAGAAGGCTTGATAACTTGCCTTCTAAGTATCAGAAAGGAGAAAACAATTGTATGTTTCTTGTTGCCACTGTTCCTAATGACCACAAACTTAGTGACTTAAAACAATACAGACTTATTCCCTTATAGTTCTGGAGGCCAGAAGTCTGAAATCAGTTTTACTGGGCAAAAGTCAAGGTGTCAGTAGGACCATGCTATAGGGGAGAATCTATTTCCTTGCCTTTTCCAGCTTCTGAAGTTGCACTCCTTGGCTCAATGGCCCCTTCCTCCATCTTCAAAGCCAATGACTAGCATCTTTTTTTCTTGACTTGGCTTCCCTCTGCTTCTGTCTGCTTCTGTCATGTGGTCTCTTCTCTTCTGTGAACAAATCTCCACTGCCTTCTTCTTACAAATACACATGTGGTTACATTTTGGGCCCACCTGGGAAAGCCATCATAATCTCCCCATCTCAAGAATCTTAATTTAATGATATTTGCAAAATCCCTCGTGCCGTACAGAGTAACATTCACAAATTCCAGGGATTAGGATCTGGGTATTTTGGGGAGCCCATATTCAGCCTACCACGGAAATCTTTCGGCCTTTCTAAGAATGTAGGGGGGTCCTCCCTAACTTTTTGCTTTTGTGAAAATTTGTAGTATAAAAGCAATTATTTCAATGAGGGAAACGGGGAATTTCTGAATCACAACAACATAATTGTTTCTCTTATAGGAATTTAGGATATAAAGACGTTTTTATAGTTGTAAGTGAATTTCCATGAAAACTAAGATGGTCCAGCTTGGAGGAATGAAAGGACCTCTGTTTTACAGGTAAGAAAACTGAGGCACAATGAGACTGCATAACACGCCTATAATTAGTCATACAAGGAGTAAGTGATGAAGCTTGGATTCCAACTCAGAGCCCATGTTTTACCTACTAGACCAGAATGAAGAGTGGAGGGTGAGGCTCAGTGCTAAGGTGATAATTGACGCTAAGAAGAGGTCAGTATCAACAGGGGTGGGAAATAGTGTTTGCTTCTAAAGTCAGAAACATAATCTCACAGAGCTGGAAGGCAGCTAGACTTGTTAGATTTCCTGGGGTGGTACTTTTCAATCTGGAATGTTGGGCGCACCTAGGATCCAATCTAGGTTAGTTTTTTGTTATTATTATTATGAATAGCAGTCAGTGTAAAGAACTTTGGAAACACAAGGCTCATGCCTGCTAATGATAGAGATGAGAAGTCAAGCGAGGGCCTGACACCCCATCCATTCTCACCTGCTCCAGATCTCGTTTCATCAGTTATTTTCTTATCATGTCATCAACACTTCATTCTGTTCTGGGCCCTTTTGATCAGCCTGCAAACATGTTTAAATCTTTCTCTTTAATTAAGTTTGGCACAATATCTTCATCATCACTCAATTTCTCTCTTTCAATTTACCACCAAAGTTCTTGAAAGAGGAATTTAGTCCTGCCAAATTTACCTCCTCCACACCCACTCATTCTTCCTCTCATTGCAGTCAGCGTTCCATTTCCATCGTTCCACTAGAACCTCTCTCAGGGGTCACCAGTGACTTCCTGGTTGCCAACCCTACTGACCTATTTCCAGTTCTTATTCTCAGTGACCTCTCTGCAATATTTGAGAATATTGATTACCCTCTACAGTTTGAAATCCCCATTTCTATGTCTCTCCCTTCTGACCCTTTTCTTCATTTCTTTTCCATTCCTTTGATGTTAGAATACTGAGGGTTCTGTCTCTGGTCTTCCTTACCTCTTATTCCTGGACACCTTCTCCCTGTGTCCTCCCGTCTGCTCCCATTGTTTCAGCTACCATGAATGTGGGAAAGATGCCCCAATTCTAACCTGCATCCTGACCTCTCTCCTGAGATCACGGCCCTTACTTCCAAAATCTTCCCTAATGCCTCCTTCTGGATATGACCTGCAGAACTGCAAACTCATCACCTCAAAACAGGACTTGGTACCTTATTTTCTAAATTTGTTGTTTCTCTTCCATTATTTGTCTTGTTTTATTTGGATACCATCTCGCAAAGCAAGAACCTTGGTGTTATCGCCTCTTTTTCTCTTTCTTTTCATGTCTCACTAAATTCTAGGCCTTTGGCCTAGAATACTGCTTCCGTAGCCTAGACCTTTATTTTTGCTTTCTCTGTCCCCAGTCCTCTTCAATATCCATTCTGCTCTAAAGGGATCAATAATCGATCACTGTTGAGAATGCCTTGTGCCCTTCATAAACTCCTTCCAAGTCTTCCAGACCCAGCTGGAATGTTGAACCTTTCTCTGTGGAGGAGGAATTGGCTGCCCCTCATTTATGTCTGTGCTCTAGTCAGTTCCTGTTCCTGGTCAGACCCCCGAGTGGATTGAAAGTATACAAGGGCTTTGTCTCGGTATTCTCAGAGCCTGGAACAGGACCTGGGTCCCAGAAAGTGCTCATGAATGTCTGTTGGATGAATTGCAGGAGTCATGATGAGAAGATTGAGGGAGGAATCAATGAAGTTACAGCAGGACAATTTTCAAAATGGATGAAAGACACTTTTCTATGTCAAATATTCCTTCTTTTCCAGTTTCAATTTGGACTTTAAGGCTCACTGACCCAGACTATTCCTTTCAATACCACAGTAAGGAAAGAAATATTCGGAGAATAATGTAATTAAATTAGAAGTCCCCAAGAATATCTTTGTTTCCTGGCCTGGGGTTAAACTTTCACCCATTAGTTCCCAAACAAATTTTTCAGAAAATACATACTTCCTCACTCATACTTTGCTAATTTTGAGAAAAACATCTTTACTTGGCCTCCCAGTAACTCACAGGTGATTTGGTCTTCATTTATATCTTTGGTAAGATATGCATTCATAGGTAGCGAACTTCCAAAGCATTTTGAATACCGACTGAGGTCCTCTATTAGAAATCTCACCATACATTATGAGAAAAAGGAGGCAGCTGTCAAGAAGAAAGGAAACTAACACTTACTGAGCCACAAATACTTGGCAAGCAGTCTCCTAAGTGCTTTCACAAACATCTCACATCTTACAACAACTTTGCCTAGAAGGCAAGACAAGACTGAGGTGTGCACCCAGGACCTCTGCCTTCAAGTTGACATTCTCTAAATATTTAGCCACATGTCTATAAAGACTAGGTGGGCACTGCCTGTTGGAAGAGCTGAGAAGGGGGATGTTGCACAGGCTCAGCTTTCACGTTATTATTCATGGCGATTCAGCTCTGGTTTCAAAAAGCAGAGCAAAACCCTGCATTACCTAGATCTTTCCTCCTTTGAAGGCAGTTTATACTCACTTATTATAACTCAAGAACACCACTTGTGTGATCACACCCCATCTTCCCACCACACATGGAACTGTGGTAGTTAGAAGGTAGATGAATCCACCGAGACCCAAAATAGCAAGATGGAAGTTTGTCACACAGTAGTCCAGCATGTAAGCAGTCTGGGCTTGTGTGGTATCTCTGTGGTATGAGAGATTCAGGCTCCCTCTAGCTTGTTGCTATGCCTACCCTAGAGTGGGATTTTCATGGTCCAAGATGCTTCCTACCATGTCTGCCTTCTATCCAGTGGGAAGGAGAAAAGGGATGGCATAAGGAGAGGCCACTCCCCTTTTCTCCATGGGCATGATTTGGAAGCTACTGATATCACTTTTGCTCACACCTCATTGGCCAATACCTAGTCACATGACTACATTGAGAAACTGCAGCCTTCCTAGCCTGGCCACATGAAAGGAAGAGAGAATGGACATTAGATATCAACCCTTCCCTGCCAGAGGTTTATCAGATAATGTGTTTCAACTAAATGTAATACTCTTTATAGAAAGAGGTCTGTATCCATGTTTCTCCTTCTAGTTATATGTTGAGAGAGCTGCAAATGTCAGGGAGTTTTAGTGTCCTTTTTAGTTTGGAACCTTCGGCCCCCGCCCTGATAGCCCATCCCTTTCAGACTCAGTTGTACATGGTATGTTCCCATCTCACAGATGAGATCAGAGAGCATTAATGAGATGGGGGTGGTTTGTTTTTCTCTGGGCTTTCCTTGGTTCTCTCTTACCTTTAAAACTTAGCAATATAGAGGCTTTTAGCCATTTAAGAGACGCTCTCAGACTCTGAGCTTAAATAGTTCCTACAGTCACACACTAATATAGCCTTTATACACAATGACTAATTTTTAGATTGTTCTTACAGGAGAACTTTATGGAAGCTAATAGAAATCAGGACATTCTGCTACCACAGATTAGTCTTAAAGGTTTAACGATTATTTTTTGTTATTATTCAATCTCAGCCAGTTCTCTTTCCTCCTTCCCTCCATATCAACGTCTACAGAAAAGTTCAGTGTTTGGGGGCTCTCAAGTAGTTGTAGGGTGAAACAGTTGAAGAAACAACTATGTAACCACAGCAGTTGTCAGTTCCTGGGGACCCAGTCACCCTGTCCCGCAGCTCCCATCCAGAAGCAGAGGCTTCAAGATCAGGCTTCATGGAAGCCAAAAGGCCAAGCATCCTGAAAGGCATGGGCAACAATAGTCACTTGTTTCCTGTTTTTACCCCAACTCCTTGCTCCTTCTGACCCCTCTTCATCTTTTTCTGGAGGGCTTTCTCAACTTTGGATTTTCTGAACCATCTGAAACAGATTTTAACGTGCTAGCACTATTCTAAGAGCTTTACCTCTCTTAGCCACTTAATCCTCACCTATAATAAAAGAACTGTTAAAACATATATATGCTAGGCAAACCTCTCTAGTAAAGTGTATGGTATGTAAAGTATGATGGTGTGTGTTCATGTGAGCAGTTCTGGGGTATTTCCATGCCTTTGGGGTGCCATATGGTTCCCCTTTAGAATTAGTAAGATGGGGCTCTATCACCTCACATTGGGATTCCTGGTGGTTGGTTTTCCCATAGTTAAAAAGAAGTTATGAAACTAATATACTATTGTAAATCAACTATACTTCAATTAAAAAAAAAGAAGCTATACCCTATTATTCCTGACACTGAGATCTTTCAAGTCCAAATGCCTATACCCCAATCTTATGGAAAAATGGCCTGAGAAGGGAAAGAAAATCATTAATTTTTTGTTCCCATTTATAATTTATGACCTAACTGTTTCTCAAATGGATGTGAAGTCACAATGATCCTGGTTACTTGACCAGCTGGGAACTAAATTATTAAATAATCCTTTGAAAATTAAAACAAACAAACAAAAACAAACAAACAAAGAAAAACTCCCATTTATAGGACAGGACATTGAGGCACAGAGGAGTTAAGAAACTTGTCCAAAGTTATGCAATTTGTTTAGTGTCAGGATACAAAACGATTATTATCCCCATTCAATTTATTAAGAAAGCTTATGGCTACTTGAGCTTAGGTAACTTGCCTACTGCTGCACAGGTAGCTCAACTGGGATTCAAGCCCAGGTCTTGGATTCCAGACCTCCAGCTCTTCTTTCCCACTATGCTTAGTATGAAATGTAGTTCTTACAATACTGCGGCCACCTAACGGGAGTGCAGGGCTCCTTGTCTGTGGCCTGTGATTCTCCTAGAATCCTCCCCATGCTCAACCCCCAAGTTCGAAACACTGATTTCATCTCTGCAGAGCATAAAGGCAGCTGTAACATAAGGCACTACAGAAGTATTACCTATTTTTCATATCCTTGTTCAAATCTCCACTCTCCCATTTACCTGCCAGCATAAGGAGTGGGGTTTTCCTTTGCAAGAGGATAATCTGAAATGTTACTTTTGCATCAGAAAACTAAGAGATTCATATATCCGGCTTGGATGGGAACGTTTTTCAGCCTCAGAGCCTATAAAAATATCGTGGCATGAATAGTTCAGCTGAAACAACAGAATGCTGGGAAAATGAGCCTGCAAAATGTACTTGAAGTATCAGTCATCAACATGGTATAAAACACCACTTCTCCCACAGAGGGAGACCTGTGCCTGGGAGCTAAGTACACTTCCACCTGCAGGACTAGCTGAGGATTTTAGGGTCACGCTTTGCAAACTCTTAACTACTCAAACCCATTGACCAACATGAAGATTAAAGACTAGGGAATACACCTTATTCCTCTGGGCTCCCTGATATATCCTCCAAGGTGACAGAAAACATAGAGGTGTCCTTGTACTGTAAAGACATTGTAATACATATTAAAATTATATATAAATATTATATAAAATTTTTGTATACATATTTATATATTATATGTGATTATAATAAATTTGTATTGTATATAATAAAATTATATATAATATATTTTACATAATATTGTATATAATTTAATATGAAATTTATATTTATATAGATACATATATATCATATATAAATTACGATACATCATGTATAATACAGTATATAATTATATTGTCACATCTAATATATATATATTAGATGTCATGTATATTAGATACATATTAATGTTATATGTAAATATTGTGACTATTATGTATCATATATAGTTTATATTTTTTATATATATAAATATAAGGTATTTTATATACATTTCATATAAACATATACAGTATATTGTATATATGCACATATAAGCCAGTGGTGCAAAGTTTGTTTTTAAAATAACCTGGAAACAAAAGATTCTCTAGCTATTCTTTTTTCGATAAAAACATTAAAACTAAAAAATGTAAATAAAAGGAGGAATACAAAAGATATTAAAACTGGCTGAGGGCATTAGTTTGGGTGCCTTGTGGAGAAGCAGATTTGGCAGCGGGAAGGTATCGCTTTCAATATAATTTTTTTTGTTATAGTCACCAGTTTGTTGTTGTATTTTTTAGATTCCATGTGTAACTTGACTTATTTTTATAATCATGGATTCAGAGAGCTTGAGTGAACTGACAGCACAGGATCTCCGAAAACATTCTGAATACAGGGGATTGATGCTCTGCTTTAATGAGCAGCCTCACTGGTCCTTGACCTTCCCCACATATTCTGCCATGTGGGGTACATGTCTCATTTAAGGAAAGGGCCCCTTTGCAAGAGTCACTCTTCAGCCCAGCACATTTCCCGGATGCTGGCAGTTTGGCCATTTGTCAAGGCGTCAGCATTTGGTGGCTTCTGGTAATGGATTTCCGTGTTTGTTTTATGAAGGTTTTCATTCCAATACTGTGAAGAACTTTGGCAGCACTTAAGTGAAGGTAGCTTAGCATGTGACATGAGCTTGGGAGCAGCAACCCAGCCCGCAGTGCCTGCAGCCTGCTCACTCCCTCCCTGGGCTGGTGGTTACTGAAAGCCCAAGAGAACTTGTCAGCCTGGCTGAGCAAGAAGCTGCCCTGTCCCAGCATGGACAGCACTGACTCTCATAGATATTCTGGCCGTGTGGCCTGGGCATTACTTCAGAAGTCCTGGGCTGAGGCTTGCTACAGTTGCCGAGTGGAGGATATTCCCACAGAGGTCCCAGAGGTGCTGGGGCCGAAATTATATCCATCACCCAGGGACTTTTCAAGATTCTGACCTAAGATCTTATGGATGGATATGTCAGCACTGTGGCATTCTCTCCGGTGCATCTCAGCGCAGGCCTGGTCTTGGGGAACAAGCACGGGACTGGGAGTCCTCAGGAGGCAGGAATCTGGTGTTTACTCTCATCTACCCGGTTGTGTGACCTTGGCCACTACCCTCCCCGTGTAGCTGTAAAATGCAGCAGATGGGCAAGAGGTTCTGACGGCATCGGTCGGTTAGGGGAAGTGGGCAGGGCGTCAAGGGGTGGGGCAGATTTGCACACGTGAGCAGCACACCCGCAGAAGC
This sequence comes from Lipotes vexillifer, assembly GCF_000442215.2. Lineage (NCBI taxonomy): Eukaryota > Metazoa > Chordata > Mammalia > Artiodactyla > Lipotidae > Lipotes > Lipotes vexillifer. The sequence goes on from NW_006797638.1 coordinate 1,993,619, forward strand.
ATGGGGGGCTGCTGCCCCTACCCTCCAGAGCACAGGGAGGACCTTACATGGGCATAGCAAGCACGAAAGACCTCGTGGAGTGTGACAAATGAAAAATTTTAAGACGACATTTACAAGTCAGACATTTAAGTGGGTCCTTTTTATGGAGCATTTTCAATTTTTATGTCACCTAAGAGACTTTTGCATTTCTTGTAATTCTTCTGCACATTAAAAATGAATTATAGTCTCATCCATTTTAGAAAAGAATTTGGGGGAATTTGTAAAACAGACAAAGGCCACATATGCCCTGAGACAGTCCAATAACCTGAATGAGTTTCTCTCCTTGATGGATATACTAGTACCTGTGACTGAGGAAAAGACATTAAATGTCAAAATTTTAGCATGAACCTAGTGTTTGGTACCATTCGTAAATATTTTTACCGTCTCTCCCACCATTTTACGTGTTTCTGAATGTTTGTTGGGGAAAGTCATGTAGACAGAAATAAGCAAGAGGTGGGCCAACGTTCCGAGCCCGGAGTGCCCAGACAGTGCTCGATGTGTCACCAGGCTCAGTGCTAACTGGTTTGCATGTCCCAACTCATTTAATTCTCACAACAACCCTGGGAGGAAGCATTGTTTTGTCTCCTGCATTTTCAGATGGATGCTCTGAAAGGTTAAGGAATGTGCCAAGGTGGAGGGTCATGAACCCAGGCATCCTGGTCCAGAGTCCTTGCTGGGTACCACCGTGCTGGCCTGCTGCCTGGTGGTACTCGGGCTGGCCTTCGCCTTCCCCTGTGGTTTTTACTACATAGGGTCAAGATGCAGCAGGCTCTGGAAACTATCCTATTAAGTTTTTTGAGAAGAGGATCCAGGTTTGGCTAAAGGTATTAATTTTATACCTGCTGGAGAATTGAATCAAATCGAATGGTGTGTCCTCTCTGCACGCTGCACTCCTGGGACGAGTTTGAGAAGGCCGGCTTTCTCCCATAGTACATAGCACTGGTGGGAGCTCTGCCATCCTCCCCTGGCCAGATGAAAAGTATCAAAGTCTAGAATCTGGTCATCATGCAACTAATCAGGGCAATAGTAATGGGCAGGGAAGGGAGAAAAGCCTTTATTTTGGATTTGTTTGAATTGGGATAGAATTGCCAGTGGCTCCTGCAACTGATGCTTAAACCAGTTCTGGAATTTTGTTCTCTCCCAACACCATCAGACATCTTACACGGAGGTCCACAAATTAGAGAGCAATGGGAAGATGGGAGCCAGGCCTGTGAGGGGTTTGGAAACCACCAGAACAGTGGAAGTTACTACTAATACCTACCTCAGAAAGATAAGCTTTTATTTGCATTAGTAATGTTGTAATTTGTGTAATCTTTTATGAGTAGGAAATTAATTTATGGAATATTTTGGTTTACACAGTTCATTTTCCCAGCATTCCATGGCATATTTGAAATATGGGACAAAGCACTCTTATCACAGTTATTTTAAGAAGTTAGAAAGCAAATATGATAAACCTACACCAATTCTCTACAACAAGGCAGGGCAGGAATTTGATTCCCTAATTCACAGCTATTTCCCCAGCACTTAGAACAGTGCCAGGCATTGTTCAGGTGCTGGGAAATATTTGTTGAAAGACTGCAAATGAATGAAGTGTGTAGGTTGCATAAAAAGCCTGCCAGTTCCTGACAGATCTCATCACCTTTGCCACTAATGTTTTATTTTAGTGGTTTTAAACATAAAAAAAGAAATTTTATATAAAACTGGAATATATAAACAAAAATGTTTTTAATTAATTAAGTCCAAATATAGAACTTTCCCTTATTTTACACCTAGTCAATGATAACAATGAAGCTGTTATAATGAGAAACCAAAATTTGAAATCTAGGACTCTGACAGGTACAGGCATATAGCAGCCTCAAATCCAATTTATTTCTGTCTTCTATTCTGCTTGCCCCATACTGTATCAGGAAATTCTTGGTTCCCAGAGAAGTAGTTTGCTTTGCAATCTCGGGATACATTTCAGTGAAACTGATCTGGGAGCTTGAGAGAACTCACAGAAAGTGTTTGTTTCAAAACTGAATCATTAACAACGCATTATCTATTTGCTCTTAAACCTCCTCATCAGCATGTTAGATCAGAAATGCTGCAAACTTTACACAAGAGCTAAGGGTATCTGTGATCTGGATACGTGCTAGGCATTCATTTGCCATGAAGGGAAGCTGCCTGCAGGTGTGCTACACTACCTTGCTGTGGGTAGTGTACTTGAATGTCTGCCTAAACTGAACACTCTGTTGTGCTTGAAGAACCTTGGGATTCCAAAGAACAGTGCGGGTAGGAGGGAAGGAGTTAGGTAGGCAGCAAGAAAGCCTCATTAGCGAATGGAACTTTGTTGGAATTAGGCCTTCACTCATTCATCCATTTGTTCATTTCTAAATATCTGTTGAGTATCTATTGTAAATAAAGGGATCCTCTCTCTGAAGAGGTGAAAAATCCAGCTTCTGTAGATTTGGAGTCCCTTTTAGGGATGAGGAAATGCAAGAAGAGTAGGATAATGTAGTTCAGATCACTTTGAGGGAGTACAAAAAGAATAATTGGTACGAGGTGGAGGTTGTTACTGGAGGTTTCTCTAGTGGCCAATTCTTTGAATTGCTCTAAAATAGTCAGGAATATGCTTGGCATGCATCACCTAGGCGTACGCACACACGCCTCATACAGATTCACTGTTTTTCAGGAAGGATTTGGTTTTACAAACTCTGGGAAGTCAAGAGCAACATCAAAGAACTTTCCTTGACTGAGATCTTAGGGGTTGGCCTTAACCACATGTCACCTAGTAATGAGTGACTCAACTTACTCTGAGTCAAACTGGAAACATAAATTAGGTCAGCTGAAAATTTTCCACATATTATGAGTGCTCTGAGTTACGGGGCACACTTTATTTTACCTAATAACTGTAGGTTTATTTGAATTTCAATCAGCTGCCGAGTAAATATTTAAAGCTGAATAGTTGGAGCCAAGGAAGCTCATAATCCCTGAAGGGCAATGTGGCTTTTTCTCTCCTCCCCTTGTCTTGAAAACACAGAGGTTATTTGGGAAATAAAAAAGGAAAAACATAATTCGAAATAAGATAAAATGTTTGTTTATAGATTGAAGGCTGTGAACTACAACCCATTTCATTTGTGGATGTTATAATTTTTACACAGGAGAGAAAACACTGTAATTTCTTTTGGTGTTTTCCACCTCTGTTTTCTTCCCAAGCTACAAGTGTATCAACATTGCTCAGGTTATCCTGACTTCCAGAAGAAAAGAATTAACAATCACTGAATTATTAATCACCTGTAATTGGGACAGAAGACTATAAAATAGAAAGGATGAGCAGGGAGCAGATTAACTGAAAGGGAAGGAAGGAGGGTTGTGATACTGCTTTGGTGTTAATCCTTTGATGAAGCATCTCCTTTGCCCTAACTTTCCACTGTCTCTCTGCAGCCTGGCTCCCCGGCCGTACTTCTGAGGGGAGGAGGAGGGATGTATAGGTCAAACTCGGTCATGGGAGGGAGTCTGTGGTTTCTTGGTCTAGCTGGAGGCCCGATTCAAACATGAGGTACAAGGTCAAGTCAGGTCAATAGGAACCAGCCTAGGTAAGCAGCAGCTGCTCTATCGCCTTGAGTGCTTTTCAATTTGGAATAACAGAGAAGAGCAGCTTCTCTCTGAATCATTGCTTTTCCCGTCTTATGAATTTCAGAACCTCTTGTACTTTCCATTGCTTTCCAAACACAGACTTGTTTCAGGCTTCCCTGCACACAGATTGCAGTGATGTGGGCAAACGGTTTTGACAAGATATGCAGCTTTGAGAAAAAGCACTTTAGGCTTACAAGGACATGCACTGTTGTTGGCCTCTTTGTAGAGGGTGGTGGTGGGGAGCTGCTGCGTCCAGCACCCGAGCGGGGAAAGCCAGCCTGGAGGCCCTATGGCACGGTGGAGCCCAGCTGGCCGGGGAGCACGTATCCGGCATTCTCCGCAGGGCTTATCATCAGATTCATAACCAACAGGAGGTCGTTTACTGTCTGGGTTCTAGGAAGAAGAAAAAACATGTCACCCGGGGCTTTTTACTCATACTTCTTACATTTGAGTGTCAAAAACATTTACCGAAACCAGCTATGTGCAGAGTGCTATAGAGATGTGAAGAAGAAGTGAAAGATCGTCCCTTTCTTTGAGGAGCTACCTTCTAAATTGGAGCCAAAAGCTTGTGAAGGCTGCTATAAATGCTTCTGAAACAGCACAGAAAGGACAAATGAATATTTCAGTAAAGGAGGAGAGGGGACAGGATACTCTGGGTTTTCTCACTCCGAAGTCGAAGGGGCTGTGGTTCTGCAGCAAACTTCCCTTGTTTTCTTTTTATAAGGTTTTTCTGCCACCTATTAATTTTTTGCAACCTCCTCTGGTTAATCTTGTTCTGATTTAGCTTCCTTCTCTGCAAGATTGTGGGTCTAATCATTAACTCCCAGCCTGCATGCTTCTTGTCTTCAAAGAGTAACTCCTTCCACCCAGGTGGGCCATGGTGGGGAAGGAAATCGAATGCCATTAAGTGCAGCAAAAGAAAAAGTGAAATGAATTTGAATTAAGCTCTTTGAATTTAGGAGAATAATAAAATGATCTATTATCTGCTTTTAAATTTAAGGGTTTTATTTTACACACGTACGCAGCACTTTACTGAACACGTGACAAATGATAAAATGAATTTCAAGACGATGTTTTGCTCAGTGAAAGGAAAGAGTG
>NW_006797638.1:1998458-2020640 GCF_000442215.2 Lipotes vexillifer
GGAATGTTTAGAAGTGAACTCAGGAAAAAGGCAGATCCAACTTTGATGTTTTTCAAAATCCTGGAAGCAAGTTCTGCAAATCAAGGCAGTATGTGGAGCTCTGAGCAGCATGGTCTTGTGGAAAGACCACAGCTTTGGGACCAGAGAGACTGGGATTCAGCCTCAGGTGTTCTGGGTAATCGTCAGCAAGTGACTTAGCTACTTTCAGCCCCAGTGGCTTCATTTGATTAAAAACAAGCAATAAGAATAATGTGCTTAAAGAATTTGACACAAAGCAGGTCCTAAATAAATGTTAAAAACTGCCTAGCTAGAGATTACATTTTCCAGCCTCCCTTGCAGCTAGGTGTGTCCGCATGACTAAGTGCTGACATAAGGGAAAGTGATTTGTGCAATCATTTCTTCGCTTGCTGAAAAGATTTATTCACCCTAAACTTCCCCTGTGTCTTATTCCTGTGGGGTGGAAACAGATTTGGAGGTAACCCCTCTTTGACCAGGCATATGAGGACAATGATGGTGCAGAAACATCAGGATGGAAGGTGTCTGGGCTGATGAGTGGTATTTGGTCAGAGCTGCCCCATCAGCTGAGATTGGGTGGCCTGTTATGTTAGAGAGACTTAAACTTCTATCTTATTGTTAGAAAGAAGCTATAATATTGGCTTGGTTTTAACTACATTAAGAAGACGAGTGTAGTCACTCCTGTCAGCAGTCCTAGGCCCTGAGGCAGCCCAGCCCAAGGGATGAGACCTGAAATCTCAAGGAAGAGAGGTCCACCATCCCTGCTGTGCCCAGTCTGATTCCTGACCCACAAAATCCGTGAACATAATCAAATGGTTGTTTCAAGACGCTAAATTTGGGTCAATTTGTTATGCAGCAAAAGTAACTGCAGCAGTATGATGGTCGAAGACATATCAATATGAATGGATAGATTCATTATCCAGAATAATCCAATATACTTTGGAATAAAAGTTTCTCCAAAAAAAAAAAAAAATATTGGCTTGTTTTTCACCTTAACTAATACAGGAGGATTTTAGACTTTTTTTGTTGGGATAGTCACCAGTTTCCAGGAACCTTCTGAAAACAGGCACTGTGGACGTTCAGAACCAGAATTCTGAGACACAAGCTACTGAGAGGTGCAGGTACTGAGCTTTGCCTGTTTCTGAAGCTCCTCTGCCTTGGCCTGTAAGCTTTCATTATTACCCCACCTCTCACCCCAAACACATACCTTCTCAGGTGAATCAGTGCTGCCTCACAGTGCTGAGGTACTCATGAGGGCAGCTCCATGGCAAAGTGGTGAGTGGGAGAGTCTGATCTAGTGTTGTGGTGGTAGCTAAGGGGTCCTCCTCAGGGTGCATAGCTCTATGGGATTGGTACTGTTTAAGAGGGGTGCCACAGTTGGATGTCCCTTGGAACTTATATTGCTTCCAAGGGAGCATCACAACTCGTGTTGTCAAAACAATGCTAGGTAATAGTTTACTGCCTGTGGTAGGCAGGATAATGGCTCCCCAAAGATGTCTGGGTCCTAATTCAAAGAATTTGTGAACATGATAAGTTACATGGCAAAGGGGAATTGAGTTTGCAGGTGGAATTATTGTTGCTAATCAGCTGACCTTAAAGTGGACGGATAATCCTGAACTATTCAGGTGGGCCCAATGTAATCTCAAGCATGTTTAAGGGTGGAAGAGGGAAATGGAAGAGGGAACCAGCTAGTCTGCAGCATGAAAACTTGATGTTTGCTTTGAAGATGAAGGAAAAGGGCCTAAGGAAGGTGGGTGGTCCCTAGGAGCTTGTTATAGTCTGAATGTGTCCTCTCAAAATTCCTAAGTCGAACCCCCCTAAGGCCTAATGTGATAGTATTAGGAGGTGGAGTCTTTGGGAAATGATTAGGTCATAAGGGTGGAGCCCTCTTGAATGGGATTAGTGCTTTATAATAGACCCAACAGAGCTCCCTCAGCCCTTGTGGTATGTGAGGGTTATAATGAGAAGTCTGCAACCAGAAGAGGCCCTCACCTGACCATGCTGGCATTTTGATCTTGGATTTCTAGCCTCCAGAACTGTGAGGAAAAAAATCCTTTTGTTTATAAACTATGTAGTCTGTGGTATCTAGCCTGTGGTATTTTGTTATGGCAGCCTGCATGGATTAAGATAGAGTTGGAAAAAGCAAGGAAATGGATTCTCACTTATAGCCTCCAGAAGGAGCACAGCTCAGCTGACATCTTAATTTTAGCCCAGTGAGACTCATCTTGGACTTCAGCCTCCCAGAACTATGAGATAATACATTTGTGTTGTTTTAAACGACTACATTTGCGGCAATTTGTTACAGTTGCCATAGACAACAAATATACTCCCCTAATTATTAAGAGGGGATTATTGATATTCAGAAGCTTTGTTCTCAGATCCAATTTGCTCAGGGATAGATAATTTTTCAACAGTCGGTTCTGGGAAGAGGTCAGAACCAGACCTCAAGAATGGACAGGTGGTGACAGGTAGAGACCTGAGGCAACAGCATTGCAGCTCTGATCACTTTGCTGCAAATGAAGCTGCTTTCCTGACCCCAGCGATTCCCTCTTTATCCTTTCTGTCTAGTCTTTCTCTGCTTGAAAGTAAATCACAAGCCTTTCATAGAAAGGTATGAGCTTTAGGTATACCCATTTATAGACGTGCGGTGGGTTGAGAATCACTAAACTGCTATGGAAAACAAGAATCAGCATGCTTTGGGGTTATTCCAGCAAAGGTTAATAACTAAAGGTTAACTAAAATTAGAATCAGTCAATTACTATAAGAATATGAAAAATAAAGGAATTTCTTGTGGTAGCTTAACCTTCAAACATAACCATTTAAGCTTATTTATTCATTTAAAATTATATGTGGTAAAGTATGCAAAAGTATAAGCCTACTAGTTTGAATACATACTTTGAATGTCCACATCATAAGGTAGAGTTTATTCCTAATTTAGGAGTGTACATCCTGACTATAAAAATACGATGCCTCTTCATCATAAGTGCTAAAATAAATGTTTGAGTCAAAGGACCGCTTCCATTAGCCAAGGTTGTTATTATGTTTTTAAACCTTAGGCTTTTAGAGAAGCATGAGAAATGAAATGGCAGCACTTGGTTTCCTAAATTCTAGATCTTCTAACAACTAGAAATTAACTGATGCTGTTTAGGGAAGCAAATGAGAAAAGTAAAAAGAGCTGATTCTTAATATCTTGGGAGTGAAGTTAGAGTTTCAGTCAAAGACGTGTGTTCAAGAAAAATACTAGTAAAAAACCAACATCATCTCCCCAACATGCGCAGCAGCTTAATACAGAAAGCTATTTTTATCGTATAAAATGAAACATAATTGTTTTGAGCATTTTCTTAAAGAGACTCTGTAACTAAAGAAAAATAGGGTACAAGGTACTGTGTTTAGTGATACAGGCACAGCTTCAGGTCTTCCTGGATTGGGAGTCTCCCACTTCTGCACACATTTCAGGGGAAACAGTAGAGGAGTGACAAGTGTAAATTTTGAAAAGAAAGAGAATTTAGGGAATTAGAACACAATAGCTAATGTCAAAATGTGCCAAGGAAACTGCCTGTCACTTTTAAAAACATGTTGCTTTTTAGAGACATAGAAAAACTTAAAGCAAGAAAACCCCAAATCCTACTGTATCAGTTTTATAATTATTTCATTTAAAAGCCTGTTTTTGAAACTTTGGCGAGTTTCTAATGCCCTTTGTAATATTTATTGAGTTAAATCTGTTTGTTTATCTCTAGGAATATATAGGCTTCTCTAGGTCACTGAGGCAATGATTTCCAATATGGATCCCAAAGTCTGAAAAGCTAAAGCAGCCTCCAGTGTTGATTCGGTGTTTATTACTCTAGTTCATCAGGAGCTTATGGAGGGATCTAAAGTGCCAGTGGTGATGATGTGGGGTTGTTTTCATCTATACTATTAATCTGGTATATTAGGCTGTATTCTCCATTACATCTGGGGTTGCTATTGTCTGGATCGCTCTGGTTTTTAAGGAAGCACTTATATATACTGGGAGGCCCTAGATTACCCACTCTAACAATTTGTTTTTTATGTGTTCTACGCATAAAGAGCAAATAAAGAGAAATATTCATTGGAGTCAGAAAAAGTAGGCACAATGATTTAAATGTTAAGGAATATCTTTCCAAATTTGGGTTCCCAAGCTCATTTGGACCTCATTATTTTGACATCAGTAAATACTATTTTATTTTTAATTAAGACTAATATTTAGCAGTAGTTTGTTTTTCAGACTTCTTTTTTCCAGGCAGCACATTTTCCAGGCACTGCCACTGACCATCATAACTGACACCAAACTTTTTATAACAATATCAGAATGCATTCTAATTTTGTTCCTTCACCATGGAAACTCCTTTTTTTTTTTTTTTTTTTTTTTTTTTTTTTTTTCCAAACTTTTTATAACAATATCAGAATGCATTCTAATTTTGTTCCTTCACCATGGAAACTCCTTTTTTTTTTTTTTTTTTTTCTTTTACTATCTTTGATGTCTTCCACGACTATTGAACATCTCCTGCTGGATATGACAATACTATCCAAACTCAGTTTGTTCAGAACTGAACTCATTATCTTACTCCCCATCTCCACCCCCCGCATTGGTTCCTCTTTCTGTATATGAATTTACATTACCATCCATTCAGTTATCCATTCTGGAAGCCTGAGAATCATCCTCATATCTTCCTGCACAGTCACTAAGCCCTGTGAATTCTAATTCCTCCTTAACCCCTGTTTAACTCCCCTCTGCTCATCTTCAGCTCCTTTGCTGCTATCTTAACTCAAGCCAACATTAGCTGTGCCTACATTTCTTTCATTGTCTGCTTATTTCCCAAGTTTCAGTCTAACCCCCTTCCATTGTATCATCCACCTTTATGTCACACAGATCTTTCTAAAATGCAAATGACATCACATTACTTCTATTTCCAATTCCTCAGTGGTTCCTCATTGCCTACAGGACTCTGTTCAGATTCCTTTGCAGAGTAAACAAGACCCTGTAGGATTTGACCTCCATCTCTTTCTCCAGTTTAGCTTCTCTTCCTACTACCCCCATATGTTGAGGGAGCCATCCATGTGGTATGGCCTACAAGTCCCTGAAAGTACCTGCCAATATATACTGTTGGGCCTTAGCAGTCACTATTTCCTCTGCTTGGAATAAATACTCTCCATCCTCATCACCTCCAGGGAGATCTCCCCCTTTATGTCCTCATTGGACTTAATTAATACATTGCATTCAAAGTATTTTTTTTTCCATGTCTGTCTTCTCTACCAGTTGATTGTATTTTAAAAGTTTTATCATTTTGTCTTTCTCCTTTTAGTCTTTAATCCACTTGAAATTCATTTCTGCGTACTGTGGGATATAAAGATTCAACTTTGTTTTCTTCCCTATATGGATAAGCAAAAGTCGGGATAACGTTTATTGACATGCTTCCTCACTGATCTACAATGCTACTGTTTCATAACTCAAGTTTCTACGCAGATGTTTGCCTCTAGATTCTATATTCCATTCCTTTATTTTTCTTTCTGTGCACTGATTCTATACTGTATTAATTAATGTAACTTTATAATATTTCTTGATGTCAGACAGGGCAATTCACCCGTCTTATTCTTTGTCAGAAGGGAGACTTGGCAATTCTCAACCCTTGATCTTCCATACAAAGTTTAGAATCGGCTTGTTGAGCTTCACCGAAAACCTTTAGATATTTGATTAGAATTGCATTCAATCTATAGATCAATTTGAGGAGAAATCTTTATAATATTCAGTCATTCTATCCATGAACATGGCATGTCTCTCAACTTTTTTAGGTATTCTTTGATGTTTTCCAATCAAGTTTTATAATTTTCTCTGTAGGAATATTGCCAACCTTAATTTATAATTAAATTTGGGTTTTCTATATGCATTACCATATTGTCTGTGAATCATGGTAGTTTTCTTTCTTCCTTTCAAATCCTCTTTATTTTTTTCCAAGACCTTTGATACACTGTTAGGTAGAAGTTGTCATAATGGGAAGCCTTGTCTTATTCTTCATCCTCTGGCTTCTGTTAAGATTTTCTTTGTCCTTGGTTTTCTATAATTTGAATACAATATGCCTAGGTGTTTTTGTTTGTTTGTTTTTGTTATTAAAAACATAAACTGGCTTAGTGTTCTTTGAGCTTCTTGGTTCTGTGGTTTGGTGTCTGTCTGTCATTAATATGGAAAGTTCTTGGCCATCATCACTTCAAATATTTCTTCTGCTTCTTTCTTACTTCTTCCAGTATTTCAGATACATGTTTGTTACACCTTTTGAAGTTGTCCCACTGCTCTTGGATGTTCTGTTCTATTGTTTCATTCTGTTTTCTCTATGCATCTCAGTTTGAGAAGTTTCTATTGACCTGTTTTCCTCAGGTTTGCGAATTCTTTCCTCATGCATGTCAAGTCTACAGGTGAATCCATCAAAGGCATTCTTTGTTTCTTTTACTGTGTTTGAAATTTATAGCCTTTCCTTAAGGTTTCTATCTCTTTACTTACATTATCCATTTGAATTTCAATGTTGTTTACTTTAGAGCCTTTAACGTATTAATCTTAGTCACTTAAAATCCCCTGTTTGATAATTCCAACAGCTGTGTCATATCTGAATCTGGTTCTGATGATTGCTTTATCTCTTCATATTGTGGTGGTGTGTGTGTTGTGTTTTTTTGTTTCTCTTTTAGCATCCTTATAATTTTTGTTGTTGTAAGCAGGACATATTGTATCAGGTAATAGCGACTAATTTAATAGGCTTTTAGTGTGAGGATTTGTGCTAATCTTGCTAGGAGTTGGGCTTTGTTTAATGTTTGTTGTAGCTATGACTCCAGAAGCTTCAAATTCCTCTAGCATCTTTCCTTTCTCTCCTGTCTTTGCTTTGGGGCTTCCCTAAGTACTGCTCCTCAGAGAGAGCCTATGTCTTGCAGCTCTCTTAGCTATAACCCACTATTATGATACTGAAACCCTGTGGGTGTGGTGGTAGGGGTGGGGGGAGGAGGAGCGTTCTGTAATCTGATGAATCTCAGTCTTTTTGTGAGCCTATGTCTAGTGGCTGTGGTCTTCACAATTGTTTCCGCCCCTCCTCCTGTGGTTTGAATTTATTTTGCTCGTCCCTTCCTGCCTTCCCCAGCTGTAGCATTTCAAATATGTGTCCTTGAAGCCCTGTGCCCTGTTCACTATGGTTTTTATTTTTTTCCCTTGAGTGAGACAGGAAGGCTGGAGGTGGCCGGAATGGGGAGAAATTGCTAACCCCTAGGCTAAGGTTTCAAAATCCATGGTAAGCCCAAGTCCTTTGCCTTGTAGAGTAAGCCTCTTCAATGGAGATGTCTCTGAATATGTTTCACAAGGACTACTCTTCCCCTCCCCTTGCCAGAACTACGAGGGACTCTTTCTCCAATTCTCAGATCCTCAAGGGAGAGCCTGTTGGAGCTTTTGGAGGGAAAGCCCATGAAAATCTGCAGGGGGCATTTGAAGAGTGTGGTCCCTGGAGTTTCTTACTTTCATGGTAGTCCACACTCAGGCTTCAGTCAAAATTACCCTTTAACTGTTCCTATCAGTTTGCGGCTCTAGCAATTTCTGCTTCAGTGAAGCAGGTTTTGGTTGCTGTGCCTTTCTGGATGTGCCTCCCTCCACATTTTGGGGGCGGTAATTTGTCTTGCAACTTCAGTTATCGGATAGAAACAAATTATTTTTTTCATCTTCAGTTTTTCTTGCTGTAAAGATGGGAGCGACAACTTCCAAGCTCCTTATATCTCGGAGCTGAAATCGACTTTTTATTATTGATAGAAGCTGAATTGATGATAGTGTATTTGTATGCAGTAATTAATTAAGTTTACTAATACTTTATTTGGGATTTTTGAATCTATGTACATGAATGAGATTGGCCTGTAATTTTCCTTTCTCTTACTGTCCTTGTTTAGTTTTCGTAACAAGGTTTTATAAAAATCACATAAAGTGAGTTGTCGTCTCTTCCGTGCTTTTTCCTATCCTCTGGAATTGTTTGTTCCCTGAAAGTTTTGTAGAAATTGCCTGTAAAATTGTCTGAGCCCATTTTTTTTCTTTGTGGGAAGATTTTAAACTCAATGTCCTTTATGGTTAGAGTACTAGTACTTGGTTGTTAATATCTTCTTGGATACGTTTTGGTAAGTTACTGTTTTCTATAAATTTGTTCATTTAGTCTAAGTCTTCAAATTTATGGGCATAAAATTATTCATTACATTTTATTATTGGTGTATCTACTGTTTTCTTTCTCGGTATCTTGCTCCTGCAGAGTGGATCATAATTGGGCTGGAGATACCTTTTTTTAGGAAACTTCTCTGATAACCCAATATGTGACTAGGTCAGTGCTGGTTTTTAGAAAATCCAGTCAGGGTCATCTGTTACCAGCTTTTGAGAATTACATCATCCTCCAAATGTCTTCTGTCATTCTTTGGCATATGTTGGGCCTTGGCCTAGATTATGTCTATGTCTGTAGATTTAAAATGTCTTTAATAATTGTTAACAATATCAAAAAGATATCTTAACATTTGATGAAGATCTCTGCAACCGATTTGGCTAGATTCTGTGTGCAGCTATCCAACTCAGAGGCTGCATTTAGACACAGCCTGTGAATCCAAAGCAACATGAGCAAAGTTCTAGTCACGCCATAGTTTGTGGCTGCCAAAACGTGGACACGGAAGCAGTTATTTTAAAACTTGATAAGCAACACAGCATTTTGAAGAATCATAGAATAAAATGAGTACTTTTTGTTGCCCAGTCGGAAAAATATTTGCATGATTATTTACATCCTTAATATTGAATGCCCTTTATCTGGTCATAGAATATATGTTTTGGGTAAGAATTCTCTTTAAAAGCATAATTTATATTTTAGGTAAGATCATTTTTTCAAGCAAGGTTTATGTTCTAGAGGCTTTTCTATGTTTAGTATTTTATTCTGGTGGGATTTAGTAATCTTTTGTTAAAAATGAGAATATATTTAATTTTTATTTTTAAAATATAATTTATATAAAAAATAAACTATGGATCAATTATATATTTAGATTCCTAGGTTCCTTTATATAATATTCTTGTATTACATTTTTGGGGGGTATAATTTATACACAAGTTAAACTGGGAAGTTGGAAACTTCTTTAGTGTTCATGTAATGTTTAATTTAAATTATTTCCAACCACGGCCCAAGTCTCATTCTGCTATGGACAATCTGTGTTTCTTGGTATATGTTCCAACATTTTATTTAACAAAATAGAAATAGAAGAACAAATATAAAGGCACCAAATGTGAAGTATAGCTAGAAGGCTTTGACAGACATAACAGCGAAACTACTTTATCTTTGCAGCATTTGATTCAGGGACATTGTAACTCAAAAGATTTCATCTTTGAGCAATTTAATTCTGTAATTTAAAGAACAACTCAGTACAACATAAAAATGAGAAATGTCCAGCTCAATCCTCATGCACATAAATCCAAAAGTATGAAGTGACATGAGCTCCAGCAAATGCAGTCTTGATTTGATTCTGATTATTTCAGAACCTCTTCTTGACCCTCCAACCAGCTTCCTCATTTAGTCAGATTCAAGGATATTAAGTCAGCTTGGAAAAAAAATATTAATGATTAAAAATATATACTACAGAGATAAAATATGATGTTGATATTTTGAGATCGTCAGGATAGACATGAAGTGAAATATGTAAAAAGCTAAAATTACCCTCCATTTAGTGATTAAAACAGAGACATTAAATATTAGAGAAAAACTGTTAGATTATAAAATAAACTATATGCCTTGGTCAAATTTTCTTTTATTGTCTCTTTACATAGATTCCTTAGAAAACAAAAGAAAGCTGCTAATGGTTTATTGGAAAGTGCCATCTCAGTGAAGCAAGAGTGAGGGGAAAATATCAGGGAGGCAGGGAAGGAAAAGGACAAGTCCAATGTGATGCACTGTGGAACTGCAACAGAGGAAACAGATTGGGTTGTTAGATCACGTAGAAGGACTCTGGAGAGGCTGTGTGGAACATTTCATCTCAGGAGAGTCTGCTGCAGAGATCTGGGCATTTATCTGAGCTCTTTCCCATCTCTTGTATTTTATTGGTCTAAATCAAAGCAACTAAGTCCTGGAGACATCTGGATAGCTGCTGAAAAAGCTAAGGTTTCTCCTTGTCAGTTGGTGATGTCCATGGACGTTCCCTTTGCTTTTCCACCAAGGAATGGCCTATACCTTTGCTAAGGTAGCTCCTAGCAGAAAGCAAGAAAGGTAGCAGAAGCCAGGGTTGGGGGAGGTAGTTGGAGGGAGAGGCAGGATTTGGGATGGTGCTTAAATTGGTTTTGTTACTAGTACATCTGTGAAAAGAGAGTGTGTGTGTGTGTGTGTGTGCGTGTGTGTGTGCGTGTGTGTGTGCGTGCGTGTGTGCGCATGCGCGCGCGCGCAAGTGACAAATTCAAAGTTATACATGGGTATGATTTCCCAACAGGGGCCTATAAACGAGGGCTATGGGTAAGTGTAAAAGTGAAGGGCATGTTGTCACTGTACAGGTTGTTACAGAGCCTAAAAGGGGAACCCAAATCATATCGAATCTGATAATCCTTTAGATGTTTCCAAGGGAGTGAAGGAGACTTCAGTGTCAAAGTTTCTGGGTGGCACTGTTGGCATAACCCTAGAAGGAGTGTAGCTGAGAGGTGGTTCTACTGATATGAGGTCTTTGAGCTTCCTTTTGAGAAGGTTGACCTGTGGCAGTAGCCTGAGAAGGTGTAGCCAAAGGAAAATTCAAACAAGTGTCGGGGCAGTCCCCACATCCCTCTCCAGGGTCTTAGTGGACAGAAGTGTAGGACATATTTCCACTTAATCTATTTTCCATTCATTTCTAATGATTGGTTCCTTACATTCTTCATCACCTCATCTGTAGAAATTTAAGTCTTCTTAGAGCCTTAAAGAAACAGAAGAGATTCTTAAGGCCTCTCCGTCAGCAAGAACAAGGGCTCCATCAGGACTAACACGGAGAGGTGCCAGAGTATGGGGAGATCGGGAATAGCTAATAATCAGTGTAGTGTGATTAGAAAGGCAATCTGCTGATTGACCAAACTGAGAGTTTTTCTTTTTTCATCTACCTGGTTTCTGTCATGTAGACATATCTGATGCCAGGAATGCTATTTGGAAACAATGTTGTAAATGGAAGGAGCCTTTGTATTCAGTACCCTACTCTTTTAAGGATGATTTTGGAAAATTTCTCAGATTTTACATCTTGATGTCTGCTTTCCACCTTAAGAAGATGTGAACAACCAGGTGGATGGTGAAACTAAGTTTAGTCATGGGAAAACAAGCCTTTTTGTATGCCATTTCTTAATTCCCTCTTCAGGCCTTCTTTATGTTTTTAGCATGTACTAGGTAATGACCAAACATCATTATCATCTAAAAATGCTTATTAATCGTTCATCTACAATATGTTGAGATTCTATTTTATCCTACTGAATTATAGATCTCCTTGTGGAAGCTAATTTAGAATATAGTTTTGTTCCTGTGCCCACTGCTAAATTTAATGCAGTCTATTAAATAATAAACAAAATTTAAATAAGACTTTTTCAATAGTCACACATTAAAATGTTTTAGTGAAAAAATTGGGGGGGGTACACTTATTTATATTGTTGCAAATGTATTTTTTCAAAGTCAAGAAAGAGATATCTGTGGATGAATGTGGAGATGTTGTCATCAGTTTTCTCCATAACTGTAAGATACAGAGTTTAGAAGTGCAAACCTGGATAATGTGAGTGAACCACCAGTTTTTGGAGGGAACCTTTCAAGCATTCTAGCATTACCGAATTACTGACATCATCATTTTGAAATTCAAAGACTACTTTGGGATTATGATGGTAATTATTTGTAGAAATAACAGTAGTCCATAGGATGTATGGTGAAACTGAAAAGTACTCTCCTGTCCCTTTGCTCATTCAAACCTACTCTGAATAGATCTTCTCTGCCCTTTGGATGAAATATGGGGCAGGTCCCATGACTTTCCCAGTAACTCCCAGAAAGCCAAAAGCCTTCTAGTCCCTTTAGTCATAAAACCAATTCTCTTTTCAAGTCTCATGTAATAGCAAAACTTTACACTTCCCATCAAATTAAATCTTCTGCCTTCCTCCAGCTTGGACCTGTTTAGGTTGGAAGTTTGCAGTGGCAGGCAGGTAGGGAGAACACCCTATGTTCTTATAGCTTATTTCTTCTCTCCCTACTCACCCCATTTGGCTGCCTCTGGTTCCTCCAGGGTAGTGAGGGGGATGGAAGAGAGGAAGTGGGCAGGAAATACCTTGGCCTGGCATTGGGGTTCTCTGGTCTTAGTGGTTGTTGGAGGCTGACTCTTGAGGGGGCACTTTTATGTGTCTCTTTGAAACTCATCCCTTTGGGCACACCTGAGTAAACTTCCTGTGACTTGGGCAATGAGTCTTCCATTTTCTAGCTGACTACTTTGAATTTTCCCCTCAACCTCAGGGCATGCAGTAGTCCACTACCTTCACCCCTGAGAGAGTCATAGTACCCTTTCATGAAGTCCTTTTGGACAAAATAGAAAATGGTTGCAGGCTGGTTCTCTCCTTCAATGGCCAACATCTGGTTTACGTAAAACACATGTCATTGCCTCTACTCCCTTGTTTGTTATCACAATTTACCTCCAGTGAAGTTTCCTTTGTCAGCTGCCATCAGCCACTTCAGCCAATTTCTCCCTTGTAGGCCTTTTCTGTGTGATTCAATTACCAGTTCACTGGGTCCCTATGCTCTAGGGGGAGACAGGCCAAGCAGCCTCCTTCCTGACCCCTAGGCAGTGGGAGGAAAATGCCATTGCACTTCAACACCTTTCTCTATAGACGTTTTCTTTAATGGTCTTTTCAGTCTCAAACTTTTTATACCCTCAGTGGGTGGGCTAAGGGTCACAAAAAATTGGCTTTAGCCACTTCTTTTTTGCAAGTCAAAATGTATAGTGCTTACAGGCATAAATAGCCAACACTTCAGTCTGGAGACCAGGAATATCTGCAATCTATGTTTCCTGATTCATACCAGAGACTAGAAGAGAAATGGTCCACTTTTAACATTTTAGTATATAAAGTAGAACCAAGCTAAGAAACACATATTCATATTTTCTGCTCATTATGTATAGATTTAGTAAAAATTGTGTTAAGAAGTACTAAAATCCAAAACAAACAGAACAAAAACTGAACAGTGTGACCTAACCCTGTATTTTGTATGTCCTACTGTATTAACAATTCAGGTTACATACTTAAAAATTATGTCTAATAATAAATAATGGCTAAATGAAAACTGGTTTTAAAATTAGTTCCATTTATTTGTGCATCAGCAAACATTTATCGAACTCTGTTATGGACCAGGCACAATGCTAGAGAGGAAGACAAATGTGAATGAGAGAACACTTATTCTTGTGGAGTGGGGCTAGGCAGGGATACGGGGTGGGAGGAGAGGTGCCTGTGGGCATCCAGATGGAGAAAGACTGTAGAGTTGAATCTATGAGTCTGGAAAGCAGAAGCAAGACTTGGCCTAGAGTTATAGAGCTGGAATAACTGAATGATGATCTTTAAGAGGAAAAGCTAAAAAGCAACCAAATAAAATGTTTCCTTGCCTTTTCTTAGAATGACCTACATAGGCAGGACCCAAGTGGAAATCAGGTTGGAATCTGCAGTGCATTTTCCTTGGAAACAACCATGGGTAGATTCTTAGGCCACTCGCAGCATAAAAACAACTCCATATAACTTTTTCTTTGTAATTTTTAGAATGAGAAAACTCATTTGAATTCTCATTTGGAATTCTAAAACTTATCTCCCCTTGCTCTGGCTACAAAACTGGGACTGGTCATGGTTCATGAAAAGCCCATCTTCCTGTAGGAATTGGGTGAATTAGGTACACCTGGGCATTGGTAACTTGCTAAATAACAGCATTTGTATGGGAGAAGGTATCTCTTGGTGTCAGTCTCTTCCCAGTTCTTAGTTGAGGTAAATGGAGTTGCACCCTGGAAAGAGCAGAACATCCAGGGCTGGTGGAGTGGTGTGGGCCGTGTACATGGGGTACTTGTGTGCTGTGGACTGTCCGTTTACGTTCTTGTTTCCCAAAACCCTCTGAGAACTTTTGAAATGAATGGGTTTTCTCCACAAATGAACATATACAGACTTTACATAAACTCTGAAGCCCATCTATGTCTATAGATCTATGTCTCCTTTCGCATACCATAAAAATAAAATAATATGTTCTCATAAAAGGAAGCTTATATATAACTACATCCAAAAGAAAAGTATACTAGAATTGTAAAGGATCAACTTTTAAATGTATATTTGTCTATGACATAGAGATAAAAGCATGGAAAAAGGAGTAGCTTCCAGAAAAAGAGCTAGAGGGAAAAGATAAGTCCATACCAGGTCAATGTATCAATTTAAAAAATACTGTAGAGAGAAATAAATTCATTTGTCAATGAAGGAGAAAAAATGAAATACCTCCTTTAAAAATTTTTCTCCAACAGGAAAGATAAGCAAAAAGAAGTTAGTCAACTAGGAAGTACTGGAGATATAACAAGAATAGCCATTTCCCATGAGAGAATAAGGAAATTATTATTTTTTTAATTTAAGAACTCTAAATCAATAGGTCTGAATAATGAAATTAAGAGAATGGGCTATTATTCTTATAGAAACACTAATAATTATTTTTGAAAGTGAGCTTTTGAGGCCAGTGATTGAAATTTATGCAAAATAATTATATTTTATGTTGATAAATACGTACATACCATTTTTATGTTCTCCAACAGCTTAATCTTTCATTTAATAGTGCTTCCTCCTAGAAAACCTTATGAGATACTATTGTCATTGATAATGAAAATAGTTACACCTTGGCATACTGAGCATATTTTTTCTTCTGTTTAGCCCTAATGAGTATGGAAGGCATTAAGTAGTACTGGAAATAGGCTCTTGAAGGGTTACTGCCTGGATATGGATTTAAAGATATTAGACATATTCAGAAGGAGCACTAAAGTGTAATCAGATTGGATGAGAAACAAAGCCAAGTGTACCTAGCATGTCTGGAAGATAATTTCAATAAATTGAAATATAAATATTTATTAAAACATAAGTGTAACATTGAAATCTTGGGACCTGGAGGGGAAATTTGACAGGCTCTTGTATTGTAAGTAATTCATCCCATTATGGTGGATGATTTCAGGATCTGGACACTTTAGGGAGATGTTTCCACACTAAACATTGGAGGTGGGTGTAGTATCTGGAAGGGAATTGGTAGTAGTTTCTACCAACAAAGATTCCCAAATGTAGATAGATGATGCAGTCCATGAGGAAGCACATTGCAAAGGAGAGAATGACAGGACTGATCTTAAGTGGGGATAAACTGATAGTGAATCTGATATCTATCAATATTTTGCCTATGATATGGACAGCATGAACAAATGTGTTTCTAGTCTGATATGAACTAGAAGATTAGTCACACTTCTGAAAATTCCTAAATACTAGAATTTGGTGTTTAAAGCAACATATCTTGGTATTTGCCAAACAAGATGGGATAGATTATGAATGTTTATCTCTAACACCAACTGTCCAAACTGAAACTAGAAACATCTGTCAAATGATTTTCATCCTACTTTTTTATGCTAATTTTTTCTGTTTTAGTTTTTTCTAAACATGATGTGACAGAATGTCAATAAGAAAATTCATGATATAGCACCAGGAGCATTGGAATTCTTGAAGTTGCTATAGGGCTTGGAATCAATGATTTTGGGGTTCAGATATTATGACTGGGGAGTTCCAGTAATCTTTTTCTAAACACCCTAAACTGACTTCATAATTTTTTTTATGGTTGTGATGAATGCATTTTATCAAGTTGACCTTGAAATATATATTTACTAAGCAAATTATTATACCTGACAGTACTTGGTAAATTGAAGTATCTCTTCTATTTAAGCTTAAGCCCAGCCATCAAATTAGAAATAATGACCACCAACACCTTGGAAAAATGTGCTGCATAATCAATTTATATTTAACATAAAATGCTTATTGAACATATTAAATTAAAAATAACATATAAAATTGAACATGCTGGTTTTTAAAAATCTTGGCATGTTAAGTAGGCTTTTGTTGAGTTTAAAAACATGCAATGATTCGATAGACTGTTTCAAGTTTTTCTTAAACAGAAGCATTACTTAACCAAGTTTCACTGGAATAACTCTAATCCATGTAATATTGAGAGAACCATTCAGCTTAAATTGAAATAGTAGTTGTCAAATATAAAAAATGAACAACGCCCAATATATACTTACTGGCAAATACTTTTGTTTTGCTTCTCCTTTAGTGAAATATAGAATCGCAACCAACCTGTACAAAATTCCAGAAAAAGCACAAAGCAAAATGTAGTTCTTCAGAGGGAACATGGGACCCAGATTGCCCATGGCATGGTGGTAATCTCACCTCTCTTTTGCTCTGGTGTTTCCAGCCAGTGATTGTTCCAATGGAGCCTTAAAAATACGGTATCTGTGGAGACTTAGAGTTGTAGAAACAGTCAAATGTTAATATCAATAGAAGATTTTGCGAGTCAGTCTTGGACCCACTGATGTGAACGGCTACTTTTGAGCTCTAGACTGACTTGTTGCTGACTCTGATCCTTCAGTTATTAAAATGGGAACTTTCAGACCTTCTTGCAGTTAAGCATCTACATACTTTCCTGCATGTATTAATCAACTGTTATGAACGCCCTTCAAAACAAATGTTCTTCCTCTTATAGCTGTGAGTGTTTTTTCTTCTTTAAGAAGAGAAAGATCACTGAGCAAGATTATAAAAAAATTACATTCTTTTCATGGAGTTATTTTTGTACCTTAGGAGTAACGGGAGGTGGTTAATTCTGAACATTTATCTGAAACTTTACACCGGCTTTGCCCTGGGAGAGTTTGCAAATCTTCTTTCCTGCCATTGGGTCTGACTGAGGAACTTCCATTTGCAGAACCATATGTGCAGTAACCAGTCCTTGGGGTCACCCTGGCAACCACACAGTGTCCTCATTCCAAGCCACACTGGTGCTTTGTCAAGAGAGGGACAAAATGGAGGAGCTTAATGTGATGCTGAGAAGGGGAAAAGGAAATGAGAGAAAATTTTGAAATCAAGTGAGCTGATTTCATATTCCTCCAGAAAGACTTTTGTTAACACAAAGATCATCTAATCAGAAATGGAATTGTTGTTCACTATTCCAGAAATACAATTGTACAATGTAGCTCTGTGGTGGTTTGTAATGAGAGGTGAAATTTAGGTAGGCAAATATAAAAGGTTCAGAGTAAATAGTATATCCAGCATAGGAATCCAAACTCTACTTGCTTTACAGGATTTGTTGTCCAGGAGTAGCAAGAGTGATTTATCTCATGAAAGCCCTGTGTAAAATGCCTTAAGAAAGAGTTCCCAATTTTGCATGCCCCTCCCATGACACTTGATTCTGTCTTTTTTTTTTCAGTATGCGGGCCTCTCACTGTTGTGGCCCCTCCCGTTGTGGAGCACAGGGTCTGGACGCGCAGGCTCAGCGGCCATGGCTCACGGGCCCAGCCGCTCCGTGGCACGTGGGATCTTCCCGGACCGGGGCACGAACCCGTGTCCCCTGCATCGGCAGGCGGACTCTCAACCACTGCGCCACCAGGGAAGCCCCCTTGATTCTGTCTTGATATGTGTTTCTGTTCTCTTTCTTTTTCTTACATGGAATGTGGAACAAAAAATACCTGAAGGACAGCACTTAGAACCTGAAGAGAAAAATCTTAAAACGTATACCAAAATAAAAATAATTTTCTTTTTTTTTGATTGTGATAGGAACAAAGGGGAAATATATCTTGGCTGAGAAAATACAGTTTTACCTCTTGCTTTGGCATTTTGCTTGTTAATACAAAATAGTACCCCTAGGAGACCCTAGTTCCTAATGCAGAGTTCTATTAATCACCAAGCAGGAGCCATTCTTTCATTCCAAGGATGAGACTGTTGGTATTCCTGATTTTACACAGAGAAGGACATCTTTTGTAGACTCTGAAAGATCCCTTGAATTGAAAGGAAAAACACAAGAAACTATGGGAGTCTAGGGACTTCCCTGATGGTGCAGTGGTTGAGAATCTGCCTGCCAATGCAAGGGACACGGGTTCAAGCCCTGGTCCGAGAAGATTGCACATGCCGAGGAGCAACTAAGCCCGTGCGCCACAACTACTGAGCCTGCGTGCTGCAAATACTGAAGCCCGCACGCCTAGAACCCGTGCTCCGCAACAAGAGAAGCCCCCGCTCACCACAACTAGAGAAAGCCTGCGTGCAGCAACGAAGACCCAATGCAGCCATAAATAAATAAATTTATTAAAGAAAAAAAACTATGGGAGTCTGTGAGTCTAGTCAAACAGCAAGCAGTCTAAAACTTTCTGTCAGCATTAAAGTAGAGTTCAAGGCATATAAGCAGTCAGAATAAGAGTTGTCAGTCACATGTTTGTTTTAAAAGAGAATAATCTAAAATATTTGTGCCTACCCAGATGTAAGCTCTGCTCTTTGCATTACCAAAAAGGCCAGCAGTATTCTGTCAACGGGATATTTGAAAACACATGGGACTGGTTGCAATGTTTATTCATACTTAAAGCTGAACTGATATTGCTGGTAATGTTAATGATAACAAATTGAGTTTGAAAAAGGTCTTTCAGTGACTTTTGTTCCAGTTGACATGCCAGAAAGAGGTAAAAAGTGTTTTTCTGCATGAAATTATGATGTACCCTCTACAAATTAAGGTTTGTGTGTCTGTGTGTGTTGGAACTGGAGTTGTGTCTCTACCAACTCTAATAGCATCTTCTTACTCTGATCTAGTCCTCTGACTTTCAGTATTTGGGTAGGACAAAAGAAGGATTTGGAAGGATGAAGGGAAAAGGACAGGAAACGGAAAAGTTTGGGTAGAGGGTAGGAGTAAGGGAGTGGGATTAAGCCTCCACATACCTCCACGACCTCCTTCTCACTACCCATCACCCACCACATCAAACAATAATGGTCAGAATGGAAGAGGCAGGAAAAAGAAAGAAAAAACCCAAAGCCAGAAAGGTAACACAGAATGTTGTGTGGCTTATCTGTATTAGGAATGACCTGAATTTTAGTTCCTATACAAGTCAAAAAAGCTCCTATAAGCCACAATTCTTTACATAAAGTTCCTTGGCAGTTGCCACTGCAAATCTTCTGGTCTTTTCCTATCTCTAAGAAACAATACTATAAATGCAACTGCTGTCAATCATGGAAGGCTGCCTCAAGGTTATACCAGGTCAAATCTGGAAACCCCAGGATCAGTGAGTGAGGTCTTGATGGCAGGGTGGGTGGCAAATATGAATGGAGAGAGCTTGAAATTTACAAGCTGCTGTCACAGCAAGATTAGGGCTAAAAGAAGGCATAAGTTTGAAAGACGGAGTGAAGGAAGATCAGGAAGCAGAAGACTAAAGGAAAAATGTGTTGTTTTGTTAAAGGTTCATGAATTTAAACACTCAGCTAAAAGAGGTGTAACTTTATAGTAAGCATAGTTGTTCCGTATAACATGGCCAAATAATATTCCACCTTCCTATAGAATTTCTCCTTTATCCCATGCAACTTGCCTGTTTCACGACATCCCTGTGATTTCTCTGAGTTGCAGTTTCTAGTCCATCTCAAATGTTTCCCACTTTGCTGTTTGGAATTAAATTTCCTGTTCATCACAACAGATTGGATATTATTTAAAAGGATGGCAGTTCAGTCAGATAACCATATACTTTTGACAGGCAAAAATGAATTAGGCTGAACATAAAAGTAGAAGAAAAAGAGAGGTCAGCCACATCTTTTAGCTTTCTGTTTTCCCACATCCCTTCCTGCTCAGAATGTTCCAGAAAATCACCATAAAGTATTGAAAATGCTTGTCTCATACCCGTCTCCAAGTTTTTAACATATTTTGACAAGTCAATAAGTTTATACTGAACTCTCTTGATTTACTTTTACCCGAATACGAGGATGATGGTTTTTTGCCCTGTAACTTACAAACTAAAAACACTACCTATTTTTTCAAATAGTGAACTATATTTCTAGTAATTAAAAGACGAGGTGTTTATCTTCTCCTTTCCTTCTCCATGAAACAGTCATCAGGGTTATTCAATGGCAGTTGAGAATGGGGGTGTGTAATTGATCCAGTTTGGTATTTCTATTTTTAGTGTAGAATACACCTCAACAGAATGTCTTAATGTTCAGTAACTTAATGGCAGAATTATCGACCAGATTCTTCCCCATCCAGCTACTACAGTACCCCCATTTTTTAGAAGATTTGAAAGCATCAAAGATTCAATTTACACAGCTAAACCTAACCAGTCATCCTTTGGGACTGAAACAGATAGAATAACATTGTTAATAGAATGAAAAAGTCTAAAATCTATATAAAACATCATTAATATTTTTTCTTTAGTCTCATATGGATAACATTATAATCAATCTATTTGAAATATGCAATAGATCATTTCTCTCGTTATTGAAATTAATGGGATTATGAAAATAGAAAGTCTAGAACTGATATTATGATTTTTTTTCAGTTTACTGAATGAATGTCAGTGGCAACATAAGAGTTAAAGTCCTTATTAACAAAGCCTCAGGTATCACACAGTAAGGAAACAGAAACATCTTCCTAGAGCCAAATAGTCCCTTGAGTTGGCCCACAAATGTAACTCAAAAGATATCTTAGTAAAGTATCTTAGGCCTATGGAGTCCCATGAATTATGTGCATGAGAAAGCTTCTTTACTGGAATGGAAGAAAATTATAGCCTGTTGTGATGGTTCCCACAAAAAAAGTCTCACAGATCTTTCCCCTGGACTCTCTTCCTTGTGCTTCTGTGGCGACACATGCCATGACTTCCAGCTGGTCTTCTGGCGGTACCCTCTCAGCTGCGTTTGTGAACTTCCCCATCTCTCCACGGCCCTTAAATGATGATGCTACCTGGCTTCTGCTTTAGGTCCTCTTCTCTCACCATACCCACTCTCTTTGGGTCTCTTCAGTTACACCTTGGGTTACCATATACAGACCAATAATTCCCAAACCAGTATCTCTAACCCAGCTCTCACCCCCGACATTCCGATCTGAAGATCTACTGGACCTTCTGCTTGGCTCTCCTAGGGCCACTCAGAATCGACGAGCTCATGAGCTTCAGTCCCTCCACTCTGCCCAGTTTGTGTTCTCTCTTCTCAAGTGGGACCATCAATCATCCTGTGGCCAAGGGATAGAGCAGACTCATCCCAATTCTGCCTTCTCTCACAGCACCTGCAGCCAACTGACCACCAGTTTCTATCAGTTCTCCCGCTTAAACATCTCTTTGTTCTGTCCATCCATTGTCACCACTCCTTACTTAGGCTACTGTTACCTTTCTCGTGGATTAGTGCAAAAATGTCCTAATGGATCTTCCTGCCCCGTGTCTTGCTTCCCTTCAATCCATTTTTCAAATCATCCTTAGAGTGATTTTCTAAAGTGTGAATCTGGCCTTATCATTTCCCTGTGGAAACTCTTTAATGGCTCCCTGACCAATCTATTTGAAATATGCAACAGATCATTTCTCTCATGTTATTGAAATTAAATGGGACCATGAAAATACAAAGTCTAGAGTAGGTTAAGTCCAGTCTCCTTAATGAGGTTTACATGGCCCTTCACAATCTGACCCCTGACGGCTTCTCCAGTCTCCTCTCTCCTCCTCCCTAATACATGAGTGCTCTTTGCTGAGCTTAATGGAACTTCTAATTTCAAATTCTCAAATGGAGTATGCTTCTCTCTGCCGTCTGGATATTTGCTCTTGTGATTCCCATTTTTCCTCTTCAGGAAGGGTATGTGTGTTGTAGTAAAGAGCAGAGGCTCTGAAGTAAGACTGCCTCGGTTGGAATCCTGGCTCCTCATTTCCTAGTCTTTAACTTTCCTGGATGATTATGATGTTAGCAACAGTATCTACTTTTCAGGGTTATTACGAAGATTAAGTGAGTGGGACTTAGAATGAGGCCTGGGCTCTAGTGAACACTCAATAAATATTGTTGCCCATGACTATTACTTCTCACCTGATACCATTTTTCTAAGAATCCTTGCTCCTGAACCTCTGCATCTGATTAAGTGTCCCTTTTTTTTTTTTTTTTTTTTTTTTTGGTAC